>NC_092376.1:43271752-43579024 GCF_030028105.1 Mobula birostris
CATGTATGCTCTTGTAATAAAGGCGAACATGACATTAGCCTTCCTGATCTCTTTTATCTCACAGGCAGAGGAACCTGAAGACCCACACTCAACGTTTTCGGAACAGCTTCTTCTCTGCTGCCGTCTGATTTTTTAATGTTTCATGAACACTACCTTGCTATTCTTCTTTTGCCCTGTTTATTTATTTATTATTGTAACTTATTTTTCTTGCGTCTTGCAGTGTGCTGCTGCCACAAAACAACAATTTTCGTGACAGATGTCAGTGATAATAAACCTGTTTCTGTTTCTGCTTGTCGTCTCTGCATCTTTGCCAGTGTGCATAACTTTAAATTCCCTGTGGCCCAAATGTCCAACTCTTTAAGTCTACTCTATATGTATTCCAAAGATGCACGTCCGTTCGGAGAAGAACTTCCTCTTCATCTCAACAAGTGACCTCTAAACCCGATGATCTGTCTCTTCTAATTCTGGTATCCCTCACTGGGGAAGCACTCTCACAGAATCTACTTAGTCAAGCCATTCTTAATCTTGTGTGTTTCACTGAGATCACCTCTGCTTCTTCTAAACCTGAGTGCAAGGCCAAATCTGCTCAATCTTTTCTTGTAGGTTGTCCCATCATTGCAGAAATCAATCCTCATACACAGCCTCCAGGCTAGAATGTCTGCGTAGTACTGCAACTGTGGCCCTACCAAAGCATTGTTCAGTCACTGCAATACTACAGTTTTGTTTTTATGGTTAAGTTAACATTAGATACATTGAAAAAACATTTCATACATTTTAGTTACTGGGATCCAGTGGAAATTTTGAGCCAAGTCTCATCCAATAGATAATTACATTGTGAATTTAAAACAATAATGTTAAACAATAATACTACTGCTCATGCATATTTGTGACTCACTTAAAGGTGGATTGCATTTTCTTGGTATAGAAGCTTTTCATTATTCTTATTTGTAAAGATATGGCGAAATACACTGAGATTAAAATTAATGTTGACTCAAGTTCATTCTCTCGAGATGCATTTAGCCACAGCCAGCTAGATCTTGGTAATGTTGGAATATTTTGAAATGTTTCTACTAGCTGAGACAGTAGTTGTAGACAAGTTGAGTAGATTTATGTTTTGTGTGTGGGTGTCTGGAAGCAAACGAGTAAATAGACTAAGTGCTGACTGGAAATTTGTTTTCCCCACAGGTTTTCTGGGGTCACTGCATAAATGCTTTGATCCATTCCATCATTCTCTTCTGGATTCCACTAAAAACACTTGAACAAGGTAGTCAATCTATTATTATTGATTTTAGGAACTGTTGCAAATACTGTCATAAAAATATGTCGTTTACATATAGTGCGTTAGTTAAACAGAGTATCATTTAAAGTTTGCATGAGAAAAACGAACTCTTAAGTTGCATAGTATTTTTGAAATGGAGATTTTAGTTTTTGGTTGAAATTTTTTACTTTATGTTTTTGCTGCTGGAAATAAGTTGCTATTAAAGTTGCTATGTGAAAGTATGTTATAGAACATTAACTTGATACAAGCTTCACTGTACACTAATTACATAAATACTCCTGATTGTCAACACCTTCAATTAAGAAAATAACTCAAAGGGGATGGGCTGATACAGAGGGATGGAGATCTCCTATTTATCTTCTGAGACATAGGTTTAAATTCAAGCCAGCCTGAAACGATGAAAGTCTTCTTGAAAGAATGGTGTAAGTTAGACTGTCTCAGCTCCCAGTGGATGTGAACAGTCTGCACAGAATTGGCTGTATCATTTTTATATGTTTGTAAGAATAGCTAATGTGGGAAATGGAACTGTCACACAGGAACAGTAAGTATTGGCATCTTAGACTAAGGTTAAGGCATGCCATTGGGGGATAGTAGAAACAGCTTTAACTGTGACTAACCTATGCAGTACTTGAGCTCGAGGTATCTTGTGCAAAACTAGATGCAAGAAGGAAGAAAATATATTCTATTTCCAAGTTCTGAGATTTTTTTAAAAATGCCAAACTGCTCAAAAAATTACAAATCAAGCAATAACTTAGAGTGGTTAATAAAGAAATGTTATTTTGCTGCATTCCCCTGGTTAGTTTGGAATTCATAAGGACTATAGCCTTCCCACTGTGTGTATGTAAATTTCAGCTGTAATTTGACATTTTGGATCCTATTATACTTGCAGCTAGTAAATGACATGACAGTGCTGCAGAAATAAAACCTGCAGATTTTCGTATTGGAGGAAAATGCTCCACTATTATATCAGCGATTTTTTAAAAAGGAAGTTGGAATGCAGGAGGCACTTTTTAGTTGTCTACCTGTCTTCAATGAGAGAAGAAGGAAGCATGCAACCCACAAATTTTATTAGTATATAAAATATTCTATTCCTGAATTTCATAAATATAATCTACCTAACTGTCTCCTATGCCTTAGCCAAAATTTTCCATGTACACTCAGCTCTCAGCACTCCTGTTCTCTAATTACTGTTAAACTTCTTGTAATCCAAATACTATAAACTTGGCTATGCAGAGAACAAAGATCACTATATATATATATGCTACAGATTTGATGTGGGCAGAATTTATCATGGAAATAATAAATTGGTGTGGATGAAATCATTGTGATAGGATCAGGATGGTTCGAGTATGCAAAGGAACTATGAACCTAGAATTAACCAGTCAATAACCCTGAACACTATCTAACTGCTGGATTTGCTTTGATTAGTGGAGTAGGGAAGAAGACAATAGTCGTCAAGGAGAAGCTGTTGGAAATACTCCCTAGGGTAGATCAGCATGGTGATGTTGAGGAAATCCCTTTGCTGTAGAAAATGCCCACCTCTGCTTTTTAAAGAATTGTTTGACTCAGGAGTAGAACTCCAGTATTATAAGCTAGAAATATTAACAGAGAATCTCAAGCCTTGATACCTTTCAGATTTCTGAATTTCATGACAGCCCATTTATGACTAAGATGAGAAGAAATTTCCACCAAAATGAATCACAATCTTCTAGTTCTCTGCCCAAGAGGTTTATGTGTGTGAATTATTGAGCAGTCCAAGATTCCCCATTGACCAGAAACTCATGTGAATCAGCCACATAAATGTTATTGCCCCAAGAACAGGTCAAACTTGTGGAAAATAACTCCCCTCCTGACATTATAAAATCTCTCCACCGTCTCTAAGGGTATATTAGTGCAGTCATGAAATAATCTGTACCCAGCTGATGAGTGTAACTCCAGTAATAGAAAGTTGAGACTGTTCAGGCCATCCGCCCCAGTGTTATGTTCCTTCCATGGCTGCAGTGTATACCATCTACAAATGCAGCTCAATTAGTCACCTAGCTATTCCTACAGCATCTCACAAACCCATCATATCCATCACCAAGATCCACACGTCATGGAAACAGGCTGCTCTCTAAGTCACACATTATCCTGATGTAGAAATATATCAGTATTCCTTCACTAGGTCTAAATGTTGGAACTCCCTACTAACAGCTGGGTGGGCTCACCTCCATTTTTTCAGTGGAAATAAGGAATGGGCAATAAAGCTGTCTTTGTCAGCACTTACAAATCCTAATTAATAAATGGATCTTAAAATTATCATAATAATAATTCATTAGTTTTGAATTCCAAAGGTAGCAAGGGAACTAGAGATCTGGTGTAATTTGTAGATGATCAGCCGTGATCTTTTTGAATAATAAATCAAGTTCAAGATGCTGGATGAATGGCTCCTGTTCCTTTTAATCTAATGTCATTGTGTAAACGTCTCCCAAGCTGAAGTCATATGTTCAAACTTGCTAGTTCTGCCTTCGATGACTACTGAAGTCCTTGGTGCTTCTAAGTATTCAATATATCAGGAAACATTTTGCTAGCAACTGCTTGTGGAGACACTTACGCTCCAACTAAGTTCCTTCTTGTGTTAAATTATTCTTCCCATTACTGTTCACCTTTGGAACCTTGAACTTACCTAAGTATTTCAGTATGCGTGATTAGAACTGATCAGTATTTCTGTGGGTTCTGATGGAAAATCATTATTAGTAAATTAGGTTTTTAGATGTATCCCATTTTCTTCATCTTCAACAGAAGAAACACCTTCAAAAGTTATACGCTGATGTTTAGTGGACATAGAGGTGCTCAAAAGAATCAATTTTTTTAATATTATGGTTGTTGCTTTGGATCTTGAATACCCAACAAAGTCTCATTCTTCACTACCACCCCTCCCCTGCAGATTCTTCCTCTGGGTCTCACTTCTGGATGTTTCTGACCCTCTGCAAAAAGAGAAATTTGAGGAATTCTCACCCAGCCACTTGCATAAACAGAGTATTAATTTGGGCTATTGTGTCCTTCAATAAAAATAACATTAAACCTTTAGAGTAATCCAATAGGAAATTATAAAATGTTTATTTTTCTTGGAGTCTTTCACATCCTTTTTGGGTCTTAATTAAAAACATTTTGAAGTTAAATTGCTATTATAGTACAGGAAACACAGATCCCACAAACAGCTGTGTGAAAATATCCTGTTTTCACTCATGTTGAATGATAGATAAATATTTGCCTGAACACTCATTCTCTTCTTAGAAATAGTGTTATGGTCTTATTAGTACACATGGGAGAGCAGTCAGACTCTCAACTTAACAGCTTACCAAATATTGATACCACTGATTGTGGAGCAGTTCCTCTGGAGAGTTGGTCTTTATTTCTGTGCTCAAATGTCTGGAGTGTTACCATCTGAACTACAGGTGCCATTCTTGTGGCTAATATTACTTGTGTTACCTTGTGGTAGCAGCAGTGATGTTTGAGGGCAAGCAGCGAGTCATTGGGGCAGCATGGTAGTGTAGCAGTTAGCGTAATCCTATTACAGCGCCAGCAACCCAAGTTCGGTTCCGCCACTGACTGTCAGGTTTGTACGTTCCCCCATAAGCACATGCATTACTTCTGGATGCTCCAGTTTCCTCCCATGTTCCAAAGGTGTAGGGGTTAGCATACTAATTGGTCACATGGGTGTAACTGGGCAGCATGGGCTTGTTGGGCCAGAAGAGCCCATTACCATTTATCTCTAAACTAAAACATAAAGTAAGGTAACTTGCAACTTTCTCAGCGAAATAGGTTAGGTGTGAGAAGGTTTTGATCAAAATGAGATTCCTTGGTCAGTGCAGGATGATGAAAGCAACATCTGCCATGACCTTACTGAATAGTACAATGGGAATGTGCAAGACAGGTATATTCCAGAAAAGAAGTTTTCGAGTGGAAAAAGGATGCAACCGTGGCTGACAAGAGAAGTCAAAGCCACAGTGAAAGCTAAGGAGAGGGCATACAAGGAAGCAAAAATTAGTGGGAAGACAGAGGATTGGGAAGTCTTTAAAACCTTACAAAAGGAAACCAAGAAGGTCATTAAGAGAGAAAAGATTAACTATGAAAGGAAACTAGCAAATAATATCAAAGAGGATACTAAAAGCTTTTTCAAGTATATAAAGAGTAAAAGACAGGTGAGAGTAGATATAGGACCGATAGAAAATGATGCTGGAGAAATTGTAATGGGAGATGAGGAGATGGCAGAGGAACTGAACAAGTATTTTGCATCAGTCTTTACTGAGGAAGACAGCAGGATACCGGACACTCAAGGGTGGCAGGGAAGAGAAGTGCGCGCAGTCACAATTACGACAGAGAAAGTACTCAGGAAGCTGAATAGGCTAAAGGTCGATAAATCTCCTGGACCAGATGGAATGCACCCTCGTGTTCGGAAGGAAGTAGCTGTGGAGATTGCGGAGGCATTAGCGATGATCTTTCAAAAGTCCATAGATTTTGGCATGGTTCCGGAAGACTGGAAGATTGCAAATGTCACTCCGCTATTTAAGAAGGGGGCAAGGAAGCAAAAAGGAAATTATAGACCTGTTAGCTTGACGTCGGTGGTTGGGAAGTTGTTGGAGTCGATTGTCAAGGATGAGGTTACAGAGTACCTGGAGGCATATGACAAGATAGGCAGAACTCAGCATGGATTCCTTAAAGGAAAATCCTGCCTGACAAACCTATTACAATTTTTTGAGGAAATTACCAGTAGGCTAGACAAGGGAGATGCAGTGGATGTTGTATATTTGGATTTTCAGAAGGCCTTTGACAAGGTGCCACACATGAGGCTACTTAACAAGATAAGAGCCCATGGAATTACAGGAAAGTTACATACGTGGATAGAGCGTTGGCTGATTGGCAGGAGACAGAGAGTGGGAATAAAGGGATCCTATTCTGGTTGGCTGCCGGTTACCAGTGGTGTTCCGCAGGGATCAGTGTTGGGGCCGCTTCTTTTTACATTGTACATCAATGATTTGGATTATGGAATAGATGGCTTTGTGGCTAAGTTTGCTGACGATACGAAGATAGGTGGAGGGGCCGGTAGTGCTGAGGAAACGGAGAGTCTGCAGAGAGACTTGGATAGATTGGAAGAATGGGCAGAGAAGTGGCAAATGAAGTACAATGTTGGAAAGTGCATGGTTATGCACTTTGGCAGAAAAAATAAATGGCAGACTATTATTTAAATTGGGAAAGAATTCAAGGTTCTGAGATGCAACGGGACTTGGGAGTCCTCGTACAGGATTCCCTTAAAGTTAACCTCCAGGTTGAGTCGGTAGTGAAGAAGGCGAATGCAATGTTGGCATTCATTTCTAGAGGAATAGAGTATAGGAGCAGGGATGTGATGTTGAGGCTCTATAAGGCGCTGGTGAGACCTCACTCGGAGCACTGTGGGCAGTTTTGGTCTCCTTATTTAAGAAAGGATGTGCTGACGTTGGAGAGGGTACAGAGAAGATTCACTAGAATGATTCCGGGAATGAGAGGGTTAACATATGAGGAACGTTTGTCCGCTCTTGGACTGTATTCCTTGGAGTTTAGAAGAATGAGGGGAGACCTCATAGAAACATTTCGAATGTTAAAAGGCATGGACAGAGTGGATGTGGCAAAGTTGTTTCCCGTGATGGGGGAGTCTAGTACGAGAGGGCATGACTTCAGGATTGAAGGGCGCCCTTTCAGAACAGAAATGCGAAAAAATTTTTTTAGTCAGAGGGTGGTGAATCTATGGAATTTGTTGCCACGGGCGGCAGTGGAGGTCAAGTCATTGGGTGCATTTAAGGCAGAGATTGATAGGTATCTGAGTAGCCAGGGCATCAAAGGTTATGGTGAGCAGGCAGGGCAGTGGGACTAAATAGGATAAAATGGATCAGCTCATGATAAAATGGCGGAGCAGACTCGATGGGCCGAATGGCCTACTTCTGCTCCTTTGTCTTATGGGTGTAAGAGATCAAGTAATCTAGCCCTGCTTCTATTTTTTTATGTTCTTATGCCTGATGCTACTTGGTTCAAATGACTGGCCTTTGATATCACTGTGAAGCAGATCAGAGATCAGTTCCTTTTTCCCATGTAATCAAAAGGTTAAACTATAAATCCTTCAAATGTGCGTTATACATTTTGTTCTTCTGCACAATACCTACGGAATCCTACTTGTTCCAGACTAAGGTATTAAAGAAGGAGCTGCTGTCATTATTATTATTCCCAGCAAGAGAAAAATATCTCAATTGGACCGAACTAAACAAAATTCCCTCATTTATACAAAAGAACAAAAACCTCTCCAAAAGTTCCAGCAATGTACCTGAGAAGCAACCTCATGACTGAAATTTTAAGACCAGGCACCTGCTGAATTTCCACTATTTCTCCTGAAGCTCCTCATTGAATGGCCCAATTTGCAACACTGCAGTACTAAAATAATCTGTTTGGGAGAATCATGAAGCTTCTAAGGTATCATTTTTCCAAGTAAGGTATGCATTGCTTAAATTGTAATATGAAATAATTCCAATATTTTAAGTTCAGGAATATACAGTAGATGGTTCCACACATGATTATGAATATTTTTTAAATGGTGGTGATATACAGAGCAATCATTGCAGAATCCACAAAGTAATTTCTGTATATAAATGTAGTCATATTTCTATCCCTTTTTTTCCAGATACAATTTTTATGAGTGGATATGCTATGGACTACTTAGTTCTTGGGAACATTGTTTATACAGTAAGTTTAGCAATCCCCATAATATCATGAAAAGCAATGCTAAAAATTTCAATGTTGTCAATTGTCTGATAATATATTAAGTTTGTTTCTGTTGGCAAATATTTCTAGATGAAGTACATCTTATTAAATAGTGACATGCTTATCTTTTTAAAAGACAAGTGTAAATTATAAGTTTTACATGGACCTTTTTAGCTGAACCTAAGCTAGTATCATAAATATCAGTCCACAAGGTGCCCTTTACTCTTTATACATCTAGCGTTAAAGTTGCCATTGCTATTTCAACTAGAGTTGTCCTGTTATCCAGTAATGGTGTACTTAAAATAGCCATTACGATCCAACATCTGTACATAAATTTTGGAGCCAGTATTTTTTTTTAGTTTGAACAGCAGTCAGGTTATTCTTCAGCTGGCTAACTTTGTTCCATATAGAATGGCTCTTCTTTGAAAACAAAGCAGAAAATTGTGTCAATCCAGAACTAATCTTTTTACATCTGGAAGAGAAAAGATATCTGCCTGAGAATTTTAGCTACTCCTGAATTGGAGCACTGATATAGCATTGTGCAGTTCATCTACATGTGTTCACGTGGGTGAAGTTTAGATATGGTTTTAGGTGGCAATTGTGTAAAAGGGCAAATACCTTCTAGATAATTAAATCTAACTTGGCTGATAACACACAAAATGCTGGAGGAACTCAACAGGCCAGGTGGCATCTGTGGAAAAGAGTAAATAGTCGATGTTTCAGGCCAAGACCCTTCTTCAGGACTGGGAATAAAGATGAGAAATTAGTGCAAGAAGGTGGGGAGGAGGGGAGGAAGAAATACTAGGTGGTAGGTGATAGGTGAATCTGGGAGGGGGGGAAGGGGTGAAGTAAAGGGCTGGGAAGCTAATAGATGAAAGAGATAAAGAACTGGAGAAGGGGGAATCTGATAGGCCAGGGTAGAAGATAATGCCAGAAAGGGAAGGGAAGGAGCATCAGAGGGAGGTGATGGGCAGGAAAGGAGTTAAGTGAGAGGAGAATGGGAATGGTGAAGGGGAGGATTAACGGAAATTCAAGAAATCAGCGTTCATGCCATTAGGTAGGAGGCTACCCAGAAGGAATATAAGGTGTGCTGCTCCTCCAGCCTGAGTGTGGTCTTATCACAACAGTAAAGGAGGCCATGGACCGACATGTTGGAATGGGAATGGGAAGTAGAATTGAAGTGGGTGGCCAACAGGATATCCCACTTTTTCGGCAGGCGGAACGTAGCTGCTCGACAAAGTGATCTCTCAATCTACATCGGGTCTCACCGATATACATGAAGCCACACAGGGAGCACCGGATACAGTAGATGGCCCCAACAGGTTCAGAGGTGAAGTGTTGCCTCACCTGGAAGGACTGTTTGAGGCCCTGAATGGTAGTGAGGGAGGTGGTGTAGGGGCAGGTATGGAACTCGTTCCACTTGCAAGGGTAAGTACCAGGAGGGAGATCAGTGGGGAGGGATGAATGGACAAGGGACTCGCATAGGGAGTGATCCCTGCAGAAAGTGGAAAGTAGGTGGGTGGGAAAGATGTAATTGGTGGTGGGATCCCATTGGAGATGGTGGAACTTGGCTAGCAGCACTTTGCACTGTTAAATCTTGTTAGGGTTCCATAAGTTTACACCGCACTTGCAAATGTTTGTAGCCAAAATGGCAGATGAAGATGCCTCCCAGCTCCTCTACATCCCCCACACACGACCTCTCCACTTTCCATTACTCAGACCACAATCTCCGTCATTGTATCAGAGGTGGAAAAGAGGAAGGAAGGTGAATTGTGCCATTTTCCAGGCAGGACCTAGTAGGAAGTGTTCACTGATAATCTATTAGAAGTGATGCTATCAAGACACTGGACCAATGCAAAAAAAAAATTCCTTGACCTCACTGGATGTGAGAATACAAATTGAGTTTTTTTTGGCTAAGTTATAGAATGTAAAAGCATGGGGCTCCTGTGGGAACTGTATAAAATGTAATTTAGACTAGAGCAGAAAACTATGTGAGGACTTGGCGTAAAAGACATTTACAAGGCTGATGAACTTCACCAAGGATCAGAGATTGGCTGTTGTTGGAAAACAGCAGCAGCTTAAGGAAAATACAGTTAAGTGAATAAAATTATAAAAGGCTTGGTTATTAAGTTAACTTAATTGAGCCCAGTAATGTAATTTGAGATAATTGTTGGGAGTTCCTTCAGAGTGCTGTTGATCTGGGCCCTACTGCCCAAAGAGTGATGCAGGCTAAAGCCTCCATTTAATTTTGCATCACTCACACCCCTCTTCACAGCAATGGGAACTGCGAGCAGTTTCAAACTCCTGGAAGTGTACATTTCATACAATGTCTATACTTCCCGAGGAGGCTGAAGAGAGCTGGACTATGCACATCCATACTCACAACCTTCTACATCCTGACATGCTGCGTCACCATGTAGTGCAGAAATTGCACTAGGGCGGACAGGAGGGCTCTACAATGGGTAGTTAAGACTGCCCAGTGCATCATTGTGATCACCCTACCCACCATTGAGGATACAGGTACAGAATAGTGCCGGAAAAAGGCCAGCAATATCATGAAGGATATCATTCACCCTGTTTATGGACTGTTTCTTCCACACGGCATCCATGTCAGGACCACCAGACTCAAAAACAGTTACTTCCCCCTTGCCATCAGGCTGATCAACATCTCCACCTATTAACCCACCCACCACCACCACTACTATATCATTTTATGTACAGATACTTCTGTACCTAGCATCACCTTATGTACATACAATCGATTTATGTATGTAAGCTAATCTTATGTATTTATTATGTTCTTTATGCTAATCGTGTTTTTTAATGCTGCATTAAATCCAGAGTAACAATCATTTGTTCTCCTTTCCACTTGAGTAATGACGAATGATATTAAACAATCTTGAGTCTTGGATCATCTCGTAGCTTAAGAACTACCCCAACGAGTACTTCCAGTTATAACCTACAAGGCTGCAAGTGAACAACCAGAATGCTGAATTAACCAGAGATCTTACTTTGTCCGGGGGCTGAACACAATGGTTTTCTCCGAGTCATAAATTCCTCATTACTATGATTTTATTTTAAAAATGTAATAAGCCCTTCTGTAAAACCACCAATGCATAGACTTAATCAAATTTAGCAGCTGAAGTCCATTAAATTTTGAAATTTATTACATCCTTATTTCCTAAATTGCATCACTATCATCTATTGTGATTTATTAACATATTTCCATCTCTTTCTGCAGTATGTCGTTGTAACTGTATGTTTGAAAGCTGGCTTTGAGACAACTGCATGGACAACGGTAGGCATAATTACTATTATAAATTTTAAAACCCATATAATAAAGTACATGTTGGAAATATCAGTTAATCTCTTCTACCGAAGTTTAACTCTTTGGGGATGCAAGGGATTCTGAGTCCTGTAGTTGTAAATCTTTTCCTTCATCAAGTTTTACAATTATTCTGACTGGAATACCATATGAAATAATATTGACAATTAAGTACAAAACATACATAAAAATAGTTTTGCCTTTTACTGTATCTACGTTTATACTGAAATGTTGGTACATCAACAAAACAATTTAGATAAAATAGGTGGGTAATGTACTTTTTTTAACTAAATTGCTTAATTCCAACTGACCGTTTTGCAGGCAGGACGTACACTAATTAATTTGGCCTCAAATGATGGAAAAATAAATGTTGTGCTTTACTGAGACCTAGAAATGTCTCCAGGCAGTGTGCAGTAATGTTATTTTTTAATATATTTCTTTTATCTAGTTCAGTCACTTGGCAGTGTGGGGCAGCATATTGTTGTGGTTGATCTTTCTGGCTATCTACTCTGTTTTCTGGCCCACCATACCTCTAGCACCAGACATGCTTGGACAGGTAGGATTTGTCTTTTCATCTAAAATTGTTCTAGCTGATGAAATATGATAATCTTTAAACACTGTAAAGTTGTTGAAAGGGAGACTTTTGCCAATAAACCACTTAGGCAAAACGGAAAAGCAAAGAGCTATAAAGTTATTAGGAGATTTTTAAAAGGTTACTGCTGTGCTAATACAGGCAAACCCTGTGTTACAGGAGAGTGAGGGAGCAGCATTCCTATAATATAGTACATAACGTGGTTTTTCATAATGCAGAGGTGTGTCATCTGCACAAGTCAAGAAACACAAGTTGAAAAGAAGTAAATGTTGTGATTATTTTTTTTCACATAAATTCTGTAAGAGTGCATGTTTTCCATATCTCAAACTCTTGGAGCAATTTGTGAATTCAGTAAGTGTGAATTTTCATAATCCATACATCCATTGTGCATAAATTACTTCTTTAGCTAAGTTGGTGATGTGAAACATGTTGAACTGGCAAAGTAGAAGATCATGAAGGGAAAGGCCAGTCAACATGAAGGTGCAGACCACTAGACTGAGAACGCACCACTGCAACTTCCCTTACCCAGCCATCAAATAACTCTCCTCATCATTAGAAACACTTGTATATGCAGTCTAATTTATGACCACCTAATGTTGGAGAATAACTTTGTCAGATGATTATGAAGATCAGGGAGATGTTCTCTAGCTTTTTTCTTAAAATGTTTTTGTTCATTTTAAACAGTTTTATATTTCACAATTGATAGTTTACATTGAGCCATTGAAGACTGGCAAAATAACTGGACTATCATGTATCCGAGTTTTAATTCAACAATCCAGTCCATACAATGCAACACAATGATCTCTAAATGTAATTCATAGAGAATACTGTACCCATTTAATGCTAGAGTACTGTGAAAACACTATCCAATTCCCCATCCACTTGCCAGTTGTACTTTTTCTGTTTTTTATTGGTTTTCTTGTTGTCTTCATACCAACTCTCTGTTAACACTAGTTCTCATCTCCAACCACATACATACCAAAATTTTCTTTCAGTTCTTGTCTCTTCCTTGGGTGTGATTCTCTACTTCTTTCCTCTTTTCTTCCAAAGGTAGCTTCTTCTTCATTCCCTTTCTCTAATTCTTCATTCCTTCTTCCCTTTGATATCTTCTTCCTCTTTCATTGCCATCGATTCTCCTGCTTTCCCAATCTCCATTCTACATGCACCAGTGATTTCAATCCTGATCATTAGCATTAGAACCAATACAGAGACTTTCCTGCAGAACGAAGAAGATGGTGGCATACATTTCAGCTTGGAAAATTGAATGAGTCCCTCTATTATCCCTCTATCAAAGCTGTTACTTTGTCGTTCAAAAAAAAAGTTGTGACAATTTTATTGTCATCAGCAAGTGTAATGGGGAAACCCCACAAGCAAACTCTCTGGATCATAGTGGAAGAATATTTAATATACAACCAGAATGGAATTTTTATCGTTGATGATGAAACTGAACTTGGGGCCTTTGATCCTTCTCTTCCATTCAGAATACTGAAACAAGACATAATATTGCTTTATGAATATTTATTTGAATGGATTCACCTTCTTACCCCAATAAAATACGCAACAAAGTAAGAGGCAGTTGACTGATTAGCAAATTGAAAAACTATTTTTTACCTTCACATTATTTTTTTAATGAATTCCTCTTCAAGGCAATGATATAAGAGTTTTAATAAAGGTGATTTATTTTGGCATGATGGTCCAGAGTTTCCAGTAACAGTGAAGTTGATGGCACTCACACTTATTAGGTTAGAGGTACAGTGAACAGTCTGTGGTATCCATGTGTGTAGGCGTCAGGTGTCCCAGTTCAGAGCGGCCCAGCTCCTCCACAGGTTTGTCCAGTGGCATCCTATCAGGAGATATATGAAGATTTGCCTGGAACTTGAGGTGGTCCCCTGGATGATTCGATAAAATAAAATACCCACAGAACGTACAGTATCAGAATGTTCAGAGCTTATCTACTCAAGTGTAAGAAGATTTTTAGTTTCAGGTTGCTTGACCTACAGGGTATTTCCAATGCTTTTGTTATTTCAAACATACTTCCTAGTTTAGGCTCTACATACCTCTGTAAGAATTTTTCAATCTGGTTTAAGACATTTACCAAGAAATTTGTTTGTCTTACTCAGCCATATTTATGAAAAGTGCTTTTCTTTATCCAGAGTAGAAAATGATTACACTGGTTTTCAAGTTGAATGACAGCATTTTAAGAAGTTCATACTGATCAACTCTTCCATGTTGGTTACACGAGTAATGATGTCAATCACCATGAAGTGCTCATTTGGAGCTCTGATGAGAAAAATCAGTTCATATGATACTGAGGCATGCCTATAGGAATACTCTTAGTTCAATGTGCTGTTGCTGAACACGCAACATTGTTTAATAGAGGAGGAAATCTGATGCTGAAAATCTTGAGCAACACAAAGTGCTAGAGAAACTCTGCAGGTCAGGCAGAATCTGTGGAGGGAAATAAATAGTCAATATTTTGGGCTGAGACCTTTGATCAGGACTGGAAAGGAAGGGGGCAAAAGTCAGAATAGGATGAAGGAGTATCAGCTGGAAAGTGGTTCTGTAGGTGAGACCAGGTATTTGGGGGGGGGGGGGTGGAGATGAAGTAAGAAGATAAGAGGTGATAAGTGGAAAAGGTGAAGGATTGAGGAAGAGGGAATCTGATAGGAGAGGAGAGAGGATGATGGGGAAAAGGAGAAAGAGAAGGGGTATCAGAAAGAGGTAGTAGGCAGGTGAGGAGAACAGAAAAGGCAAGAGGCAGCCAGAATGGGGGATGAAAGAGGTGGGGGGAATTACCAGAAGCTAGAGAAATTAGTGTTCATGATATTAGATTGGAGGCTACCTAGACGGAATATGAGGTGTTACTCCTCCATCCTGAGTGTGGCATCATCTTGGCAGGTGAGGAGATCATGAACCAACATGTTGGAGACATCCCTGAACAGGTCCCAGCCTGGCAACCCAATTTGGGAAAATCTTCTTTTAATTTATTTACTCAGTCCCTGCAGTATTGACTCCATTTGCCTCTTTGAAGTGTCTGGCAGCTCCCATACCAACCAATCTGCAGACTCCCAGGGTTCGGTCAGCAACCTCAGCATAAATCACTACAGGTTGCCAGCCTCAGCTCATCACCTGTGATTGCAGATTCCTACCTCACAGTTCCTCTTCTCTGCACAAGGACCAGCGCACCACTTGCCAGACATCCTTTCCCACTGCTCTCCCACCCCCACTATCTCACCATCTTCTGCAAAATGCTGCACCTCTCTGTCAAGACTCCTTGGAGAAGTGTTGTCTTTAATATGTTCTGCAGTGGTGCAGCATACGCTAAAGGAAAGGCCTGTCTTTGTGTTTTAGGCCAGTTCAACGGTGGATAAAGCCTCGGCTACTAACTGAATATGCAAGTGGAAAATGCACAACCAAAACCATCGTTGTACCATGACCAACAAACACACCAGCAGGTCTCAGTGAACATCTAAGCCTTGGCGTTACTACCCTGGTCACATATCTCCAATACTCTCCAGTTTTATAGGCACCATACTTCATCAGAATCATAATGATTAAAAACTGCAGAAATGTTGTCAACAGTTGTAAGCATAGTGAATCATAAATTACTTTCAGACATTGCCGACCACAAAATTTGAACCATCATTCTTGTTATAAAATCACTGGTTATCTTTTAATCCTCATTGACAAAATTCTTATGGTGGAAGCTGTATATTTGGCAAAGTACTGGGAGCAAGTAATTAAGTGAGTGGAAACTATCAAATATATTCATGTCATTTTTGGAAATGTGACAAGGTTTCAGGGTCATACAGATTCTGATACCACTGTGGAGTCTGGCAAGAACTATTGCCTCAGGGTCTTTGAAATGCTAAGTAATATTCTGTACAGTACTTGCAAATTACACTGACAAATTTATCATGATTAGGACTGTAGCTAAAAAGTATTTTCTAGTGGTTTGGCACGTTGGTTGCAGAGATACTTTTATGGGGCATAATTAAATAACTAAATTATAAATCATACCGAGCACTGCTGAATACTTTGTGCACCCTGCACCTATTTAATAATCCCAGTGTAGAATTGAACATCTTCAGGATTTCAAGTATGTATTTTGTTGTAGTGCAAAATATTTCTTTTTAAAGAAGAACAAAACTGGAGCAACAGTCCATGGATTGTTTTTATTAGTAGATTAACATTTCATTCTTGATACCTTTTAATCCCTTTCTGCATAGAACTACCAGAAGAAGTGAGTTATTGCCAGCAAATTCAAACAGCTGCTGGAAGCAATTTACACAGAGCTTCACCACAATAAATATCCGCACAAAAGAAGCTAAGTTTCGAAAATTCCACTAAAGAGTCACTAACTACAGTACAGCCTTCACAATATGCAAGGAGTGTTGATCATGTTTCATAGCAGAAGTATTAAACAATTCTCCTTCACAAATATTTCAGCAGTTCAGATCACTGGGCCACAGAGACCACCATTTGCCAGCATTTTATCAACAACTTTGCCTTTGACATAATACAATGCCTTAAAATACACTATAAGAACGTTGATGAAACAAAAGCTGATAATGGCAGATATCCTTCAGGCATAGTGGACTACAGTGCAATTTTGCAATGTCCTTTTCCAGGCATAGCAGTGATTTTCAGGTTGAAAATGAAACGTTTTCAATTTTTTTTGGGTGGGGGGCTATATGGAATGAATGCTTGATAAATGTCATTTCATTCTGTACCTATCAGCAGTATCATAAGGAGGATACTATATCAGATCCTCTTAAGTGCATCTTTAGTTTAACTTATCAGTGATACCTAGGGCCAAACTTATCATCTAGTTGAAACATCAATAAACAGATGTTAGATATTAAAGAAAAGTTTATCAAGTCCCTAATGTTTCATACATTAATGCACAGTCTGATGGGATGTTCTACCACACAAATGAGGAACTTTTCATGTTTTGTCCTCAGCCTAAGTAAACTGACTAGAACTGCAGCACCAATGGTATGATGCCTCTGTATCACAAAGTTATAAAATAAGTCAGGGTTTCCTTTTGGATACAATCCAGTGAGCTTCATTGGGAAATGTGGATGTCAGAGGAGGACAATAGTGGAGTCAACTGTAAAGTTCTTTAAAGGCTGAACAGCCTGCTGTACCCACAACGTGCATCTGTGAGGAAGATCTAGAACTGTATCTTACACTGACGTAAGCAAAGGAAATATAAAATTAGGCAGGATGAATAAAACTGTGTCACATTCTCCTTCACAACTTGTATGAGAGGGTAACTGTAAACCTGCCTAATTAGCATGTTGGAGTGGAGGCCTGTGTTAAGTGCCAAAATGTAACAAGGAATAAGCGAAGGATTGCATTTTGCTGCTGTCCATTTTAAAGAGTCACTAATGTCATGTCCATTACTAGATGTGTTTAGGCAAATGTCCTTACCTTGAGTAGGATAGCATGAAGAATGGTTCTTGGAAAAGCAAGTTTACAACAGCATCCGTACCACTGAGGAGTCCTTCCTTTGCTGTTCAGTACATGTTTCTTTTAAACACAATCTGAAGGTGGAGCATGGTGATTTTAAACAAAAAGATGTACTGCACCTAAGACATTTATTGTGTATCATGGGTTCTTAGTTTGTAAAAAATGAAAATCAGTTTTCACCAAGTCTTACTGACCTTGGTTAAATATATATTTGCTGCTGTAACACAGCCTCTCAGAATGGTACTTAAACCTATCATCAAGAGTACAAAGTAACCAGAAACTAACCAATATCAAATACCCACATCACATGGTATACATTTCTACCTAGTTGAGATGTAAATTATCTCCAAAAACTTTGATCCAGCATACGTTTTACTACTTATGAACAGTATCCTTATGTGCAGTCCAGAGGCCGGAAAGTAGTTTTCAATATGAATCTCCTATCACAGTTTAACAACTAATTGTGAATAGCATGAGTAGACCATTCAAGCCTTTGATCCTTCTCCACCATTTGGTATGAACATGGCTGATCTTCTATGGCAATATCATATATTGATTCTTCTCGTTATTTCTTGATGCATTTTATATCTAAAAATCTATTTCCCTCTTTGCCTTGGTCTCCAACATTCTGTGGCAGTGAATTCCATAGACTGAATGAAGAAATTTCTCCTTCTCTCAGTCCTGAACATTTCACCCTGTTGTATCTTGAGACTTAGATCCCTGGTTCTACATCCCTCAGCTCCTCCCAATATCTGGCATTCCTAGTCCTATAAGAATTCTGTGTGTTTTAAAGAATCTTTGAATTCTTTGAACGGGCAGCACAGTCGTGCAGTGGTTAGCGCAACTCTGTTACAATGCCAGCACCCTGTGTTAAATTTATACTACTGTCTATAAGGAGTTTGTACGTCCTCCCTGTGATCATATGGGTTTTCTCTGGGTGCGTTGCACTCCTACCACACTCCAAAGACGTATAGGTTAGGTTAACTGATCACACGGTTAATTGCACGCCACTGACTCGTTGGGCCAGGAGGGCCTGTCATCTTGCTGTACCTCTGAAGATCATCTCCTCTTATTCTTCTAAACCCTGTCACCTTAATCTCACATTGTAGGGCAGTCCCTGCATTCCAGGAGTCAGTCTGCTAAATCTTTCACGGGATAACATCCTGCATGTTTCGGCATGTTCTTTCTTGGGTAAAGAGACCATAACCACCACTCACAATACTCCCAAGTCCTGTTGTAGGAAGACTCCATTATGCCTGTATTCAACAGCTCTTGCAACGAAGATCAACATACCATTTGCCTCCAATGGCACTGGTATCTGAACTTCAACACTTCTATGACTTTACTCACAGGTGTAGAAGTCAGAGAGGAGTTGATCCACATACTGTAGTGCATAGACTATGGAACTGGCAGGTAAATATCAGCACATCCGGTCACTTCACATAATTATTTATTTTAATATATGATTTTCAGAATTTTTAACATCATTTATCTATTCTCTCAATTATTTTGGATTATATTGTTCTCATTTCCACAGTGATTTTGTAATTCTTGCTGAAGCTATCTTGATATAATAGCCAAGGAGAGGATTTACCTGCTTTTGAGTCTCCTGTGCCGTTCATCTAATCATGCACAAAATCATGTCAGCAAATCTTGAGTTAAATTATACTCTAGAGTTATATCTCATTGCTAATATTCATAAGTGTTAAAGCTATGTTGAGTGTCTAATGTTCCAAAGGCATCACAAAGTTGCTTCTGATATGGAGCAGACATTTTATCAGGCTTAATGTTTGCTGCTTAAACCAGGTTCTTTCCTTGGGGTGGTATTTATACTGAGATCATCATTGGGATCATTGGGCTTCAGTGGCAGAGGAGAAACCAAATCGAGTTTCTGGTGACATGTCCCAAATAAAGTCAGACAGAACTCATTTTAATGTTAGTCTGATACTCTGAAGTAGTCTAGGTTCCACAGAACTGCTGTGGGATCTCTGCTGGCTGCAGATGGCACTTTCTATGCCCATTTCTTCCCCACCCTAACAGGCGCACAGACACTTAACTTTATTTGCAGCTGTTACCATCAAGGCAGGTGGTCTAAACTAGGCAGAGGAAGCTGTCTCTTTTCCAAAACTTAGCCTGATTATTTAGAGGAAACCAAAGCCAAGTATTGAGCCAATATTATATATCTTATTTGGAGAATGTTGCCATTATGAAAGCAAAATTGGGTGAATTTTGAACACCACACATTTGGGTGTGCAATAAATATGGAGTCTCTTGCTTTTAAATGAATGCCTACAATATTTTCTAAAAATTGCTTAAACTATACTTTGTTGTGGAATAGGATTACCATTTTCAAGAAAGCAGTTATTGACTTTTTCTAAGTACATTTGAAAAGGTGATGCATCACCTTCCTGATATCCCACAGTTCTTTTGTGCTGTTGTTGGGTAGGAAGATCCGGGGTTTAAATCTTGCAACAGTGTTTTTCTCATTTAGAAAGTGTGCAGTTTGGACAAGAATTGGCATGTACTGGTTGGTCCTGATTAGACAGGATATGTCTATTCCTTTCCATAGATGCTACCTAACCTGTTGAGTTCCTTCAGCATTTTGTGTGTGTTAATCTGGATATTCAGCATCTGCAGAATCTCTTATGTTTATGATGGCATTTCTATTTTACTTGCAGTGGTTGTTCTTAGTGGTAGATTGAAGTTTGGAAATTGCTATCACTGTAGCCTTGACAAATAATTACAGTATATTTTGAATTTAGTACGCACTACAGCAAAGTACATGAGTGATAGAATGAGTAAATGTTTAATTTGTTTAAAACTTTAGCAATGTCATTGATAATCAGCTGAAGATGTTCAAGCCTAGATCACCTCCATTGAGAATTTCCACAGTGATATCCTGGAGCTGTCGTCATTAACCTTCAAAAAATAAAACATTAAAACATTTTAAATAGGAGCCACTCAGCCCTTTGAACCTGTTCTGCAATTTATTTACTTACTATATTAATTCATACCTACTTTTCACTTTCTTGCTTTTCAAGAATCTATCCATCTTTTCCTGAATCACTGAATTTGCTTCCACTGCCCTTAAGGAAGAAAGTTCCAAACATTTTCATCCCTGGAGAAAGAGAAAAATATCATCTGGCTTAAATGAGTGACCCTTTATTTTCAAACTGTGGTGTCTCATTCTAGATTCTTCCATGAGAGGAAACTTCCTCTTCACATCCACCCTTGACACTCATCAAGATCTTGTATTTCAGTTGCCCCTTCTCGCAAGACCTAGCCTCCAGACTGGCTAATTTCTCCCTGTATTTCAGGCCCTCTAAACCCAGCAACATCCTTCTACATCTTTTCTGGAGTCCTTCCAGCTAAACCACAGTTTTCCTGTTACAGCATGACCGAAACTGTACACACTACTCCAAAAATGTGGCCTCACCAACAACTTGTACAACTGCAACATAATGTCCCCACTCCAACATTCAGTGCCCTGACTGATGCAGGCCAGAGTGCTAACTGCCTTTTTCACCACCCTGACAACAAATCATATACTTACACTCCTAGGTCCCTCTGTTTCATTACAATCGCTAGTATTCATAGTACAAATCCTGCACTGGTAATGACTTGCTATTTCATATTATTATTTGCAAATAAGCACTAGGACATTTTGATCCCTCTGCATCTCAGAGCTCTACGATATCTCATTTAAATGCTATGCTATTTCTTTAGTTTAACTAATGAAATGAACAGTTCCATTTCCTGTATTTCACACCATTTGCCATATCCTTGCTGATTATCCTACCCACTTTTTGGAACCTTGTATGTCAACTTCACAAAACTACTTTCCACTACCTTATAATACTACCTCAAGCAAATCTTTGCTGTCCGAGTTTCCGTTTGCTTCTGGCTGCTGCATGCTCTCATGCGACATAAAATGGTGAAGGAGCCAGCTCACAATGTGAAATGTATGCAGCTGAGATTTTAGACATTCGGTGCACCTGTCTTCAGTTACCCACCCCAGGACAGCTGTTCTGTCTTAGGGATAGTTTACCGAGTCATTTGTAGGCTTATGAAGCGGACTTGTTTCTTTTACTGCATTCCATAAAACTGCAGCAAGTCTTTCCCACTTCCAGTCACTTCCCCGGTTTCATTATCAGTTATTTGGCTGATGATGGAATTACCACATGGAATAAAAACAAAAAACCGTCAGATGCAAGGAACGTTCCCAGATCAAATTATTCTCATTCAAGGTGGAGATTGGTAGAATTTTGTATATTAGGAGAATTACGGAAAATGGGGTTAGTGCACAAACACTGGATCACAAAGTGAATCCAAATGAGCTACTACTGCTTCTATTTCTTCTGATCTTAATTCAGTTTCTGTCAGTGACCTACATAAATGCATCCTGACAGCTGTGCTGGTTTTATTGTGAAAAGGTTTTGACAGAAGAATTGAGGCTAGTAGATTGTAAAATTTGACTGTATAATGCAGAACTGCCCGTTGGCTATACAGACAGGGAGAAAAATATATTTACTAA
Source organism: Mobula birostris (assembly GCF_030028105.1). NCBI lineage: Eukaryota > Metazoa > Chordata > Chondrichthyes > Myliobatiformes > Myliobatidae > Mobula > Mobula birostris. The sequence goes on from NC_092376.1 coordinate 43,293,726, forward strand.
AGTGGAATATTAATTTCTGGTGACTTGCTGGATTGAAACTCTGGTGCTTGCTCCAAGAATCTTTCCTGCTCCTGAATAAAAGCTGGTGTCATGTCAGGAGATATGCTGAACAGCTGGCACATATTAAAGCTTGACTGCATGTTACAAATTCTAGCTAGCCCATGCCTAATACAGTTACTGAGTAGTGAAGTTTGGAGTCTGTTGGCTGCAAGACTTCTGAGAATTTTGTTTTAAGTAGCATATTGTTTCTTGTGCTGCCACTAAGGAGACCAAATGTTCTCAATATTCCTGTACAGAATTCTTGAAATTTAAATTAGCTTAAGTAAGCTTCTGAACCTGATCAGTTAGGATTTTAAAACTCCAGTATCAACGGTATACAAATGTAAACAAAATGCCAATATTTTTGTTGTTATTCCTTCTCCTGTGATGGTATCAATTGGCATGTAAAGTAAATCGGATCCAAAAAGTCTAAATCAGATAACATTGAATAAAGTTCGCAATTTTCTCATATCAAAATTCTAAAGCATGATCTTAAGAGTTGTGCATACACTGCTCTGGTATTGAACATCAGGGCTAAGTTCGCAAGAGGCCAATCACAGCAAGGTTACTTAACATCTTGTAATTGTTTAGTGATGGCTTATCACAGATTTTCACATGAACCAATAGGAAACTTTGCAGTGATGAACAATGAGAGTCATCTTTAAAGAGCATCCCTAATCCCCATAAATTTTAGATTGCTGATTACATATATAACACAAAATGAATACCCAATTTTTTCCAATGAATTGACTTCCTAATTTTCAGTTGTAACATTCACACTAATTTGTTACGCAGAGCAAATCTAAATGAACCTCTGGTGACTCCACATCAAAATTTACCTGGTTATCCTGTGGACAGCTTTTCTTGCTGCCAGAGTAATCTTGGATGTCAAAAGCAAGGCCTAACTGGTGGTGGGGGCTTTTACTGATGCTTTAGAGCAGCCTGCCCCTGAACCTTTCCTTTCAGATTTTATAACGGCAGTGACCCACCTTCAGCTTGACATAGAATGCCAAATTTGTCAGGGACTTCAAATATTTCTGGCCATCCCTGGCATTCAGAAATATTTGAGCTATTAACAAATCATTTTTAACAGAATAACACTGCCTTTAAGAATGGATGAAAGAAAATTGTTAACAAAGTTAGTTGTTTTGGGGGAACTTTAGAGGTAGTTTGGTCGGTGAACATGGAAGAGAGAGAAGCAGGAGAGGCCACTAGTCAAGTTATCTCAATATTCAGTACAATGTATATGTGTTCCTTAGACCTCTATTGGAGATGAAACTAAAGAAAATGGTAGGGAAGCAATTTACAGTAGAATTGAGAAGTCGAGAGTGATGTTTGCATTCAAGAATGATCCTGAAATAATGAGTTTTTATTTACAGATAAGGACATGCCTGATGGTGGTCATTGCTTCTGTATGGATCAGACAAGTTTGGGAATGAATGTCTAAACCACTTGTTGTTCCTTTCCTCACATTGTGGTACATCAGGCAGCACCATTGCCATTTCTTTCATAGAAACATTGAAACCCTACAGCGCAATACAGGCCCTCCGGCCCACAAACCTGTGCTGAACATGTCCTTACTGTAGAAATTACCTAGGGTTACCCATAGCCCTCTATTTTTCTGAGCTCCATGTACCTGTCCAGGAGTCTCTTAAAAGACCCTATCATATCCGCCTCCACCACCGTCGCTGGCAGCCCATTCCATGCACTCATCACTCTTGGCATAAAAAAACTTACCTCTGACATCTCCTCTGTACCTACTTCCAAGCACCTTAAAACTGTGCCCTCTCATGCTAGTCATTCCAGCCCTGGGGAAAAGCCTCTGATTATCCACACAATCAATGCCTCTCATCATCTTGTACACCTCTATCAGGTCACCTCTCATCCTCCATCGCTCCAAGGAGAAAAGGCCTAGTTCACTCAACCTATTCTCATAAAGCATGCTCCCCAATCCTGGCAACATCCTTGTAAACCTCCTCTGCACCCTTTCTATGTTTTCCACATCCTTCCTATAGTGAGGCGACCAGAACATTTTAATCTTTTTTTTTTGATGAGACCGAGTTGCCAGCTCAATGTTCAACCCAGCTCGGATGGAAAGCATGTAAGGAGCCAGCCAGATTTGGAGCTGGGACCACTTGCCTTGAAGTCTGATGCGGATTCCACTACCCCACCGGCCGGCAAAACCACTTGTGTGCATTTCTATTTGTGTGACTCCAAGAGGCATTACTTACGAGAAGATGAAGGTCATACCAGGTATACTGCCAGGGTAAGGGAGCACTAATTTATTGGGAATTTGAGCATCAAAGTTAGAAGTAAGAGTGCAGTTGAGCGGATTGAAGGTTGCAAAAATGTATTGAATACAAGGCCAACCCATGACAGATGGAATTTAGAAACTGCAGAAGCATGTGAAGCCTTTTTTTTCCGATGCTTAGTGCTGAAGAAAAATGTGGTTGAGAGGATATAGGTAACTGGGATGGACACCAGTACTGACAATGATCAGAGATGCTACAGTTTGTAACAAAATCTAAAAAGTTGATACTCTCATTTTTCAGTGTTGATATTCATAGCACCTGAACGTGTAATGCAACAAAAACAGAGGGCTTAGATTTTGCAGGAAAAGAATGTACACAATTGCTATAAGGAATAATAAATATGTTTAATTACTGAGCCATCCAAACTAACGTTGGAACCTGAATGCAGTGTCTATTCTACCTCTCAAAGGTCAGTGAAGCATTCTGTGGAGCAGCTTGGTTAGGGAACTTAACCTGTGTAAAAAGAACAAAAAAAAGCTGAGAAAGTAAGTAAATAAAAGAAATATAATATTTAACTTCTGTACTTGGTGACTGCTTGGTTTTATGAGTAGTGCAGTGACTGGAGAAGCAACCAGCTAAAGGAATCAATGGCAGAAGTTTTGGGGGGTGGATCAGCAGCAGAAAACACTACTTTGCCGGAGGAAAGTTGCAGAAGTCCTCCACACATTTTGTCAAGGAGCAAAGCAAAATTGTGAACCAGATGGATTATGTTGTATTCCTTAATAAATTTCCAATTTGCTAAAATCTGCTCTGCAGTGAAAATCAATAGTTTTCTTTTGACCAATCAGATTCTAATATGTCAAAAGAGAATGGAAAGTGGGAGCATGGGAAAACTTGTCTCGATTATGGACAGTCTGACAAGATCTCATTGTAATCCTTATCTGCTTTCCTTCCTAGCAGTTGGCAAGCTGCCAGGTGTGAAAATCGGCAGCTGAAGGCTGCAGCTGGAAACAGTGTCTGGGAAATGGGAGGGCATAGGGATCCAGAGAACCAGTTGTAGAGCTGAGGGAGGTGTACTCAGCATCGAGAAGATAAGGATTTCTGAGTGTTTAGGGTTTGACTGTCATAACAGATGCTACTTTCTACGCACCTCTCTCTACTCAAATTCCAAAATCAGCCCCAGGTCGGCACATAACGTTCTAGGTCTACTAAAAATGATATTCATATTTCCTCTGAAAAAAATAGTCCCTTTCATGTCTTTAAGAAGCTTCAATACACTTTCAAAGCAATTAATTATTTTTGAAGCTCAGTCTTTTTCATTGATGTTATCAAACAAGTTAGTTAATTTATAACTTAAGAAAAGGCTTTTATACAGTATGTTTGTAACCACTGACAACATAATCACTGTCGGAATGGTCAATGTGCACAGGAAGCTGAAAAGAATAGTAAGAAGTATAATTAATTAACCTGCACCCATTTTGGTTTGGGGAGAAAAGCTGACACAGTTTTTGAGATTTGTTTTTACAATCAAGTGATTAGGCTCAGAACTTCAGTTTAATGCATTACTTTAACAACGGCACCTCTGGCAGATTAGCATTCCCAAATGATAATCCAGAATAGGGGTGCTGGAGCAGGGTTTATACCTGCAGAGATGAGTGCGCTAGAGATAGCTTGTATGTATTTTGAAAAATGCATGAGATTATTTAGAAATTTTAGGAAAATTTTTTCCCCCTTTAATGAATTAGTACACAAGCAGATGCAGTTTGCTATATGAGATATGAATTGAAACCATTAGAAACACTGACGTGAGAGCTTTGTGTAAAAATTAAATCTACAATATTATCTGAATGAAACAATGCCACTCATTAGATCTGGTTTGTCAGCCTTTCATTGCTGAGGGTGGGTCTAGAGATCCTCTTTGTTTTTTTTAGTGCGTACATTTGTTCAATCCCAAACAATCCTAGTGGAGGGGATTGCCTGGACGTTCAACTAATTAGTTTAGAAACATACATCTGGCTTTCTAATTACTGCTGTAGGTCTGCCAAGGCCCAAGCTGTTACCTTCATTAAATCGTGCTGCTGTTTTTAAGGAACTTATACATAAATTCCCTATCAGAATGGTTTCTAAATTAGTATCTAACTGACCTCTTTTCATTCTTTAAGGGTACCAGCTGACAGAAATTGGCAAAAAAAACTAATTGGCTAAACCTAGTCAAGAACAATAAATCTGCCTAATGTAACGAAAGGACTAATGTGTCATTCAACACCAGGCAAAACTTGTGGAAGTACCATGTATAATTACTGCAATTACCATAAGATGAAGACAATGCTTTAAATGACCCAAAGCAGAGGGAGTGCATTGTTAAAATAATAACAACACCAGGCTGCTAAAGGAGCATGTATAATATAAGGTGATTTGGAGACACCAGAGAGACTGCAAGTGCTGGAAATCTGAAGCAGCACACAAAAACGCTGGAGCAACTCAATAGATTGTGTAGTTTCTAAGGAGGGAAATGGATGGTTAATGTTTCGAGCTGAGACCCTTCTTCAGGACTAGAAAGAAAGAGGACAGATAGCTGGCATGAGGGTGGGGGAAGGGGGAGGAGCTCGAGCTTTTATACTTGTTGTCACCTGAAATATCGACTGTCCATTTCCCTTCAAAGAATCTACCAGATGCAGAGTTCCTCCAGCATTTTGTGTATTGCTGGAAGGTAGTTGTAATAGTTAGCATCATCACCTTTGTTTTAACTTGTTGCAAAACTGTGTGCCTAACTCAGAAAATACGATCTGATTTTAAATGAGAAGAAATTCAGTTAATTCCTTGGATTAAACCTCCAGTTCGCCTACCAGCCCTGACTAGGAGTTGAGGATGCCATCGTCTACCTGCTAAACCGTGTCTACGCCCACCTGGACAAGCCAGTGAGCACTGTGAGGGTCATGTTTTTTGGCTTCTCCAGTGCGTTCAACACCATCCGCCCTGCTCTGTTGGGGGAGAAGCTGACAACGATGCAGGTGGATGCTTCCCTGGTGTCATGGATTCTTGATTACCTCACTGGCAGACCACAGTACGTGTGCTTGCAACACTGTGTGTCCGACAGAGTGATCAGCAGCACTGGGGCTCTACAGGGGACTGTCTTGTCTCCCTTTCTCTTCACCATTTACACCTCAGACTTCAACTACTGCACAGAGTCTTGTCATCTTCAGAAGTTTTCGGATGACTCTGCCATAGTTGGATGCATCAGCAAGGGAGATGAGGCTGAGTACAGGGCTACGGTAGGAAACATTGTCACATGGTGTGAGCAGAATTATCTGCAGCTTAATGTGAAAAAGACTAAGGAACTGGTGGTAGACCTGAGGAGAGCTAAGGTACCGGCGACCCCTGTTTCCATCCAGGGGGTCAGTGTGGACATGGTGGAGGATTACAAATACCTGGGGATACGAATTGACAATAAACTGGACTGGTCAAAGAACACTGAGGCTGTCTACAAGAAGGGCCAGAGCCGTCTCTATTTCCTGAGGAGACTGAGGTCCTTTAACTTCTGCCGGACGATGCTGAGGATGTTCTACGAGTCTGTGGTGGCCAGTGCTATCATGTTTGCTGTTGTGTGCTGGGGCAGCAGGCTGAGGGTAGCAGACACCAACAGAATCAACAAACTCATTCGTAAAGCCAGTGATGTTGTGGGGATAGAACTGGACTCTCTCATGGTGGTGTCTGAAAAGAGGATGCTGTCTAAGTTGCATGCCATCTTGGTCAATGTCTCCCATCCGCTACATAATGTACTGGGTGGGCACAGGAGTACATTCAGCCAGAGGCTCATTCCACTGAGATGCAGCACTGAGCGTCATAGGAAGTCATTCCTGCCTATGGTCATCAAACTGTACAACTCCTCCCTTGGAGAGTCAGACACCCTGAGCCAATAGGCTGGTGGTCCTGGACTTATTTCATAATTTACTGGCATAATTTACATATTACTATTTAACTACTTATGGTTTTATTACTATTTATTATTTATGGTGTAACTGTAACGAAAACCAATTGTTACTATGGCTATAGTAGTGAAGCACAGAAAGCAACAACAGATGTATTACTTTGTAAAAAAAAAGGCAAACTTTGTCTTAAGGAATACAATTTTCAAATGGCTATTTTAAAGCATTGACACGAGTGTTAAACAAAAGTTGGTTCTTTAATTCTCCGTACTCACGGTACAGAAACGGGCCTTTCAGCCCACTCTCTCTGTGCTGGTGATTGGGTGCCTATCTATACTAACTCCAATTCCCAGCTAGCAGCCCAAGTCCTTTTTGGCTTAGTGTTTCAAATGCTCAGTCAAATACTGCTTGAATGTTATGAGTGCACTTCCTAAAGCTGTGTGTCAAATTTCAGATATCTAATCGATGAAAAAAATGTTCTACAAATCCCCTCTTAAATCTCCTACCCCCTTACCTTAAATCTGTGCTCCCTCTTTATTGAGAGCTCTTTTGAGGGAAATCTATGCTAACTGTGTTCCTGGTTCCTCAGTCAGTTTCTCCCTTGGCTGCCTTTACTGCAAGAGAAAGAAGGGCAGCCTATCCAGTCTCCCCTCATATCTGTTGCATTCAGGCCATCACTGAAATGTTCCCATAACCTATGGCCTCACTTCCGAGGACTCTAATGTATATTGCTTATTATTATTATTTCATTCTGTTTTTGCACAATTTGTCTTTTGCACACTGGTTGGACACCCATGTTGATGCGGTCTTTCATGGATTCTGTTATGGATTTATTGAGTATGCCTGCAAGAAAATGAATCTCAGGGTTGTATATAGTCACATACAGTGCCTGTAAAAATTATTCACTTCCCCCCCCACCCCGAAATGTTCATGTTTTATTTTTTTATGACATTGAATCACAGTGGATTTAATTTGGCTTTTTTAAAAACACTGATCAACATAAAAAGACTCATGTGCCAACGTGAAAACAGATCTCTACAAAGTGATCTAAATTAATTACACATATAAAACACCAAGTAATTGATTGCATAAACCTTTAATATGGCGCACCATATCATCAGTGGTGCAGCCAGTTGATTTTAGAAGTCACATAGTCACTTAAATAGAGATCACCATTGTGTGCAGTCCATAAGACCATAAGACAAAAGAGCAACGTTAAGCCATTCAGCCCATCGAGTCTGCTCTGCTATTCATCATAGCTGCTCCTGGATCCTTCTCAGCCCCATGCACCTGCCTTCTCGCCATCACCTTTGATGTCCTGACTGATCAGCAACCTGGACAAACAGCCAAGGTGCTTCAATTGATTGTAGTAAAAATACATCTGTATCTGGAAGGTTCAATTGCTGGTGAGTCAGTATCCTGGCAAAAACTACACCATGAAGACAAAAGAACACTCCATGCAACTCTGCGTAAAAGTTATTGAAAAGCCTAAGTCCGGAGATGGATACAAAGAAAATTTCCAAGTCACTGAATATCCTTCGGAGTACTGTTAAGTCAATCATCAAGAAATTGAAAGAATACGGCACTGCTGTAAAATCTGCCTAGAGCAGGCCGTCCTCAAAAACTGAGTGACTGTGCATGGAAGGGACTAGTGAGGGTGGCCACCAAGAGACCTATGACGACTTCTTCGGCGGTTGGCACCCAGCTTAATGGTGCATTACCGCCACGTTCTGCTCCGCAGTGTGCAATAGACTTAGATTCCAAATTCCTTCACCCAATCGTACACACATATATACCCTAACCTACATTTTATCCTCCCATCTTTGGCCATCCTAGTACCCTATTCCTGCTTATTCATCATATCCCTGTACCCCTTAAGAAAGCTAAAAAATACTCTGACCTGTGCTTTCTCACCCATGCCCAGCAACCCTTTTAATGTGAATTCCTGCACCCCCAATTCCCTATGACCTGTGACTACTCTGAAGGAGTTACAAGCTTCAGTGGCTGAGATGGGAGAGACTGTGCATACAACTGTTGCCCAGGTGCTTCACCAGTCACAGCTTTACGGGAGAGTGCCAAAGAGAAAAGCCATTGTTTTAACAAATGCATATGAAATCTCAGCTAGGGTTTTCCAGAAGGCATGTGGGAGACTCTGAAGTTAGCTGGAAAAAAGCTCCAAAATTGAGCTTTCTGGCCATCAGACTAAATGCACATAATCAAAACCACACCATCCTTACCATGAAGCATGGTGGTGGCTGCATCATGCTGTGGGAATGCTTCACTGCAGCAGGCCCTGAGAGGCTTGTGAAGGTAGAGGGTAAAATGAGTGCAGCAAAATGCAGGGAAATCCAGGAGGAAAACCTGAAGCAGTCTGCAAGAGATCTGCGACTTGGGAGAAGATTTGTTTTCCTGCAAGAAAATGGCCTCAAGCATAAAGCCTAAACTTCACAGGAATGGCTTAAAACAACAAAGTTAATGTCCTGGAGTAGCCAAATTGGCGTCCAGACCTCAATCCAATTGAGAATTTGTGGCTCGACTTGAAAAGGGCTGTTCACTCACGATTCCCATGTAATCTGACAGAGTTTGAGCAGTTTGTAGAGAAGAATAGAGAAAAATTGCAGTATCCTGTTGTGCAAAGCTGATAGAGACCTATCCACACAGACTCAAGGCTGTAATTGCTGTCAAAGGTGCATTTACTAAATACTGACTTGAAGGGGGTGAGTAATTATGCAATTAATTATTTGGTGTTCTGTATTTGAAATTAAATTAGATCACTTTGTAGAGATCTGTTTTCATTTTGACACGAAGGAGTCTTTTTCTGTTGATCAGTGTCAATAAAAGCCAAATTAGATCCACTGTGATTCAATGTTGTAAAACAATTAAACATGAAAACCTCCAGGGGGGTGAATACTTTTTATAGGCACTGTATATGTGTATATATACACATATTTTGATAATAAATGTACTTTGAACTTTTAATCTTTGAGAGTATCATGAGCATGCTATGTTAACACTGGAATGTGTGGCAACACTTGCAGGTTTCCCCTGGGTGTTAAAGAAAACAGCACATTTCATTGTATGTTCACTTTACAGGTGATAAATAAATTTGAATTTGAATCAGAATCTCATGCTCTGCAAAGCAACTCCCTGGCGAATCCCCTCTGCAAGCACTTCAGTGCAGTCATACAACACGTCCTGCCTGACCTTCTGATTTTTTATTTCAGACTTCCAACATCTGCTTTTTTTTGATTTTCAATCCCTTTAATGATTTCTGTTGCTTTCTTATGCTGTTCTTTATACAGTTTCATTTGCTACTAACCTTTTGCATTCTTCAACTAAAATGATACTTGGTCTTGTAACCTATATGTAACAAAATGAAATTCACCAAGTACTTTTGTTCTGTTAGGGGGTTTCTATTGTGTTTGCAATTATATATTATTTTATATTCTTAATTCTATTTAATTAAACATTTTTGAATATTATGAGGGAGTTTTAACTTTCACAAGGAGGTTGTGTGTGACAAGTGAGAAGTTTTTAAAAATTTTCTCCAACCCACCTATTTAAGAATTTACTTTAATAAGTTGGTCATACCCAATTTGCTCATTTTCCAGATCAGTCACTGAGATATCTATTAAGATGGACATGCTTTCATCTTAGTTGGATTTTTTTTTATTTTTAACTTGTGGAAAATGGAATTCCTAAGTTATGGGAAGTTGAAGAAATCTTTGAGGTCAGTGTCTTCATTTTACTGTTTATAGGCAAGGAGGAGAAGTATTAGCCTCAAGCCCAAAAGTCAATTGTACGGTGATTTCTGATCCATCTGCTCCATCTACCATTCCTGGCATCTGATGCTTGAAGGATTTCCTGCCCTAAAGATAGCTTGGTTCTTGAGCAAGGAAACAGTTGAAAACTGAATGCTGTAGTTAATTTGCACAGGACATCCCAAACACTCATACTTTGTGCTTCTTGACATCAAATAACTATCAAGGTCATAGTTATGACAATGGGCAGTTGTGACAGCCAATCTTCTGAACAGATAAACTGTTTTAATGATGTTGGTTAGCAAGAAGACTAAAGATCTCTCATTCTCTTCTGATATCTTTACAGGATCTTTACATTCACAGAAGGATGCAGAATGCCTCAGTTTAACAATCCCTCTGAAAAACATTCCCCTTGGTGGAGCTCTCACTTAGCCCAGCATTGACTTCTCAGCTAGCATTACATCCTCTGGATTCTGGTGCTTTTAATTTGGAGACTTTGAGTAGTGGAGTACCAATGAGCTGAGGCTGGCAAAAGCTAGCAGCTATATCTGACATCACTGATGATATGATTATGTCCTCATTCTGTGACTCTGAAGCACCTTCAGGGAGTATACATAGTTACCATATGATTAGTCTACTTACTACTGTTGGGACACCTGCCACCATTGTGATTTGACAGTTATCCACACTGCTTGTTATCTATGCAGTGTATGATGACTTGTTCTAGGTTTTTGAGCATTGTTCCAAAGAGCCTTGCAGAGTTTGCATTTCTGGCTAGCTTTTCCTTGGATCTCATTAAAAGAACAAAAAACTTCACAGTTTGTAAGCTGTAATGTTTCTGCTCATAATATATTGTTATCTCTGTTTTTGTTTTCAGTGGTTTAAGTAATTTTTATTTAGGACATTTTCTTTTCATAAACTTTTCTAGAGGCTATACTAATGGGTTTTCACTGTAGAAAAATACAAATGTTCATTTTTCATAAATGTTCATGTAATATTTTATATTATATGAACTAAAGTTATGACACTGAAAACTGCATGTCAGTATGCTCTGCTTTTGCACAGCTGGAATGCTTGAAAGGTAATGCAATCAACAGTGCCATTTCACTCATAGGATGTGAGTTCTTCCTCTACCATTCTTCAAATGATGAATCCTTGGTCTTCACCAAGACACCTCACAGCATCAAATATGGAGAAAGCTGACACTGGTGGTCCATCTGTGCCAGAGCCTCTTTCAGCCAAGTTATTTTCAGAAAGTTGGAGATTCAAAATCTTCCTTTTGCTTGTACTTGCTCAGTGAAATGAGCCAAAGAACTTTATGGGCATGCAGTCACCACCACCTTGTGTGAGAGAGGAGGAACTTGGGGGATAAATAACTTGGAAAATGATGTACACATAAAAAGTGGGAAAGTTCTGATAAAATGGGCTTCAATCAAAAATATGGCATTGCAAATAATTAGAATTTCTCTTCAACCTGTAGGGGAAAAACCTCCAGTGAACAACATTTTTGAAGAGCCCTTTATTCTCCCTATTTTTATAACCTTGTTGTTAGACTCTGAGCACCTTGTACGGTATATAACTCTTCAAAGTAATTTAGTTTGGCAGCTTTTACTCTGAAGTATCTTGCAGAAGTTTTCATCTAATCCTTTGTGTTAAGCAGAATCCTTCTGTACAGTTGGAACTATTGCTTTCATTAGTGTTTAGCATATTGTAGACATTCAAAGTGACTTCTACCCAATGCTGGCAGATGGGTGTGATCCCAGTGGGGTAGATTATCAGAGCTAGTCCTGTCAATCAAGTTATTGCTCCCAACTAGACTGAAGATGAAAATTAGGCATATGGAAAGATGAAGTACATTTGAAGTTTTGGATCAACCTATTTACTGGAATTCCTTTTTTAAGTTAGTCTGGGAGATTACATTGTGTTTTGATTTTTTTTAAGGAAATATTTTAGCTGAGTGCCATTAGCCATTTATTTATTTATTCTATAATGTAATAATTTTCATTGTTAAATATTTGACTACTTTTCTGCCACTTGATTAAATTAATTAGTTGAATCGCAGTCACATTAACACAAAGCATATTTGCCATTAGTCTAAATTTTAACAGGAAGATTGTCTGCTGAGGAATATTAGGGTTCTGGGGATTGCTGTTTGGGGTTCGAATATGTCCATGACAGACAGCTAGGCAGTCACATTGAAAGATATGTTGAAGGGAAACACTTTGAATAACCAATTCCAAATCCCAATTTCCCACACTAAATTTCCATAGCTTTTGCTCAGCATAATAATTAAGCTCAATAACTACCGAGAGTGTAATACCACAGTATTTTCTTTCTAAGTGTTATACCAAAAACAAATTTGCTTATTAAATGTTTCAGTTTTCACCTGGAACCTGATTTCATTGACAGTTTGTGCTTTGTTTTTGGAAATTACTGTCTATTGAAAGTTTTCAATAGAACATTTTTTCTTTGTAACGCACAACTACAATGTGTTCCTATTCATCTTTATTGTTGATCCAGTTATCCACAATGAGCACTTTGACTCTGACCTTTATTTTGAGTAAAATCCTTTTTTTTAAACCTAGTCTGACAAATCTTTTGAAGTAATTGGGTGATTTGATCAACGATAATAATTCACAATGAGATTCTCCAGAATGATTAGTGGTACACCTCTTTTTCTGATGTCGGATAGTTAAAATTCTTGTGAAAAATGAAACTGCAAACAAAAAATGATGGTGATTATTACTTACAGTTTTTTCCTGAATTTTACCCCCAGAGTGCTCATTACTGAATAGACAAGCTTTAGAAAAACATTGAATCAGACAACAGCTGCTTGTTAAGCAAGGTGACTGTGTTGTGAGGCTATGTGTTTGTAAAGAATGACAGTTTTTGCATACAAGAGTTTACATACAAGAATTTGCTCTTTATTATGAATATTTATTTTGCATTGCAGTTGTTGCTATATTGATAAGGTAAGCATTTAACAAGTAAAAATTACAACTATCAATGAACATCCTGAAGTCAGGCAGCCCAGTTTATTGCAGTGTGCTGTTTCAACTATGACGATATAAATTCTTCTAGCTTTGACATCTGTTGTCTTCAGTTGCCTTCATTGATAAAGTGAGTGTTGCCAATTTCTGGCAAGAGCTGTTGAATGTAGAGTAGTTAGAGTAAAAGATTCTTTGATCTTAAAGAGAGAAAAAGACTGATGGAATAAATCCTGTCCAATTCAAATAAAAAGCAGTTTGTGAATGATCTTGCAAATTGCACAACAGCAGCCTCACTGTGAATAAGAGCTTAGGCCATTATTGAGTCAGAACTAAAAGAAAAATCAAAATACTAAAATGTAACAGAAAGAGAATTGGCCTAGGGAGAGACTTTTTTGAATTTATGCCAGGTTATGCCAAACAGGCGTGAAACAGCTGCTTTCTCTACATTCTGGGGCCTACCAGTCAGAGCACGGTTCCTGTCCATAGTTTCCAGCTGAAATCACTTGAGACACGGATACTGGCTATTGCATGTTTACTCATCTGTGAGAATGCTGACAGCAGGCATTTGTAAATTCCCACAGTTTGCCAGCATTGGACATAGAACAGATGCAGGGATTATTGGGCTGATTTGTGAAGGCTTTAGGTCCATGGCTGTGGAAGTAATTCATTCTTATGTCAGGGAAAGATCTTTCTGATGTTTAAATGAGTGTGAGGGTCATAAACTGTACAGGTTTCATTAGATAAGTTGATCTCAGACATTTCCCTTCTTGGTATCAACAACAACTGATCAATTGAGACACAAACTATTTTCTTTAAAAATATTAACAACATTTAAAATCATGAAAGTGATAGCAGCAGGCCCGTTAGAGGAGTTTTGATAAAATTATTTTATGGCTCATGCAATAAGGTACTTTGCAGCAGAAACTAAGTACATAGAAATACAAATTGAATTTGTTTTATCTTTAAAAGAGAAATACATTTTATTTATTAGTGTACTTAGGATTTTAAAAATCTAAAATGTTTTAAAATTAAATAGTTTAATTCTGTGTTTTAGCCAATTAAATAGTTTAAAGTCTATTTTAGGATTATTGCATTATAAGAAAACACAGTACCAAATTTGTACACAATAAGGTTTCTAAAACATATGTTTTATGGCACTGGGAGAACTTCTTTACTTTGCATTGAGTAGTGCCGAGAGATACTGAACATTTATCTTAATAACAAAAAGCACTGTAGCAATATACGACCACAGACCATAAGAATTTAAAAAATAGGAGGAGAAGTAGGCCATTCGGCTCATGGAGTCTGCTGCACTGTGACTCCATTATGACTGATTTATTATCCCTCTCAACCCCATTCTCCCAGTAACCTTTGACACCCTTACTAATCAAGAACCTATCAACCTCTACTTTAAATATACTAAATGACTTAGCCTCCACAGCCTTCTGTGATAATGAATTCCACAGATTCATCACCGTCTGTCTAAAGAAATTGCTCCTCACCTCTGTTCTGAAGGGATGTCCTTCTATTTTGAGGCTGTGGGACACACACTCTAGAATCTGTTCAGTTCTTTAACTTGTAACTTGTAGATATGGAACATTTCATTGGATAAAATACTCTAATATGATTTGCAGAGGCTTGATCAGATATATATAGGTGCAAAACCAGAGAAGGAAGTTAGAAGACACTGAAAAATTGAACAAAGAAAGAACTCTGAAGAATGGGCCATAAAGGGGCAGCAAATACCAAAGAACTGAAGAGATTTACAAATTCCAGGGTCTGAACCCCATTCATCTTAAAGAATAGTCACCAATGGTTAGCTAAATATATAATTCATAAGGACCTCAAAAGTTCATGTAGCCCTTCAAACCTGTTCTGGCATTCAAGATTTGTTGAGGCAATGAAAGGCACTACTGTGTGTCCTTCCTGACAGAGAACACGGTGTGAGAATCAATTAATATATTTTTGTTATATATGTATAGGTTCTTTCATTCAATGAAAAGACTGGTAGTACTTCTGCTTTTCAAAATTACCCTTTCTTTTAATTGGCCCAAAGTAGATAACCTCGCTTATATTCAGTAAATTACGTTTACCATAGTTTTGCTCTATCAACTAATTTGGTGATCACTTTATAATAGAATTTATGTATCCATAATGCTTACAATTCCACCCATCTTTGTGTCATTTGCTTAGCCTCCGCTCATTTATGCCTTGTTAATTGTTGCTGTCAAAAAGCACAGGCTGACAATGCCACTCCCCAGCTTCTCCTGTTCCAAATCAATATTTTGCCTTCAGTTCCTTGTGTTTCATTTTTTAGGTAAAGTTTTCTTAAGTACAAGAAATTCGGCTGATGCTGGAAATTCTGAGTACACACACAAAATGTTGGAGGAGCTCAGCAGGTCGGGCAGCATCAATGGAGAGGAATAAACAGTCAACGTTTCAGGCCAAGACTCTTCATCAGGATTGAAAAGGAAAGGGGAAGAAGCCAGAATAAGATGGTGAGGGGGTGGTGGGAGTATGAGCTGTTAGATGATGGGTTAGACCAGGTGATGGGGGAGGAGGGTTGGTGGGAGAAGGGGGATGAAGTATAAAGCCAAGGGAGGATAGGTGGAAGAGGTAAAGGGCTAAAGAAGAATGAATCTAATAGGATGTGGACAAGGTAATCACACTTCACATGCTCTCCAACACTTCAATTACTTTCAGTTTCCTAGTACCAGAGGCCGTGTGGTCTCCGGGTACTTTAAAAGAATAGAACTGCTGTACCCTGCCGCGCATGTTGTAAAGGTGACTAAGGAGGGTTGGGCATAGGGTTAGCAGCCCTATCCTGTAAAAATAATTATTGCTACAGAAACACCAGCTGCATCAAAACCAAGCCAGCCAGTCTTGGGAGAGGTAGGGCCTCTTTTGGAAAGCTTTATGACGTGGAGAGGTGAAAGCCGAAAGGAAGCTCCTTCACCGAAAAACCTACTGTCAACCAAGAAGACCTCCAGAATTGGCACCTGGAATGTGAGGACCATGTATGAAGCTGGGAAAACCCTACAAGTGGCAAAAAAATTCCAGAACAATAAATTAGATATTTTGGGACGCTGTGAAACTAGATGGACAAATTCAGGGCAAGTACAACTCACTTCAGGGGAAACTGTCATCTATTCAGGATGCATGGAAGAGAATGCATCGCACTCTGAGGGAGCAGGATTAATGTTATCAAAACAAGCAAAGGGATCACTTTTGGCTTGGGGAACATCAGGACCCAGGATCATGTCTGCATCCTTCCGCACCAGTAATAGGAGAATAAAGCTAAACATTGTGTTAGCCTATGCCCCTACAAATGACAAGGATACCAGTGTCAAGGAAGATCTCTACAACAGACTGCAAGTACTCCTGGAGAAGCTGAAAAGAAGAGACATCGTCATCCTCATGGGATACTTTAATGCTAAAATTGGAAATGACAACACAGGATTTGAAGAATTAATGGGGCAGCATGGACTTGAAAACAAAAATGAAAATGGAGAGCTATTTGTAGACTTCTGTGCATTCAACAAAATGGTAATCGGTGGCAACATATTCCCTCACAAGCGGATTCACAAGGCAACATGGATTTCACCAGATCATCGAACAGGAAACCAGATCGACCATATCCATATTAGTAAGAAGTTCAGAAGATCCATGCAGGATGTCAGAGTCCTTAGAGGTGTGGATGTGGCATTAGATCATCATCTTGTTATTGGTAAGCTTCAGCTCAAACTTAAAAGGAACTATGCTGCAACAAGCAAAATGAAAAGCTGTGCAACACAATTCTGAAGGACCAGGGGAAAAGACAACAATTCAACTTAGTATTGCAGAACAGATTTCAAGCCTTGGAGAACCTAAATGAAGAATCAAGTATAGAGGGGATCTGGGAACAAGCCAAAGATGTCTGGACCAGTACATGTGAAGAAGTTTTAGGCAAGAAAGACCACCAACACAAACCATGGATTTCTGCTGAAACACTCAGAAAAATAGAGCAAAGAAAAGCAAAAAAGGATGCACTTAACACAAGTAAAACAAGAGCACCAAAGACTGTTGCACAGAAAAACTATGCAGAAGCAAATAAGAAAGTGAAAGCAAGCATCAGAATGGACAAAAGAAACCATATTGAAGACCTAGCAAAAGAAACAGAGCAGGAAGCATCAAAAGGGAACATGAAAGGACTGTGCGACACAACCAAGAACCTCTCTGGCAAATTTCAACCAGTGGAAAGACCAGTTAAGGATAAAGGAGGACAACTTCTGACAGGAGTTGAGGAGCAGACCAAAAGATGGGCCAAACACTTTGAACAGCTTCTAAACAGACCATCACCACCAGAACCACCTGTCATTCCACAAGCAGAGAACGACTTAGTGATAGACTGTGGCACTCCTACCAAAGAGGAGATCAGAATGGCAATCAAGCTCCTAAAGGATGGTAAAGCTGCAGGACCTGATGGTATACCTCCAGAGGCACTCAAGAGCAGTATAGACATATCTATTGAAATGATGCTCAACATCATAAAAAAGGTCTGGGAAGCTGAAGAAGTACCCAAGGACTGGAGAACAGGACATCCAGTTAAAATCCCTGAGAAAGGAGATCTCCAGAAATGCAAAAACTACAGAAGAATAATGTTGCTTTCAGTGCCAAGGAAAGTTCTGAGCAGAATCATTTTAGATTGAAAAATGCAGTAGATGAGAAGCTTAGAGATGAACAAGCAGGATTTCGACAGAACAGGTCTTGCACTGATCAGATTACAACTCTTAGGATTATCATTGAATAGTCGCTGGAATGGAACACATCATTGTATATTAATTTTGTAGATTATGAAAAAGCATTTGACAGCCTGGACAGAGAGACATTGTGGAAACTAATTAAGTATTTTGGGATTCCAGAGAAGTTAACTAACTCGGTAAAGAAGATCTATGAAGATATGGAATGCAGAGTAATCCATATAGGTCAGTTGTCAGATACTTTCAAGGTGAACACTGGGGTACGACAGGGATACCTACGGTCCCCTTTTCTCTTCCTGCTAGCGGTGGGCTGGATTATGAAGCAAACAACAGATGGCAAGAAGAATGGAATATAGTGGACATGGTTCAGACAGCTAGATGATCTTGACTTTGCTGATGATTTGGCACTACTGTCACACAGCCATGCCCAGATCAAGAAAAAACAGATCTTCTAGACTTCACATCGCAGAAAATAGGGCTACACATCCATGTAGGGAAAATAAAATTACTAAAAGTAAATGCAGGAAACAACACAGTTATCCTGAGAAATGCTCCTCTAGAAGAAGTTGAGTCATTTGTCTATCTGGGAAGAATTGTCAACAAGAAAGGAGGTACAGACGAGGATGTAAAGACCAATATCCAAAAATCCAGAGGAGCTTTCATAATACTACATCCAGTTTGGACGGCAAAAGAACCAAATTGAGAATCTTCAACTCAAATGTCAAATCTGTCCTCCTATATGGCTCTGAATCTTGGAGACTGACATCAAAAATAATCAGAAAAATTCAGACCTTCATCAACAAATGCTTGCGTCAGATTTTGGGGCTAACATGGACAGATTATGTGAACAATACAGAATTATGGCGAAGGACCAACCCGACACTAATTGAGGCAGAGATTGAGAGAAGGAAGTGGTGCTGGATAGGACACACGTTGGGGAAGCCCCCGAATAGTATCACCAGACAAGCTCTCACATGGAATCCTCAGGGCAAGCGAAATGGAGGTAGGCCCAAGTCCACATGGAAGAGGGAAGTGCTAACCGACGCCAGGAGAGTAGGAATGACATGATCACAGCTGGGGAGGTATGCACAAGACAGGTTGATCTGAAAAGAGGTTGTTGATGGCCTGTGCTCACTTGTGAGTTGAAAGGCAGAGGAGAGAGTGAGTACCAGAAGGAGGTGATGGGCAGGTGAAGAGAAGAGTAGACCAAAAAGGAGAAGGGGAATGGAAAAAGCGAGATTGGGTTGGGTGGGAATTATCAGTAGCCTCCAATCTGATGGCATGAACATTTCCATAAACAGTCAACATTTTGTCTTTCCTACCTGTTACTTCCTCAAAGAATTCCAATATATTTGCCAGGCAAGATTGTCCTTTAGGAAGCCATGCTGACTTCAGCTTCTTTTATCATGTGTCTCCAAGTATCTGCAAACCTGTAGCATCTTGCCAATCACTGAAGTCAGGCTAACAGGCTTATAAATTCCTGTCTTTTGCCTCCCTCCCTTCTTGAAGAATGGAGTGACATTTTCCAGTCCTCCAGAACCACACCAGAATTTAATTATTATTAAAAGATCACTACTAATACCTCCACATTCTTTTCAGCTACCCCTTTCAGAACCTTGGGGTGTAATCCATGTGGTCCAGGTGACTTATCTACCTTCAGACCTTTCAGCATCCCAGTGACCTTCTTTGTAATAGTGACTACACTCACTTATCCCCCCTGACACACTCAAATTTCTGGAATGTTCCTGGTGTCTTCCAGAGTGAAGACTGATGTAAGATGCTTGTTCAGTTAGTGCAGTTGATGACTTCCCAATCATGAAAGCTCTGAAAAAGAACATTCAGCTCAGGCAAGAAGAACTACCTGGGTAAATGACATTTCTTGACTCTTAGCCTGGACTGATAAAGTATGCATCTCAAGTACATATCCATTTTAAATGTGATGACAACTTCTGGGTCCATCATCCTTTCAACCAACAAGTTTTAGACCTTTACTACTGTAGGTCAATGAGTATTTCCTCAATTCCTTCTAATTCTTCTACTAGTTACCTTAAATCTATATTCTCTAGTTACTGACAATTCTGCCAAAGAAATTGACATTTCTTTTTCACCCTATCTGGTGCTGTCATTACCATATTCATCTCAATGAAAACACACCCTACTGCTAAGAAAGTATCTCCATCCTTGCCAATCGTATATCTAAAATTTACCAAACTAGGCAAGAGCGTTATAAATCTTTTCTACATTCTTTGTGGTTCTATAATGCCTTTTATCAAAGTGATGTCCATAATTGTACTTGGTACTTTAGCTCTTGTATTCCATCTCTTCATAGAGGTGTATATCTTTGATACCATTGTAACCAGGTTATCCACAGTAAAAAACAGAAAATGTATTAAATTATAGAAAACCATTAAAAGAAATTATACAAACCAGATGATATCCATGGTAACATCAGGAATCCGTAGAATTTGTATAGATACCTTTCTGTATTCTTTTGCTTTGTTTGCCCACTGTAATTACATTGCCTTCCATTTCTCTAGCTCAGTGTTCATTGGTCCAGTCCATTGATATCTTCTCATAGTCCACAATTCCCTTCTTCACTTCCAACTGCATAGCTAATTTTTATTTAATTGGCAAACTACAAAATCACAGCATATACTTAAGCACAGCTCGCTGATATAAATGGAAAAAGAAGATTTTGCTTTATGTTACTTTCAGTCTTTCTGTCACTAAAACTTCAGTCAATCATTACCCTTCGCTTCATGCAACTGGGATAATTCTGATCGAACTTTCAGCTTTCCATTGTATCCTTTGGCCCTCAGGGATAGTACCATGTATCTTGCTGAAATCCATGTAGGCTACGTGAAATGCACCAATCTCATCCACCTTCCCTGGTAACTCCTCAAAAAAAACTGAATCAACTTAGATGAACAAAGACTTCCTTCAACAGTTCCATGATTGATGTTAGGCTGACTGCCTGAATTTATTAGGTCTTGGCCCTTGCACTTCTTTTCAAACAGACAAACCACATAGATCTCTAACATCACTGCTGCAGAGGAATGGAAAACTATTATCTGAGCTTCCACTATTTCTTTCTGCTTTAGAGAGCCTGGAATACTTATAATTTGGGCTTTTTGCAACTTATACACTTTTAAAGATATAAGACCCTGTAATATATTAGGAATTATCTTTGTTATTTCAGATATCCCTTGCAATTTTTTTTTCCATTCTGTCTTTTGTACTTAATGCTGTGCAGCGAATTCCGGACTGCTGTAGTAAACCATTGGGTCAGACAGTATAAACGGGTTGGGGTGTGGCAGGGTGAGGGTTGTTGGAGATTAATGTTTCAGATTAAGACACTACTGCTATATTAGAAATACTTAATGTTTTATCACTTTTTGTAATATACACTTCTCCCAATCATGATTTTGAATGGATTATACATATATATGTAGCCTCATACTTCGGCAGTGTTGCACGATTATTTTTGGCAGATCTTTAATCACTTTCTAGAGTTATCAATGGTTTATATATTTTAATTATCCCTTTGAGCACCTCCCATTATTCTGCCATCATTCTCCCACAAATTGATATTTCCTTTTTAAAAACTTATATCTCATCAGATTGAAATCATCCTCATCTGTATTTTTCAATCTGTAAATATTGATGTTTTTCTAGTTTGGCTTGTATTTCTTAGCATTGATAACTTGAAAATATTGCCAATAATCAAAAAAGCTGACAGAAACATAAAACATAGAAAACCTACAACACAATACTGGCCCATCGGCCCACAATGCTGTGATGAACATGTACTTACTTTAGAAATTACCTCGGATTACCCATAGCCCTCTATTTTTCTAAGCTCCATGTACCTATCCAGGAGTCTCTTAAAAGACCCTATTGTATCTGCCTCCACCACTGTCACCGACAGCCCATTCCACACACTCACCACTCTCTGTGTTTTTAAAAACAAACCTACCCCTGACATCTCTTCTGTACCTACTTCCAAGCACCTTAAAACTGTGTCCTCTTGTGTTAGCCATTTCGTCCCTGGGAAAAAGCCTCTGACTATCCACATGATCAATGCCTCTCATCATCTTATATACCTCTATCAGATCACCTCTCATCCTCAGTCGCTCCAAGGAGAAAAGGCCAAGTTCGTTCAACCTATTTGCACCCTTTCTATGGGTTTCACATCCTTCCTGCAGTGAGGTGACCAGAACTGAGCACAGTACTCCAAGTGGGGTCTGACCAGGTTCTTATATAGCTGTAACATTACTTCTTGGCTCTTGAACTCAATCCCATGGTTGATGAAGGTCAATACACCGTATGCCTTCTTAACCACACAGTCAACCTGCACAGCAGCTTTGAGTGTCCTATGGACTCGGACCCCAAGATCCCTCTGATCCTCCACACTGCCAAGAGTCTTACCATTAATACTATATTCTGTCATCATATTTGACCTGCCAAAATGAACCACCTCACACTTATCTGGGTTGAACTCCATCTGCCACTTCTCAGCCCAGTTTTGCATCCTATCGATGTCCCACTGTAACCTCTGACAGCTCTCCACACTATCCACAACACCCCCAACCTTTGTGTCATCAGTAAATTTACTAACCCATCCCTCCACTTCCTCATCCAGGTCATTTATAAAAATCGCGAAGAGAAGGGGTCCCAGAACAGATCCCTGAGGCACACCACTGGTCACCGATCTCCATGCAGAATATGGCCCATCTACAACCACTCTTTACCTTCTGTGTGCAAGCCAATTCTGGATCCACAAAGCAGTGTGCCCTTGGATCCCATGCCTCCTTATTTTCTCAATAAGCCTGCATGGGGTATCTTATCAAATGCCTTGCTGAAATCCATATACACTATATCTACTGCTGTACCGTCATCAATGTGTTAGTCACATCCTCAAAAAATTCAATCAGGCTCATAAGGCATGACCTGCCTTTGACAAAGCCATGCTGACTGTTCCTAATCATATTATACCTCTCCAAATGTTCATAAATCCTGCCTCTCAGCATCTTCTCCATCACCTTACCAACCACTGAAGTAAGACTCACTGGTATATAATTTCCTGGGCTATCTCTACTCCCTTTCTTGAATAAGGGAACAATATCTGCAACCCTCCAATCCTCCGGAACCTGTCCCATCCCCACTGGTGATGCAAGGATCATTGCCAGAGGCTCAGCAATCTCCTCCCTCACTTCCCACAGTAACCTGTGATATATCTTGTCCGGTCCTGGTGACTTATCCAACTTGATGCTTTCCAAAAGCTCCAGCACATCTTCTTTCTTAATGTCTTAAAAGTGAGAACTATCTCAAGTATAGCTATTTTAAAAAGCGAGCATTTAATAGTATCAAAATATTTCTGATATAGCTTAAAAAAGCAAAAGCACAATATATGTAAGAGCAGTTTGAGTATTAATGTTGTTTGTGAGTGTTCAAAGAGGAAAAGGTCCAGTATGTTGTCTGATTACTGACAGGTTTTATTTTTGGTATTCTTTCCAATCTTTACCTTTTAATCCCAATGCATAGATGTGATAGTACTGGTAAGGGTGCAAGGGAGATTTGCCAGGATGTTGTTAGCATGCATCACTTTAGTTATCAGGAGAGACTGGATCTGCTTTCCCAGAGTAGATGAGTTTGAGGGGACATAAATAGATAAATCTAGAGAATATAGATTTAGAGTGTATTCTTTTGCCTTTAGGGTAAATGATAGGAGATTTAGAGGAGACCTGGGGAAGGACCACCTTCACAGTTCAGGGATGTCCAGTTTTGCAGGGAAGGAATAATTCGTATATAAACTGCGTAATATCTGTAATGAGATTTTTCTTTGGAACAATATTGTTACTAATTGATATTTCAAGAGCAGTTTCATCAGAACTATCAAAGATTATTTTACTCTTAAAAATCCATTAATCTCCTTTGCACACACCAACTGCCAGTAAAGAATTACGTTATAATGCACAATTGGAAGGCACTATTCTTGTAGAAGGTAACCTTCTCTGGAATTTTATTTTGCTTTATTCATGGATATAGTTTTAAAAAACATCCAGAATTAATTCTTCACCATTTTGTAAAGTATGTAATGACACAATTTGATCCCATCGCTGCACACACACATACTTCTTGACAATGGTCACCGGTACTGCCCAGAGATGCCTGGCAATATTGAAACAGTTCATTGTTTGTCTTGGGGCATGGTCAAAATTGTTGGTTCAGAATGTAATCCTTGAATGCTGCTTTCCTAATACTGCCTTACCTTACAGTAATTATTTAATTGGAAATTGAAGGTAATCTGATTCTGTACCAAATGAATGACGGAAGGCACATCATCCCAATGGAGACTAAAATTTGAGGGTACTGGATAACATGAGGAATAAGCACCAATTACTTGCTAAAAGACTAGCTTTTGTAATATTACTTACTTCTCTCAGTTTTATCAGTTATCTCTTCCGTTCCTTAACAAGTAATGACCAGACATTATTA
The DNA here is from genome assembly GCF_030028105.1 of Mobula birostris. NCBI lineage: Eukaryota > Metazoa > Chordata > Chondrichthyes > Myliobatiformes > Myliobatidae > Mobula > Mobula birostris. The sequence continues at coordinate 43,317,931 of NC_092376.1, forward strand.
AGTAACATTATCCAAACTGGGTTCTTAAAAATTGACCATACTCTGATAATTCCTTAATGAAAAGAAAAAACTCTGTTTCAAGCAACACACACAAAATGCTGGAAGAACTCAGCAGGCCAGGAAGCACCTATGGATAAGAGTACAGTGGATGTTTCGTCAGGACTATTTCGCATCATTCCTCTAGTATTGTAGAATAATGGTATATCTATTTATTTCCAGTTGCATTGCTGGAAATGTAATTACTGGAAATCAGTAATATTAAGCTACGGCAGGGAATTCTACTTCAGTACTTAATTGGTGGAAGAGTTTTTTTGGACATGTGAGAATGGAATTAAAACATTGAATAGTCTATTTTTTCAAATTTAGTAAGACCTCTATGGTACCCCAGCATTATTTTACTTCCTGGTCCTATCATGTTTTGTGTCATAAGTTTAATGCTAACAGTTGATTTAGATTCTAGACTAGTCTAGTCAGTCGCACCTATAGATTATATGAAGAACGCATTTACTGACTGATATATTATTTTTTAAGCTGCTTGCTTTGTGGCCCTGGAGGATATCCAGATATGCACTTTCAGATGACCATTTCCTAACTCTTGAAATTGAAGAAGAATGCATCTGAATTATGCATTGTGCTGTGCTTGGGTCCATGGATCAAGAATGATTCAGACTTAATCTTTGGATTTAGCATCTTATGTACAATTATCTCCAACATCCCTGGATTCAGAAATAAAGATCATTAGGGTCCACAATGACAGTCCAACAATATAGTTTGCCACATTTTGCGTCCAAGTGTTAGTCAATAAGTGCAGATCTGGATTGTTCTTATTATAGCACAATCCTTCCACTGAAATCTATACCCAATAACTAGAGGGTGGTGCTGCTAGTAGCCTCATGGTTCCAGCAGCTTGGGTTTAGTCCTGACCTTTAGTGCCATCTGTGTGGAGCTTACACATTCTCTCTGTGATCCTGTGGGTTTTCTCCAAGTGGTCTGGATTCCTCCCATGTTTCACAAATGTATCGATTGATAGGTCAATTGGCCATTCTCTGTTTGCTCTGTATCTGTAGGTGAGTGGTGGGATTCGAGGCAAATGTGGAAGAAAACAATGGGTTAGTGTAGGATTAGTATAAGTGGATCCTGGATGATCAATGCAGACTTAGTGGACTTAAGGGCCTGTTTCCATACTATGACTCTTGGTTTTATCCTTAATTATATTCACAGAAGTTACGTGATGCTCTACAGAACAAAACTATTTAAAACAAATGAAATGTATAACATGGGGTAGGATGAGAAAAAATAGAAAATGACAGGGTAATAACAACATCAAATTGTATCATCAAGTTTATTTTGGAACCTATTTTTTAAAAATATTTTTAAAGAAAACCTAACTAGACCAAGTTATTCTAACTTACTTCCCAATAGGTTTTGAAGACCAAAAATATAATGCATATTTTAGAAATGCACAGTTCTATTTTAATCAGCAGAGAAGGTGGATTATTCAGATTGGTGAAGTATTAAGAATATTAAAGTACATAGTAAATACCTGGACCAACATGCACAAATTGCAGGAGGAGCTCAGTAGGTCAAACAGTATCTATGGGGGCGGGAATGAACTGTCAACATTTTGGACCAAGACCCTTCATTAGGACTGGAAAGAAAGAAGGCAGAAGCCAGAATAAATAGGATGAAGGGAGAAGGGGGAGGAGCATGATCGGTTAATCTAGGTGAGAAGGAGAAGGCAGGAAAGTTAGGGAGGAGGAGGAGGTGAGAATGATATGAAAAACAGGGAGGTAATATGAGGAAGAGGCAAAGGGCTGAAACGATGAAAAATGATAGGAAAGAACAGTGAGCAATGGAAAAGGAAAGGAGGGGGAGGAATGTGCGGGTGATAGGCAGGTCATGAATGGAGGTGAGGGGGCCAGAGAAATGAGGGAAAACAAAAAGAGGGGGACAAAAGGCAGTAGTTACCAGAAGGTAAAAAAAACTCAATGTTGATGCTGTTAAATTGAAGATTACCAAGAGAGAATATGAGCTGTTGTTCCTTTAATCTGCATCTAACACTTAGCATAGTTTCAAGGATAAGTGCCAGGAGAGGCATTGGTGAGAAGGGATGAGCAGTCAAGGGAGTCATGGAGAGAGCGATCCCTGTGGGGAGAGGAGAGGATGATGTGCCTGATGGTGAGACCCCATTGGAATTAGCAGAGAATGATACATTGGATGCCGAGGTTTATGAGGTGGTGGTAAGGGCAGGATTATCCCTAACCCTGTTATGTCAAGGGAGTGATGGAGTGAGGGCAGACATGCAGCAAATGGAGGAGATGTGGGTGAGGACTGCTTTGACAGGAGTCATGAGGAAATTTGATTTTCTGAAAAGAGAGTACATTTCGTATTTCCTGCAATGGGTAGTCTCATCATGCGAACAGTTACAGCAGAGACGGAGTTGTGGGTGGAGACATCTACATTCTTCTTGTGTCCACACACTGAATACCCGATGTGTTTTTCAATATTCTTCTATTTGAAATTAAACTTATACCTATTTTGTGCATGGAAGAGTGAAAATTATTGCGCAGCACAGAAGAATCAACATTACTTAACACTTTGCATTTAAAAGGATACAGAATGAGGGCAAAAGTACTCAAAGTTCACCATTCAACCATTATTATTAAAACCTTTAATCTCCCAAAGGGAACACTGTTGAGCTGCCAACATTGTCACATTTTTAATGTAAGGCTTTTTCAGAGGTAGGACTACTGAATTTGATGTGTGTTTTTTTTTCCTTTGGCATACATTAACCTGTTAAGGACAGTGACCAAGTTATCTTATCCATATCTTGTCATTTCTGTTTGTTGGCAAAAGAAGCATTTGTATATGAATGGTGCAATGGTTAAGTTCTTATCAAACTTGATCACTACAGTTAGTTCAGAAGATACTACAAATGAGAGCTTAAGGACTAACAAATACATTCATCCCAACCCAGAACAATTCAATTTCTTACCTTATGACATAGGAAATGGCATTTTTGCATCATACGCTTATGTTTGTTAACAATTGACTGAGAAGGATATGACTTTGTCATGACTGAATCCAGGGCCTACGTTGCTGTCAGGGGGTCAGTCTAGTTTTATTCTTAATATGTTTTGTTTTAAGACTCCTATTTTTCTGTATGTGTGAAATTGTGAGGAGAAACTGTATTTATATGACAATAATGTTGTCTGGACTACAATGCCAGGGTCATAGTGAAAGAAAATTCAATTATGGCTTTCAAAAGGGAGATAAATACTTGAAACAATTTGCAGGCCAGTGGAGAGAAGGCGGAGGAACAGGATTTGCCAGGTTTCTCTTGCTTAGAGCAGATAGGTTCAATGACCTCATTCTGTGAAGACCAAAATAAGATGGTTTAATTTTACAGTGCTGAACTCAGCCACCCTCATTATGCGTGATCAGTCCCATTATTAACTCCAGTGATACCCCATTCTTCCCAATGAACATTTCTCTGATAGTGGGTGATAAGCATATCTTTTATATTCTGTTTTGTAGGCTGAGATGATCATGAAATGTGCAGCATTCTGGTTTGGACTGATTCTTATGCCCATTGCCTGTTTGTTAAAAGATGTATTTTGGAAAGCGTAAGTATAACTGAACCACAATAGCAAAAACTTGTCTTTGTTACAACATCTTGAGTGTAAATATCAGATTTGTTCGAACTTAAAATTCATCGAATGTTGGAAATAATGTTTTATTAAGTTTGTTTCTTGTGTTGAAGATTTGCTGGTGAGTAGGGCTATGGTTGTTTTGAGCCAGTTTACAGGTAATTTTTAAACTTATTTACAGACACAGTGAAGAATAGGTCCTCTGAGCCCTTCAAGCCGCACTATCCCCACAACTCCCAACAAACCCGATTTAACCCTAACCTAATCAAACCTCCCACAGTCCAAAGACCTAGCAGGTAGGTTAACTGGTCATGATTAGGTTAGTTGAGGGGATTGGGGAAGCATGGAGCATGGGAAGGGGAAAGTGCAGGTCATGGGCACAGAGAAGGGGTAATCCGACATTGGCGGTGGCTGAAGGCGTGGAGAAGGAGCACAGGTCTTGGTTTATAGTGGTCACCAACCTTTTTAAGCCCAAGATCATCTACCTCGACCTTAGTCAAAGGCAAGATCTACCTACTAAATCATTTAGAGAAAACACAACTCAGATTGTACTTCCAATTTGAGGCCTTTTAATTGGGCAAATTGTATTTGAATTACACAAAATACATGTCAAACTTTCAAATTAATTCAAACAAGAAAACACTGTAACTAGCATATCAAACAAGCCATACCTGTCCTTCTTTAAGAATATTACAATACTTCACACCTTTAATTCTAAGTTTCATTATTTAATTTTATTTCAACACGAAAAATAAATGAATAAAAATTGACCGTTACGCTCAGTGTGATGACTGTGGCTGAATACTTCCTGCTAGTTCCCTGAAATTTGGCTCATAACTACAGACAGCCAGTCTGAGACAGTCTGTGAGGTGTAAGGTTGCCAACTGTCCCGTATTCCCCCCAATAAGGTAGAACGTTCCTGTGAAACCGTTCGTGCCGAAATGCTTTACGCCGAAGAAGCAATTACCATTAATTTATATGGAAAAAAATTTTGAACGTTCCCAGACCCAAAAAAAAACCTACCAAATCGTACCAAATAACACATAAAACCTAAAATAACAGTAACATATAGTAAAAGCAGGAATGATATGATAAATAGACAGCCCATATAAAATAATGAAAATTAAGCCAAAACCGATTCATGGGGTAAAAAAAATAGGCACATCACGCATGCGCACACAGGTGCCCACGCAAGGCTTCATGGTCATTGTAGTCTTTCTCGGGGTAAACACAAATGTCTCGGGATTTGACTGCTACTTTTGTCCGTTATTTGGGAGTGAGAAAGTTGGCAATCCTAGAGAGGTGTCGGTCAGTAAGTCAGCTCCTGTACTTAGATTTAATAATTTTCATCTGTGAAAATGCAATTTCATACAGATAAGTTGACCCGAAGTAGGCACTGACTTTTACTGGTATAAAACCAATGCACACACCGCTCATTGCTCGGCCCCATCAGTAGTAATTGCCACCAGTTTATGAATAGGGATGTCATTTTCACGGACATATTTTTTAAGCTCATTGTAAATATCCTCACCTCTCGTTTTCTCCTTTAATTGCAAAAGGGTGAGGAAGCCCTCCTTTGTTGTAAAATCCTGGAAAGCCATTCTGACAAATACAACATGCTGAGCTGTTTGCATTACATCCAGGGATTCATCGAACTGTAGTGAAAAAATATTCACAGGGTGACAAGTCGATCCACGTCCTCTGACAGTGATTCTACCCTGCTTATCACTGTTGCAGAGCCAAGCAGTATATTATGTATTGCGGTTGTGATGCCGTTTTTGTTTTTAAAGTCATTAAAAACAGTCTCTGCGGTAATGACCATTGCTTTCTTGAATAAATCACCATCTGTAGCAGCCTTATTTTGAGCAACACACATCAAAGTTGCTGGTGAACGCAGCAGGCCAGGCAGCATCTGTAGGAAGAGGTGCTGTCTGGCCTGCTGCGTTCAGCAGCAACTTTGATGTGTGTTGCTTGAATTTCCAGCATCTGCAGAATTCCTGTTGTTTGCGTTTTTCTTATTTTGAGCAGCACGTTTTGTGGAAAACGATTGCTGGGCCTTCAACCCCAATTTCAGCTCAACTTTCCAGGCATGAATTGCGCTCTTTGGGGGATAGGTGTCTTTAAATTCCTGGTGGTTGGTGTTGTGGTGCCACTCCAGATTCCCTCTTTTAGTCAGTGCTTGTGTTTGGTGGCACAACATACATACACACTTGACTCTCACCAAGGTAAACAGAAATTCCTCTTCCCATTCTGGATGGAATTTGTATGTTTTCGCCTTCTTTTGTGGAGCCTCCGCCACGCTATCAGGCTATCATGAGCAATTGCCAATTGCGTCGCCTCTGATCTGAGCCGACGTTCACTTAATTAATTAGCTTGTTTGGCTTTTTTTCTTAAAGATGTGCTGTGTGCATCCTGACTACCGCTGCACCCCTGCATGCCTCGCGGCCCGGAGGTTGGGGACACTGCCGTATATTGATGTTTGCGACAGTCTGTACTGTAACCTAATCTGATCGGTCACTTTGATGCAGCACAGGCTACGCTAAAAAAGCGGTGCATGGTGGGGGAACTACACGCATGAGCACTGGGCAGTAAGAATAGAACTAAACCCCCGCAACCCGGAAACAATCTCTCTTTACAAACAGCTTTTTAGTGAAAATATTGCTATATTACAATTATCCTAATTAGTATTACTTACTTTTATAATGCTCACATTACAACAGTATTTGTGTATTTATTTTTGATTTTTCTTGGGGATCGACTGGGAAAGTCTCAAAGATCGACCAGTCGATCGCGATCGACGGGTTGGCAACCCCTAGTTTAGAAGATGGTGAGGTGGGGCACTGACTGTGCCTGAGGTAAGAGGGGACGGCCTTCCTGGAAGACCATGTCAGCAGAGGAAGTGATCCCTGCAGCACTGCTCAAACCTCAGGTTGAAAATTTATTTCAGAACGATAACTTTGGTTCTATTCAACATGAATAAAGCAGGAACCTGCTTCTTTTTGAGTATCCAGTTCATCCACTCAAAAGATTGACATAATAAAGCAATACAGTGGGAGATGAGTGTGTGATTATTGTGAGTGGCTGACCCTTTCTGTTTTTACTGACCTTTGCCCAGTTTAAGCCAGGTGAGGGAAGTTAGAATCAGGTGCAAGGGCAGTGCATGAAAGTTATAAAATTATTTTCATAGGATGCAAGTTTCCCTTCAATCCCAGCACTTGCTGACTATCCCTAACTGCACAAGAAGGCGATGTGCACTGCTACAAAGCTGCAGACTGTTATGAATGCTGCTGTTTCGGTATTGCATGTTATTGCATTCACCAAATGTGATTTCAGATACTAAAATCTGCTTCAATAACAATGAGCTTTCATCATTCCCGTATTCAAATCTATTCATTGTGTACAATTCTTAAAAAATGCATAAATGTTGTGCAATTTTCTGGTAAGCTGTTCTAATTAAGTTCAGGATATTCAAAGTTTTGATCAATTGGTTAATGAGAAAATCATTTTCTATCACCCAGAGGCTGGCATAATTACCGTAAGACTTTGTTGGAGGAGGTTCAGGAGCTAGAGGCTCGATCCCAAGATCCTTCGAAGGCTGTATTGCGTGATTTCAGTGCAAAGAGGTAAGACAAGTGTAAATAAGTGATATTGTCTCTGTTGTTGAATAAACACTTCTGTGTGAAAGGTTTGTTCAGAGGAAAAATGTGGATATTGTAGATTAAAAATCTTCTGTTGTGACTCTTTAGGGCACAAAAATTATCCCTATTTTATTCCCTGCTCTCCTTAGCAACAATCCCTTCACCAAAAGAAAACAAGGGAACTGTGCATGAACAATGATACTGAAAGCATGGCACTGCATAGATCTTGTGCTATATTTCTCCATAGCCTTCCTTGGGACAACCCAACCTTCAGTCTTTAGATTGGAGAATCCGTCTTTCTGTCACATTCTACACCCATTTAATTAGAACATTCTTTGGTCCTGTGTGTGGTATCCTTAAATATTATCAATTTGTTCAGTATATACCTGAATTTCAAGATGCCCTTTCCTTTTTTTTCTTTTTTTTTGTAACTTATTTTTTATTCATCATCAAACATTTCCATAAGATGTATTTCAGATACTGTACATATACAGACATCCCACCCTGCAAAAACTCATTTCAGGGAGGTAGCACCATCAACTTGCGGGAGACTTCCGGGAGAGGCGGGATGTCTGCAATAGAGTAGCTCCTTAGCAGCTAGCCAGCTAGTTTAAATAACGTTAGCTGTGCTAATGAACGAATGACACCTGTTAAACTCACCTCAATATGTCTTTTACAGTCTTAACCCACCATAGGCAATAGAAAAGTCACTGTTGCAAACAGTGCAGCGAGCAACACTGTCATTATTTTTGACCTGTATTAGGCAGGGGTACATTTTAGTGTAGTCTGGGGTGATGTACATTTCATATTTTCTTTTTTTGGAACACTCTCGCTCTTGCTCTTGCTCTCTCTGTTGCGCGCGCGCTCGCTTTCTTGCTCTTGCGCTCGCTCTCTCGCTCTTTCTCGTGCGTTCTCTCACGCTTGCTCTCAAAAAAATCAATTTCCGGGACATTGCATCAGGGAGCCACTGTTAATATGCGGGAGACTCCCGGAACTTCTGGGAGAGGTGGGATGTCTGCATATATATCATATAGCCATATTTGTCACAAATTTCCGCATAATATATATCTGAGGTATACACGCCATTGCATTATTTTAAGCCTGATTTATACTTCTGCATACGGGCTACGCCGTAGGCCGATTTATACTAATGCGTAGCTCTATGCCGTAGTGAGCATGTGTTGTGTCTGCATCGCTCTGCAATTCACCACCAAGACGCTAGTTGGTGGTGGGGTTTCTATGCCACTGTGTTGAGTTTCTTTGTGAGAGACACGGACAAGGAAGTGCATTTCAAATATTTTCTGATGTCGGCAGGTAGATTTGACCATTTGGTTCATTGTCTCCAACCATTTATTTCGCATCAGTGTACAGACATGGCGGAGAAAAGCAACCGGAAATGCGTAGGAGGAAATGCGATGCTACCAAGCGGACCAATCACAGTTGTTGCGGTGTGCGTCACCGTGATGCATGAATTACTTTTTTGGGGAGGTGCACGTCACCCTACGGCGTAGGTACACTGTAGGGTATGCTGTACCTGTGGCGTAGATTTGACGCAGAAGTATAAATCAGGCTTTACTTTTCCTTCCCATAGCATTTTTTCATGTCAGGAGTTCCTGTTCAATATAAATGTAGTGATGTGCTATACGTAGTGATGTGCAGAAATCTGCATACATTGGTGTTTTTGTGAGTGTATAAATGAGAGTTTCCTTATACTATACACTTATTATCTCCTGTACCTAATACAGTGATGACTGAGTGTACGTTCGTGGTCTTCTGCTGCTGTAGCCCATCCACTTCAGGGTTCAATGTGATGTGCATTCAGAGATACTCTTCTGCCCACCAGTGTTGTTTGAGTTACCGTCGCCTTCCTGTCAGCTTGAACTAGACTTGCCATTCTGCTCTGACCTCTCTCATTAACAGGGCATTTTCACCCACAGAAGCGCCACTCACTCGATTTTTTTTTTCCCCCACACTATCTCTGTAAACTCTACAGACTGTTGTGTGTGAAAATTCCAGGAGATCAGCAGTTTCTGAAGTACTCAAATGACCTGTCTAGCACCAACAATTATTCCTTGGTCTAAGTCACTCAGATCACATTTCTTCCCCATTCTTATGTTTGGTCTGAACGACAACTGAACCTCCTGACTATGTCTTCATGATTTTGTGTATTGAGTTACTGCTACATGATTGGCTGAATAGATATTTACATTAATGTACCTAATAAAGTGGCCACTGTGTGTACATTATTACACACATCATAAAATTACACTTCAGACAATTTTTTGTTCACAATTCACAATGTTTCAAGAATATTGTGTCAAAATTGACTGAGTCCACTGTTGTATGGAGTGTCAGAACACTGTTTTGTACCAGGTGCACCCAGATAGCTACACACAAACGTGATGAGAAAATCAGCTACATTGGTTAGAGTATTGTGCACAACTCTCGTCACCACATTGCAGGAAGGATTTAGTAGCAACAGGGAGAGTGCAGAAACAGAATCATCCTATGTTGCCTGGAATGGAGGGCTATAGTTATAAGGAGAAATTGGATAGGCTGGTTTTATTCCCACTAGAATATAGGAGGCTGAGGGTTGACTTTATGTAGCTTTATAAAATTATGAGGGGTATAGATAGGAAAGGTAGTCAGGATAATTTTCCCAGGGTAGAGGATTTGGAAAAAGACGGCATAGGTTTAAGTTGAGAGGGGGAAAAAAATGAAGGAGATCCGAGGGTTACGTTTTTCATGCAGAGGATGCTGAATCTCTGGAATGTACTGCCACAGGAGATGGTGGAGGCAGATGTAGTTACAATGTTGGACAGGTACTTGGTTAGGAAAGGCATAGAGGGATACATGCCTCATACAGGCAAATGGGATTAATTCACATAGGCATCACCATTAGCATGGATGAAGTGGATTGAAAGAGCTGTTTTTTTGTGCTGAATAATCCCATAATTCAAAAGGTTTCCTTGCTAAATTTCTGGATAATGGTAAAACAAACTGTTTTATGACACAAAAGACACATTAAGAATTTGGAAGAGATATAGCTTTGTACTCCTTCCTTTATTTCAGGTTCTCTTAACTGTTCTAAGCAGGAATTTTTAGTTTGTATTTTAATACATTTCTCTTTATCGATTATAAAGTAATTATTAACCTTTGTACTTCCAAACTCTAAGGCATTTCTATCCTCAGATGCATTATAAATCAATTGTAAATGCAGAATGTTTGACAGCAGCATGGCTGATACCATTTTTATCGCGGGTATCGTCAGCTTTCTCACTGCACAGGCAGATCATTTGAAGTCTGGGTACTACTGCATAATTTCCATTGTTAGAGTTAAATGATTACTTTTCTGAATTGTCTTACTACCCTACAGTTGAAAAAATTAAGCTGGATTTATGCAACATAGAATAATTGTGGATGGTTGCTTTTTTACAGAGACTGGCTGATTAGGGTTTCAGTCCTTGCTAACCAGGTGAAAATTAAATTAAATTTTGCAAATGAAGAGTGTATTTTATATATTTAGGAATATGTGGTGTTTCCTATTAAAAAAATCAAAGTCAGGTTGCTTATTGATCACATCAATTGATTTGCTAAGAGAGCTGTCGTGTGGGGGCAAGTAAGGAATTAGCTGCGGCAGAAATTGAATCTCTTCAGCCAGTCTGCTCAAGATGAAAAGAGGAGATTAAATTAATGAAACAGATGTGATTTAATTGAGTTCCAGAAGGTTTTATTCTGGCTGGTCATCATTAAATTAAATGCTTAATGTTAATAGTCAACTCAACATTTAAGTAGCTAAACAAGTAACTGAATGTTAATGAGATACTCCTGCAGCAAACCATTGTGCATGTGCAAAAGGATTAGAAGGAAATAAAGAAATGCTACAGATTTTGATTGGATTTCATGTAGGTTGTGTAGTATAAATTGCATCTGCAGTTTTTAAACTATGAGAGACCTCATGGTGTGGATTTTGGAGGCAAATTAGCACAAAATAGTTATTTTGTGATCTCGCAGCAGTAAATCGTGGAAACCGTGGAAGAATTCTCTGTAGTGAAGCTTTTCACATCATGCAATCAAACGGTATCAGCTGGGTGGCCTTAACTGCTCCTGCACTTAAAATGAGGGAAAAACAGCAGTCTGCTACATCGACTTAAGATGAAATTGCTAGTCTTAAGTCTTTGAAAAAGAAAGCATCAGTTCTGAGACATTCAAAATACTTAAAAGTAAATTACAAATTCCTGTTGAAAATCATAGAAAAATAAATTTAAAAAACATCATTTTTGGAGTGTGTATTTTAAAAAAAAGTACAGATCTGGAAAGCTAAAATAAAAATTTGCTGAAATTACTCAGCAGGTCAGACAACATCTGTGGGGGATAAAAAGAGTCAACGTTTCAGATCAAAAACCCTTTATCGGAACTGGAAAGGGAGAAACCAAGCAGGTTTTAAGTTGCAAAGTGGTCTAGTTGGAGAATTCAGTTCTGTCAGTCAGGGGGGAAAAATCTTAATTTTATTCCAACACTATCGAAGGAAACAAGATATGCAGTTGAAAGGTAAATGTTAAAATATTTAGGAAGGATAATTCAATGCATATATTTTAATAGATTGTTTGCACTGTGCTAGGCTATGTCAGGAGCTAATTAAGAGGCATTCAAATTATGGTCGGTCTAAAATCAAATATTGGCCAGTACAGCTGTTGATGTGGATGTTTTCCAACAGCCCCACATCTTTTACCTGTTAAATATAGAATAAACTAGATAAAGATGGAAAATATTAGTGAACCTAAGGTGTTTTCTGTGACAATGCAATAGTTTCTTCCTCAATTTAATCCAAGATTTAGTTAATTAACTGGGTGTAAATTCCCCAGCCTCTGTGATAGAATTTAGACTCATTTTGACAGAACATTAGTCCAGGATTTGGGGAATTAACTTTTGTTTCAGTAAGGGAGTTTGAGTAATTGAATTTATAACAATTGAAACAAATTATGTTTTTTTTCTTTAAAATTTTCTTGCTAAATCCAAGTATTTTGTTATTTTCATGTTTTCTGATATTGACAATTTTACTATAAAGACCATCCTGCCCTACATAAAATATCTTTTTGTATGGTTTGTTTATATTAAATTGGTTAATAGTTGAAATATTTTACTTAAAATGTAAATAACCTTTTTCTTTTTAAGTAATTTAAGATGTCACATTTGGGGATATATGAAAATTGCTATAATTTTGGTGTTTTTTAAATTTAAACATGTATAAATACACTTCATAGGTTTGTGGGCTATTTACCAAAAACAGCTGTTCATTCATCAGATATAGACTGACCTTGCTGTTGGACCTTCATAGCCCAATTTAGAATTTTTCAGCGTCAGAAGTAAATGCAGCAGTGCTTTAGTGTTATTTTAAAGTTCCAATGCAACTTTCATTGCATAGATTTCTTGTAACCATCAAGTAAAAGCTAAACAGACCAGCAGTGTAATAGATACATCTCTGTTGCTGTACCTTGATAAGCAAAATGGTCACCAGTTATTATCAGCACAATGGTATCAAGTGGCAATGGATGAGTATACCATTTAGTGATAAGTAACTCTTAAACCAAAAGACATAGAAACAGAATTCGGCCATTCATCTGTTCTGATGAGTCTCTTCTGCCATTCGATATGGCTAATTTATTTCCCTCTTAAACCCATTCTCCTGCCTTCTCCCCGTAACCTTTGATATACTAATCAAGAACGTATTAACCTCCACTTTAAATGTGCCCAGTGACTTGACCTCCATAGCTGCCTATGGCAATGGATTCCACAGATTTACCACCCTCTGACTAAAGAGATTCCTCCTCTTCTCTGTTCTAAAGGGACTTCCTTCTATTCTGAGGCTGTGCACTGTGGTCCCAGACTCTGTCACTCTTGGAAACATCCTCTGCATGTCCACTCTATTTAGGCCTCTCAGTATTTAGTAGGTTTCAATAAGATCCCCTCTCGTTCTTCTAAACTGCAATGTCTACAGACCCAGAGCCATCAAACACTTCTCAGACATTAACCCATTAATTCCCGATATTATTCCAGTGAACCTTCTCTGGACTCTCTCCAGTGACAGCATATCCAGTGCTCTCTCCAGTGACAGTAATAAGGTGGATGAATTGAAAGTGCAGATTGTTATTAATGATTATGATATAGTTGGGATCACAGAGACATGGCTTCAGGGTGACCAGGGATGGGAGCTCAACGTTCAGGGATATTCAATATTCAGGAGGGATAGACATGAAGGAAGGGGAGGTGGGGTGGCGTTGCTGGTTAAAGAAGAGATTAACGCAATAGAAAGGAAGGACATAAGCCGGGAAGATGTAGAATCGATATGGGTAGAGCTGCGTAACACTAAGGGGCAGAAGACGCTGGTGGGAGTTGTGTACAGGCCACCTAACAGTAGTAGTGAGGTCGGAGATGGTATTAAACAGGAAATTAGAAATGTGTGCAATAAAGGAACAGCAGTTATAATGGGTGACTTCAATCTACATGTAGATTGGGTGAACCAAATTGGTAAAAGTGCTGAGGAAGAGGATTTCTTGGAATGTATGCGGGATGGTTTTTTGAACCAACATGTCAAGGAACCAACTAGAGAGCAGGCTATTCTGGACTGGGTTTTGAGCAATGAGGAAGGGTTAATTAGCAATCTTGTCGTGAGAGGCCCCTTGGGTAAGAGTGACCATAATATGGTGGAATTCTTCATTAAGATGGAGAGTGACATAGTTAATTCAGAAACAAAGGTTCTGAACTTAAAGAGGGGTAACTTTGAAGGTATGAGACGTGAATTAGCTAAGATAGACTGGCAAATGACACTTAAAGGATTGACGGTGGATATGCAATGGCAAGCATTTAAAGGTTGCATGGATGAACTACAACAATTGTTCATCTCAGTTTGGCAAAAGAATAAATCAAGGAAGGTAGTGCACCTGTGGCTGACAAGAGAAATTAGGGATAGTATCAATTCCAAAGAAGAAGCATACAAATTAGCCAGAGAAAGTGGCTCACCTGAGGACTGGGAGAAATTCAGAGTTCAGCAGAGGAGGACAAAGGGCTTAATTAGGAAGGGGAAAAAAGATTATGAGAGAAAACTGGCAGGGAACATAAAAACGGACTGTAAAAGCTTTTATAGATATGTAAAAAGGAAAAGACTGGTAAAGACAAATGTAGGTCCCCTGCAGACAGAAACAGGTGAATTGATTATGGGGAGCAAGGACATGGCAGACCAATTGAATAATTACTTTGGTTCTGTCTTCACTAAGGAGGACATAAATAATCTTCCAGAAATAGTAGGGGACAGAGGGTCCAGTGAGATGGAGGAACTGAGCGAAATACATGTTAGTGGGGAAGTAGTGTTAGGTAAATTGAAGGGATTGAAGGCAGATAAATCCCCAGGGCCAGATGGTCTGCATCCCAGAGTGCTTAAGGAAGTAGCCCAAGAAATAGTGGATGCATTAGTGATAATTTTTCAAAACTCGTTAGATTCTGGACTAGTTCCTGAGGATTGGAGGGTGGCTAATGTAACTCCACTTTTTAAAAAAGGAGGGAGAGAGAAACCGGGGAATTATAGACCGGTTAGCCTAACGTCGGTGGTGGGGAAACTGCTGGAGTCAGTTATCAAGGATGTGATAACAGCACATTTGGAAAGCGGTGAAATGATCGGACAAAGTCAGCATGGATTTGTGAAAGGAAAATCATGTCTGACGAATCTCATAGAATTTTTTGAGGATGTAACTAGTAGAGTGGATAGGGGAGAGCCAGTGGATGTGGTATATTTGGATTTTCAGAAGGCTTTTGACAAGGTCCCACACAGGAGATTAGTTTGCAAACTTAAAGCACACGGTATTGGGGGTAAGGTATTGGTGTGGGTGGAGAGTTGGTTAGCAGACAGGAAGCAAAGCGTGGGAATAAACGGGACCTTTTCAGAATGGCAGGCGGTGACTAGTGGGGTACCGCAAGGCTCAGTGCTGGGACCCCAGTTGTTTACAATATATATTAATGACTTGGATGAGGGAATTAAATGCAGCATCTCCAAGTTTGCGGATGACACGAAGCTGGGTGGCAGTGTTAGCTGTGAGGAGGATGCTAAGAGGATGCAGGGTGACTTGGATAGGTTGGGTGAGTGTGCAAATTCATGGCAGATGCAAATTAATGTGGATAAATGTGAAGTTATCCACTTTGGTGGCAAAAATAGGAAAACAGATTATTATCTGAATGGTGGCTGATTAGGAAAAGGGGAGGTGCAACGAGACCTGGGTGTCATTATACACCAGTCATTGAAAGTGGGCATGCAGGTACAGCAGGCGGTGAAAAAGGCGAATGGTATGCTGGCATTTATAGCAAGAGGATTCGAGTACAGGAGCAGGGAGGTACTACTGCAGTTGTACAAGGCCTTGGTGAGACCACACCTGGAGTATTGTGTGCAGTTTTGGTCCCCTAATCTGAGGAAAGACATTCTTGCCATAGAGCGAGTACAAAGAAGGTTCACCAGATTGATTCCTGGGATGGCAGGACTTTCATATGAAGAAAGACTGGATGAACTGGGCTTGTACTCTTTGGAATTTAGAAGATTGAGGGGGGATCTGATTGAAACGTATAAGATCCTAAAGGGATTGGACAGGCTAGATGCAGGAAGATTGTTCCCGATGTTGGGGAGGTCCAGAACGAGGGGCCACAGTTTGAGGATAGAGGGGAAGCCTTTTAGGACCGAGATTAGGAAAAACTTCTTCACACAGAGAGTGGCGAATCTGTGGAATTCTCTGCCACAGGAAACAGTTGAGGCCAGTTCATTGGCTATATTTAAGAGGGAGTTAGATATGGCCCTTGTGGCTACGGGGGTCAGGGGGTATGGAGGGAAGGCTGGGGCGGGGTTCTGAGTTGGATGATCAGCCATGATCATAATAAATGGTGGTGCAGGCTCGAAGGGCCGAATGGCCTACTCCTGCACCTATTTTCTATGTTTCTATGTTTCTATCCTTTCTTAGATATGGGGCCCAAAATTGCTCACAATACTCCATATGTGGGCTGACAAAGACTTGCGTCTTGATACTTCTGAAGGAGCCTTTGAAGGGCATGCACTAAGGTGATCCTTGCCTTTTCGATAGTCCATCAAGGGTATTGAAGGATCAAGAATGACTTGCTTCAGGTATTGAGGATGTTGTGGTGCCCAGTGTAGGTATTACAATTCCTCTACAGATAAGGCAGGAGTAGGTGGGCAGAGGGTAGTTTGTGAGGTTGTACACTCCTGTGTTTTGTGCTCCCTTTGCACAAACTGAGGGTTGACAATACTGTTCTAAATGTTCTTTGCTTTAAGTGCTTGTGGGCCAGCCATTGCCTAGAGTCAGTGTGGATGCTGTACTACTTCAAGGAGACTTTAAATGTACTTTAAAATCTTTTTTTGTGTCTGCTTGCAATTATCTTCCAGAACAGAACTTGGGATATAATGTCTGTTTCGGGAATTTGGAATGTGGCATGCAAATAACATACCAAAGCCAGTGTAAGTGACTCAGAGTAATTAGGGCCTCAGTGTTGAGGATGTTGGCCTGGGACAGGACAATGGTGTTAGCACACTTATTGTTCCAACGAATTTGGAGAATTTTGTTTGGACAATACTTGTCCAGTGCCTTAACATGTCTGGTGCAGGTCTTGGAAAGTTTAAGGTCGTGATCTTCAAATGTGCTTGCCCCGATCAACCAAAAACTATGCTGACACAAGAATTGTTCATTGGCAGTGCCATAGTTGTAACAGTCTGATGATTATCCTCATCTGATTACTTTTTTCCCGTGGCTAGACAAGAATTGTTCATCGGTTATCCTCATCTGATTACTTTTTCCCAGTGGCTAGACAAGTTTCTGACTTAGAAGTATTGGGCCTAGCCCTTGAAAGTGTTGGTTGGCTTTGATGTATTTCTTTAACAGTTCAGTAACTCTAGATCTGTGTAATTTTATGTCCGTCAGTCTTGATCACAATATTTACTGGTATCACATAATCTTCTATGAACCTGTTGAAGGTACTAAACAAGGTTAAGTTATTGATATGGCTGCTGCTGTTGAACAAATTTATTATATTTAGTTATCATAAGCTAATCAATGATTTTTCCATCATCATTAGTGATAACATTTAACCTTCATGAGAGGAGCTTCCAACATTAAAAGAAATTAATGGTACCATGAATGATGAAATCATCCATGAATTTTCTAACTTGTATTTCAGTCTGATTTTTTTAATGACTCAATAGCCTTCTCAGACATTAAAAGCTACAAAATATAATCCCCCCAGTCTCTGAGGTGGGACATAGCCCAACAGAGGGGTCAGCAGGATATGTAACAGACACGCACACAAGTATTTTCAATCATAGGGATTATGTCTGCTTTTTGAAAGCAAGCATGGTGTAAGTGCCTTGGTCAGCTTCTAAGTCAGCTTCTTTACAACAATTTTAAAAATTAAAGAGACTTCAGAGATTATTATCAGAAGTGAAAGATTAAGTCGTAATTGTTACAGTATTAATGTAGTAATTTTGGAGAATATCTCCCTTCTATGCTCAAAAGTGTTAAGTGATTTTTATATAATATATGTGAAACTGAACACGTGTGGGGAAGCTTCATGAATTAATTCCATTTAAAATGTTTTCTAATGATTAAATTGGAATTACAAACGTTTGTAGATGTTTTGTTGGTACGTTGTATTTTACTGAGAAAGGGGGAATCAAGAATCCTAGAAATTACAGACTTCTAAATAGGAATAAAGTTGACATAATCATTTGCCGATAAAAGATTATCAAACAGTAAATCAGGTAAAGTGGAAAAGCTCCATTTTGAAGGTTATTTTATAACCTTGTAGATGAAATAAAAGCAAATTTGTCTCTGCAATGGTTCATTCAAAAAGTGTTAATTGTGTGTTCTTTGGAACCTGATAGTTTCTCATTACAATTTGTTTATTTCCCTTATGCAAATATGTAGATTCTAATAGAGTATCATTTCTGACACTGGGTGAAGAGAACTAAGCATTGTTGGTAAAGAAAATATCAAACCTAATTACAACATGTACACTGAATGGGAGCCTGTAGCACTAATGAGGGGGAGTCGGCTGATATCTAAAGTGGGCAACAGGATGAGTGACCATTAGTTCCAGGAACAAAGAAAAAATCCCACCCCTGGTGCACATGTTCACTGTTCTTTATGATGACATTTGCTTTGATTTGATGCTGAGAATGGTGAACACAGGAATAGGAAATAACGGAACATTGAAAACCGGTTGTCAAAAGCAGAATTTATCCCTCTTATGTTCACGAACGTTTGAAGACAACTCCTTGCATCTGTTGGAGATAGATATATTTTAATTGCTATGTTATGTATTCATTTTAAAAAGTTTTCATCTGCATATTTCTGCACAGACGTGCTTCACAATCAAAATGAAGATCATGTAAGATTTGCACCTCTAATACCCTGCTTTGCCCTGTATTGTTTTTATATCACTAATTGCTTGCAAATTTTCTGGGTGGTCCAGCTGTGAACTAGATAATAGTGTGACTAAATCTGTCAAAGATTTTCAAGTCTTTTTTTCTCACTTGTACTTCAGTGGTCTCCAACTGGTTCTAATCATTGTGATGTCGCTTTCTTTTGTTCTTCTAAAATTCCATCACACATGCTTATACTCTGCTAAAGGAGAATTCAAATAGGCTTCTGTGGGCTTTCTCTTGCCCTCATTTAGAAGATTATCTGAATTCTAAGTGACACAGTGGTCAGGGAAGGACATGGGCTGCATTGTCTGGTTTTGTGTTGTGTGCGTGTCCCACATGCAGCCCTCTTTTCCCTCGATACTCTTACAGGGTATCCCCGCTGGCTGTGATACTTTGTGTGTATTGTATTCTCTCTGATGGTATGTCACTGTAATTCACTTGTTTTTAATCAGTTAAGTCATTCCACAAACACTTGGAAACTGGGTTGTTTGATTTCATCTTCTCAGGTTCTGTAACATTAAAAGAATGTGGTAACTTAAAATATTAGATTCTCATTGAGTAACATTAATATGTTTTTAGTGTTTTCAAAACATCATTGCTTAAGACTGGATAGTTCTAAATAATTTAATTTGTACATGTTTAGGGCTTTGTCATTTCAAATCCATGAAAAATGCCAATCTTCCTGGTCTGAAAATAAATCTTGGTCAGTCTTCTCACGAATGCCAAAACAGTATCTCACCATTTCAGTGGTTGACCCCCAGCCATGACCTATTCACAACTGTGAATACCCTCGAAGTGCTATTTTCTCAAAGCCATCATTGTGAGCATAGGGGACTGACTACACAAGCATTTTTCTCAAGGCCAATGCAAAGCAGTGGTTTTGATACCACTCTTGAAATTCTCTTTCGTTCAAAGTTTCAGGGCTGCAATTTTCTCAATGAAGGGGGGCACATTCTTCATGAAGTGATGTAAATAAACAATTATTAATAATGGGCACCGCAGTAGTGTCATGGGTTAGCACAATGCTATTAAAGGGAGTTCAATTTCAGCGCCATCTGTAAGGAGTCATCTGTACGTCCTACCCATGGGTTTTCCTGGGCTGCGAGGGTTTCCTCCCACAGTCCAAAGATATCCTCAGTAGGTTAATTGGTCACTGTAAACTGCCTCATGATTAGGTTAGGGTTAATCGGGGTTGTTGGGGGTTGCTGGGGCAGTGTGGCTCACAGGACCGGAAGCCCTGCTCCACACTGTGTTGCTAAATAACAATAAAATTATGGTCAAGCCCCGACACAAGAATCAGATTCAGATATATTATCACTTTCTTATGTAAAGTGAAATTTGTTGAATTGCTGCATCAGTACAACACAAATAGAAACATAGAGACATAGAAAATAGGTGCAGGAGTAGGCCATTCGGCCCTTCGAGCCTGCACCACCATTCAGTATGATCATGGCTGATCATCCAACTCAGAACCCTGTACCAGCCTTCCCTACATACCCCCCGATCCCTTTAGCCACAAGGGCCCTATCTAACTCCCTCTTATATATAACCATTGAACTGGCCTCAACGGTTTCCTGTGGCAGAGAATTCCACAGATTCACCACTCTCTGTGTGAAGTTGTTTTTCCTAATCTCGGTCCTAAAAGGCTTCCCTTTTATCCTCAAACTGTGACCCCTCATGCTGGACTTCCCCAACATCGGGAACAATCTTCCTGCATCTAGCCTGTCCAATCCCTTTAGGATTTTATACGTTTCAATAAGCTCCCCCCTCAATCTTCTAAATTCCAGCGAGTATCAGCCTAGTCGATCCAATCTTTCATCATATGAAAGTCCTGCCATCCCAGGAATCAATCTGGTGAATCCTCTTTGTACTCCCTCTATGGCAAAAATGTCTTTCCTCAGATTAGGGGACTAAAACTGCACACAATACTCCAGGTGTGGTCTCACCAAGGCCTTGTACAACTGTGTAGTACCTCCCTGCTCCTGTACTCGAATCCTCTTGCTATGAATGCTAGCATACCATTCACCTTTTTCACCGCCTGCTGTATCTGCATGCCCACTTTCAATGACTGGTGTATAATGACACCCAGGTCTCGTTGCACCTCCCCTTTTCCTAATCTGTCACTTCTCAGATAACAATCTGTTTTCTTGTTTTTGCCACCAAAGTGGATAACCTCACATTTATCCACATTAAATTGTATCTGCCATGAATTTGCCCATCACCTAACCTATCCAAGTCACCCTGCATCCTTTTAGCATCCTCCTCACAGCTAACACTGCCGTCCAGCTTCGTGTCATCCACAAACTTGGAGATGCTGCATTTAATTCCCTCATCTAAGTCATTAATATATATTGTAAACAACTGGGGTCCCAGCACTGAGCCTTGCAGTACCCCACTAGTCACTGCCTGCCATTCTGAAAAGGTCCCGTTTATTCCCACATAAAATGACTATAAATTGCAATATGAAGTACAAAAATGGGAATAATGAGGCAGTGTTCAGGGATTCACAGACAGTTCAGAGATCTAATGGTGGAAGGGGAAGAAACTGTTTCTGAATCATTAAGTGTGAGTCTTCAAGCTCCTGTACCTCCCACCGCCCCCCATGCTAATTACAAGAGGAGAGAATGTCTTGGATGGTGAGAGCTCTTGCTGATGAATGCCATTTTCTTGAGGTATCACCTTCAGATTAAAATAAAAATACTAGTTATCTCCTTTACTTAGCTTTAACAAGCTGCAATGAAAAAGCCTGCTCCCTCCACGACTAATTTTGTGTTCTGACTAAATTCTTATTAGACACTGCATATAGATTAAAAACTTACTTTGAAGAATTTAGGTTGCTCAAGATACAATTACTTTTTTAATTCTCCTTGTAATATTAGACAATTGATGGAATTTGGCAACAGGAAATTGGTAATAATTCTAATGCTGAAGCACAGTTTTTGAACAATTTATACTTGACCTCTCCAGTGCAATCTGAGACACCAAAACCCAGTGCCACAAAATGAATTTTAACGAAACAAGAGGACAATGGTGTTGATATGGCAGGAGCCTATACAGAATGACAAGATGCAGGTCTGCAGCTGTGATTCTTAATTATACAGCCCCTGTCCCATGCCTGGTGAACTGGAATTTCCTTGGAGAAAAAAAAATCACAACACTGCCTCATGTATATTTTTGTTATTTCCTCCTAATTTTCTCTCGCCTTCAGCTGAAAGTAGTAGTCCACAATGGAAAATCTACAAAGTGCATTTCAGTCTAATCCTAGCAGTTGTAATGCATTTTGAGCCTTGATAAAGGACTATGAGACTAAGGCAGACATAGCTATGCCTAATGCTGCTAATTCTATCAGCATTCTTCAGGTCATACGTGGACATTTACTAATATGAGTTGCTGGTTAGCAATCAGCAGTAGGAGCCATATATCATTTTTCCACCCTTTCACCTCCTTCCTTTCTATCTCCTCCCTCTTCTGCCCACAACTATTTTTGTCCCCTCCACTATTTTTATTGACGTACAGTACCTCATACCTCACACCTACTCACCTTTCCTGCTCCCCCATGAACTCCATTGCCCTTGCCTTCTTTGGTTCTTCCCCACCTTGACCCCCACTGTTCCCCACTCTCATTTCACTTCTTCCCCCCCCCCCCATCCGACTCCTACCATGGGAGTGATGTGTACAGTTGGGATAATACTGATCTTCAAAAGAAACGAGTAAGAGGCAGCGATAATTATGATATTTTGATAGAATGAAGCAGAAACTGCTTGAAATCTGAAATACCTCTTTTTCAGTATATGTAACTGTAAACATATCCTCTCTAATAAGTAATCTACAAAGATGGCAAACTTCCTTAATTGTTTTCTAGCAGCAAATTAAATCAAACACCAGGACGCTTACAAAACCTGTATTCAGGAGTCTTTAAATTAAAGATTTAGTTTGCCTCTCACCAAGCAATTAAGAGGTTTTGTTTGGTTTTTAAGTCAAGCCTGTTCATTGTTAACAAGTTGCAATTAGCATTTTTGGTATATTAATTATTGGTTGAGGAAATTGCCTCTATTTAATTGCTATCCTAATGAGTCACTGGATCTTGCAGTTAAATGACTAATTGTTCTGAATTTTATGCTATGCGTTTGCCAAATGCTTACAACCTGTTTCACTGCACATATCAAAACATGCCAGAAACCTGGCTTACCATTTAAAAGCATTGCACTTCCATATGGTGTGTTTCTGTCCACAGCCTGAATGAGCGTGCCTATTTGCTGAAGAGGGTGTTTAAGAGAAGTTCTTCAAGCCTTGCTCGGGCCCAGCCCAGTTATCGTGTGTCACGTAGGTATTCCTCTGCTTCAGACTCTTGCACTTACATTTTTACATCTAAAGAAATGTTTGGCCTTTTTATGAATGTGTATTGGCAATATTTTACAGAATTTTCATCACATGTCTTACCTAATCAATATTTTGTTTACTTTTGCACAGTGCTTAAGAAGTTACATTTTTCACTGCTGTCAAGTATGCACATCATTGTTAAAAGTGTACTGAATTAAATGCGTTTTCCTATACTTTTTTTGCTCTCTGCAAAACTGGAGAAAGTAAATGAGAAAACCTGTTTCTCTGAGAATTCTTCAGTTTGATTACCTGCTCAGCCCTCAATGATAAACTATGCATAACTGATCAACCGTTCTAACCTGAAACGTCAACAATTGCTTTCTCCCTCCCGCAAATGCTGCGTTCCTCCAGCAGATTGTCTATGGTTCCAGATTCCAGCATCTGCAATCTCTTGTGTTTTCAGGATTTTGTGGACGACCCTTTAGGACAGCAGCAAGCATGCTGTTTCACAGTTCCTTGGCCAACAATTCATACATTTTCCAAATTATCAGCCTTCTCCCTCCCCTTTGTCTTCCCAGTCTGCAAACTTCAATCATATTTAATTTATGCATCACAGTCATATTAGTTTATTTGATGTGTAACCTTTTTGTACAGGTCCTTTCAGCCGCATTCATCATATGTTTAAACACTCTAAAACTTTGTCTGTGGTGTGTTTTTCTCCTTTGAGATACAATATTTTCTGTAGTCTTAACAAGTGATCATGTGTGTGTTTGTGTATATATATGTGGTTTTCTTCCATTTTTTTCCCTACAACAGAGTAAGAGCCTGTTTCAGCTCTTCAAGTCAGTATCAACTCTCAGAGAAATCACAATCTCCTGCCAAGTTTCCCTGTAACCTGTTCCCTCCACATTCCTATCAGACGCCTCTAAATTCTACTACATAACTGTAAACCAGGGGTGATTTAGTGTCCATTAACCTCCCATCTTTCATCTTTGAGATGCAAGAGGAAGCAGATTATCTGAGGAAACCCACACAATCACAGAGAGAACATCCAAATATCACACAAACTACACCAATGGTCAGGATTGAACCCAGGTTACTGGAGCTGTGAGTCGGCAGCTTCATTAGCTGTACCATTACACTGCCAATGTAGCCTTTCTGTTAATTATTCTATTTTTCCTCTATTTCATTTAATGGTCTCGCTTTCTATTCAGGACCAAGAATTGTTTGCATACAGCCCATTTAGATATTTATCTTCATCCTTGATTATAAAATATTAAATGCTGTAAGCTTGCACCGTGTTATTCAGGATACAGGAAGGGAAGAGAGTTGCATAGTTCCGCTATAAAGGTTTCTAAGGAATCCGTAGCTCTTATGGATTTTCCCTGCTGACTTCACTACTGATGTTTGGAGGTTAACTTCATTGAAGTAATGAGCGCTAGGCTAAAGTAGCATAATGTCCCTTTCTTCCACATCTATACAGGATATCCATTGCAAGTAACCCGTAGCACCTCAGCATGGCGCATATCAGTTTACATCCTGGTTAGGTCTAAGGGCAAGGAGCCAGGCCAATCCAAACTTTAGCAAGTTCCTAACCTGTAAAACTGACACTACTAAATAGCTGCTGGTCAAAGGAGAGATAAATACTTGAATAAAACAAATGCAAATATTCTGTTATGTTAATATAAACAGTGCATTCTCCACTTGCATGAGGGAACTGAGTATTTGGGTCACTATTTTGATCCACTCATGTTCCTGCTGATAATGATTGATGTTTGCCTGGGAGTGCTGTGTGATTTATGAGAGTTAAAATCAATTGAGGATTTTCTTTGACTGGTTAAGGACGTTAAATAGTGTAGGGAAGGGGAAAAAGAGGGGAGGAGTTTAATTGTACTTTAAAACTTGAATGAAATCTCGCTACTCAGAAACCTTGTTATCCTGAGTTGTGGATATTAGAACCTCACTACCTTGCAGCATCTGTGTTTACATTATTTATATTTTGGTACAACCTTTGTGTCAGAAAAATGGAAATTGATAAAATAATCAGAAAAATTATTTCTCCAGAATGTATCTTTACATTTACACTGCTTCAGTGAACTATTAACTCTCATACAAAATCATGCACAAATTATTAATTTCAATTTAATTTTAGCCAGTTACAGAAGTTTGGTCATCAGGAATACTTGAGATTAAAATTACCCAATCACATCCCCTGTATTGGAACTGACAGAATGCAGCCTTTATATACAAAGTGTAACAATATTTGTTTCTTATGAGTACATTTCATGAAAATGAAGAAAAACTGACTGTAAGCATGAATTATTTTTTTCCAAGAGTGTGAATGGGTTTTTCATTGATGTTTAGGTTTTTCTTAAATCTTCTTGTATTTTCATACTGGGGATTAGCATTCACACTGTGAGGTCTGCCCTCTGACCTTTCCCTAGTTTTGTTATATGGGGTGTTGTGTATGTATTATGGATCATTCATTGTCTTCATATGTATAGAATGACATTGTGGAAAAACTGGGACTACTATCAATAGGGTACAAAGGACTGTGAGGTGGGTACCTTCTCTTTGATACTTCATACATCTCAATTTATGCAGCTCATGGAGAAGCTGGTATCAAACATACAGCATAGTACTACATTCCTTGCTGCACTTTTGTATTACCCGGTGTTGTTTGGATGGCAAGGTTGAAAATGCGTCTCTACCAAAGGAGATGTAAGGCACTCTGCTAGTCTGCAGGTTACCCTTGGGCAAGGTGTAGCACCTGCTTAGCCGATCAGGGTCACCTGAAGCCATGGGAGCAGGTGGTGGATGGTCGTATGAGCAACTGGTTATGAGACCTCAAAAAACAGACAGACAATCTCTGAAGAGTATTGATAATGGCTGGGGGCACCCATCTTGTAAAGGCACTGCCTAGCAGAAGGCAATGGCAAATCACTGCTGTCAAAAATTTGCCGGTCCTGGAGACACAATGATTGTCCATGCCATACAACATGGTACATAATGAACGAATAGCATTGCTATTCACAAGTGGGAGCTTGTGACGATATTATCTCCGTTCTTAGTTCACTTTAGGTAAATTGCATAAAACCTAAAGAAGAAAGTGAGGAGAAGTATTTGTGGTACAGAACTAACCCAGTAACTTCAGAGAGTTATGAATAAAACAGAAAATGGCAGGCTCAGCAGCAGATATAAAAACGGAAATAGATCCTCCACACCACAGATGCTGTTGGACCGGTTGAGTGTTTCCAGTGTTTTCTGTTTTTATTTCAGACTTGGTTTTCAAATCAGTAAGTTTCTAGGCATGGCACCAAGTCTGCAGACACCTAGCCATTTAGTATGAATGCTAGGTTAATTCAGCAGCTCTAATTTGGGTATAGAGGGAGAAGGTACAGTTTCCCACTCTGCTGGATTTCAGTGCCATGTCACAGCAACAATTTGCATGAATAAAACAGTTTTTAAACAGTAAAATGACTCGTGGCTTGTCATCTAGAGGTTTATCAACAGTTTTGTTCAGAACAACAAAGTAGTGCTATTAGAACAGGTCAAAAAGCTTGGTCAAAGAGCTAAGTTTTAAGATGCACAAGGAAGAGAGAGTATGATGAGGGATGGAAAACTTGAAACGTAGGGTCTAAGGAAATGAATACATGTGGTGGTGTGGAAATCAGGCATCATTGCAAGGAGAAGGAGGGGTCAATTTGAAAACTGAAAGATGTAGGCATTTGCAGGATGCCAGTATACAGACCAGATGGAAGAGCTGGATGTTGTGAATCAGGATATAGGCAGCAGACTTTGGGGTGCAGGTTGGAAGATGGCCAGGTGAGTATTTGAAGGGAGAATGACAGAGGTAATGAAGTCACAGATAAGTTGAGGCAGAGAGTTGCAGTGTTTCAGAGGTGAGTGGACGCAGTGTTGGTGAAGGAAATGGACGCTGACAGATCAGTTTGGTCAGAGAGGATACCAAGATTACAAACAGTCATGTTCAGCCTCAGGCAGTGGTCAGTGAGAAGAATAGAACTGGTATCTACTGGGTAGTTTCATCATGAGAACTGAAATTGCAGGATGCTTCTAATAGTATCTGTCCCCTTTCCTTGAATACCTTGTATTTAGTTGAACATATTTAAATGAATCATTTTCATAGTTCAGCCTGACTGCTTCTAATTCTAATCTTCCTAAGATTTAACTTGTGTCCTAGTTAACTGAATCCCTCCTCATAGCAAATATTGTCCAGTGCAATTCAGGCAATTCCACAAGACACAGGAGCAGAATTAGGCTATTCAACCCATCAAATCTGCTCCTCTATTCCACGATGGGTGATTTATTAACCCTCTCAATGCCATTCTCTTGTCTTCTCCCCATAATCTTTGATGCCCTTTCCAATCAAGAACCTATCAGTCTTTGCTTTAGATGTACCCAATGAGTTGGCCATCTGTGGCAATGAATTCCACCAATTCACCACCCTCTGGCTAAAGAAATTCCTCCTCATCTCTGTTGTAAAGGGACATCTCTCTATTCTGTTGCAGTGGTCTCTGGTCCTAAATTCCCACACTATAGAGCACATCCTCTCCACATCCACTCTACCTAGACCAAGGGTTCCCAACCTTTTTTATGCCATGGATCCCTACTATTTAACCGAGGGGTCCATGGACTCCAGGTTGAGAACCCTTCATCTAGGCCTTTGATAGGTTTCAATAAGTTCTTCCTTCATTCTTCAAAACTTAAGCACGTACAGGCCCAGAACTATCAAGTGAACCTCCTCTGGAGCCTCTCCAATATCAGCACATCTTTTCTTAGATAAGGACCCCAAATCTGCTCTCAGTACTCCATCCAAGAGCAGTCTGACCAATGCTTTGTGAAGCCTCAGCATTACATCCTTTTTATATTCTAGGCCTCTTGAGATTAATGCTAATATTGCATTTGCCTTCCTTACTGCTAACTCAACTTGTAAATTAACCTCAAGCAACACACACAAAAATTGCTGGTGAATGCAGCAAGCCAGGCAGCATCTATAGCAAGAGGTACAGTCGACGTTTCAGGCCGAGACCCATCGTCAGAACTTTCAGGGATTCCTGCACAAGGACTCCCAAGTCCCTTTGCAGCTTTAATTTTTGAATTTTCTTCCCATTTAGAAAATAGTCTATGCCTTTATTCTGTCTACCAAAGTGCATGACCATAAATTTCCCTACACTATATTTCAACTGCTACTTTGTCCATTCTCATAATCTGTCCAAATCTTTCTGCAAACTCCCTGCTTCCTCAACACTACCTGCCCTTCCACCTATCTTTATATTGTCTGCAAACTTGACCATAAAGCCACCAATTCTGTCATCCAGATCACTGACGTATAATGTGAAAAGAGGCCGTCCCAACACCGACTCTTGCAGAACACCACTAGTCACTGGCAGTTCCCTTTTACTAATCTGGAAAGTTTCAAATGGATCACTTCCAGACCCCACCATGACGGAAAAGAAATACATTAACTTATTTTAAATTTTTGATATCATAAAGCATCTTTTCCCTTGTGGTTTTCCCCACCTCAGACATTATACTAATTAGGAGCAGGCACTTAGAATCTTTTCCACCAATCAATATGGTCGTAACCTTTCAGGTTTCCTGCCTGTTCTCAGTAACCTTTCAGCCTTCTGTTATCAAAAAGCTATCTAATTCTACCTCAAAAATAGTTGCTGCTTTTTGGAGAAAAGAGTTCCAAACATTTATTCCTATTTAACCCCTAGTTTTTATATCTCCCCCTCCCTCATTCCCACCAATCTTGTTCATTTCAATCAAGTCCCCAAGCACTCAATTATCCTCTGACAGATACAAGCACAGTCCATCGAACCTTATGTTATAAGGTGGGGTATTATTTTAGTAAACCTCTGAGTGATAACTAACATGTTAACACTCTATCAAGAAGGAAAGAGACTCGTATTGTGTGCAGTACTCCAGATGTGGCCTCACCACTATCCTGTATAGTTAAAGCATACTCTCCTAGCTTGTGTATTAATTTGGGCAGGGTCAAGCTGGCTGATAGTCATCAGTCTTTTGTAACGAAGTTTGTCTCAGACTTCTCTGCATGTTCCACCAAATACAGGAGTTTCAGATGAACGGTACTTATCACTGAGCACAGACATGGTGAGCATAGGGCCCAGTGAACTTCACATCTGAGTCTTAGTTTCACACCACAGAACACTGGTAGAAGGGTGCCTTACTAATTCTTTGACTTTATGGCAAAAGGTAAGTGTTCCATTTATTTTTAAAATATTTTAATTATTTATTGACATCTTTTGGTGTTTACAATTTTATTGATTTTTGCATTTTTTTGTAGTACCTATTTGACTAGTTTGTAAGATGCTTCTCTCTATCAGACACTTAAAAATGTTTCACAACCTTTGGGGTGAGCTTTCAAAAATAATCTGGGCCAGTTGAAGCTCAGGATGCGTCACATGATTCAGACTGGTACTTGGGACTTGCTGGGCATCCCATGATCCAGTCAGGTGAATAGGGTTAGCTCTTGGCATCTGGAATAACTATGTCTGGATGAGTGGAAGTTCTGAGTAGCGAGTCTGGGGAGCAAGCTGCAACAAGTATGACCACATGTGTTGGATTGCCACGAGTTACAGTATATTTAATGTAAGAATCTTCGTTTAACAGGATGTGGAAGCAGAACCAATATGCCATTAGTAATATGTAGTGATTTTTCTCTGTTTCAGATGGATATGCTTTTTCTCAAGATGAAAATGGTGTGGTTTCACAAAGAGACTTAATCCGTTCATATGAGACCCGCAAAGTGAAATTAACTGCAGACTGATCAGAGTTACCTTCTTCAAGTGTTGGACTGATTGGCAATTCCCGAGCGTGCTGGTCATCAGTACTGTTCGTAATCAGTGACACCTAAGAGAAAAAAATCCTTTTACTTGTGGCCTTAGCCAAAAAGATGGATTTATGTAGGTTCTCTGAAATTTAATCCTGTATTTTGTGTTGCTGTTTTGGTCAGACTGAAATAATGTTATATATATGAAATATAGCTGCTTATAAAAAGTAACTGTTGAAAAGAGTGCTGTGCCTTTAGGTGGAATGGAACAAAACTGCCACTCCTTACCCCGCACCCTCCCTCCCAACCCCTCAAAATCTCACAGGTTCAAAACATCTTTTATCTGTACTGGAACTGAAGGATGGAGTGGGTGAGGTATTTGTATATTTAATTCACTTGGCCCACAATATCTGAATTTTGACTGCAATTTCTTGGTAGTGGGAGGATGGGGACACATTGGCCCTGCCATTGGAAGTTGGTGAATGCCTTTGAGATCTCGTATTTGTTATAAAAAGTACATACACAGCTGTTCAACTTGTCATACAATAGTAACATATGAGCAACCTAGCTGTATCTCAAAAAAAACTATAGACAATCAGAATGAGCTCATATCCCAGACTTGCTACTTAAACCACTGGGATTTCTGATGATCTGCTTAATGCTTTTGTGATATTCTGATGTACTATAATATTCCCAAACAATGTTTTGTGCAGCAATCTAATTACCAAATGCAGAGAAATCATACATGGTATGTTAGCCTTTTTGGGAAAATATAATCTTTGATGGTTTGGCACACATATGTGACTTAATCCGTGTGTGCTCGGTTGTTGAGATAGTGAGGCATAATGAAAGTCAATACGCACTGCCTCTAACTTACTGAACAACTGACTTGGACTCCCCTTCTAAGGAATAACTAACTGATTTTCCCGTATGATATGAGCACCAACCGAAACTGTTGTTCCCATCTTATTACTGGCCTCTATCCCCTTGCTAGGTATCTTGCAATAGACTGCAGTAGCTGCTATTTCAACAGAGCTGAATCTGTAGCTCACGAATATCTGGAGAAAATTAATGCCCCATTATTTATCCCCAGTATGCATTTAAAAACTAAATATGTTTATAGTTTGGAAGTCAACTGAAGTCCAATGATAAATCCTGTCTGAGCCACAGCTGATGGTTAGAGTTACTTTTTTAAATTAATTCTAAGGGCATTCAGACATAGAGTCAAGTTACATTTTTTAAATATACAGTACCTTCTATAAGAATTACCATATATAAATATTGAATTAAAGCAACAAAAATTACTTCACTTGCATTGTCTGCTAAATGTTGTTTTCTTCTCACCACTTTTTAATATTTAAGATGTAGTAATGTTATGATTGCACTTTTGTTTAGATTATGAGAACACTCAGTCCTCTTTTATTGTCATTTAGAAATACATGCATGCATTAAGAAATGATACAATGTTTCTCCAGAGTGATATCACAGAAAACAGGACACACCAAATACTAACACTGACAGAATTACATAATTATAACATATAGTTACAGCAGTGCAAAGTAATACCATAATTTGATGAAGAACAAACCATGGGCACGGTAAAAAAATGTCTCAAAGTCCCTGAGTCGATCAACTCCCAAGTCCCCGATAGCAGGCGGCAAAAGGGAGAAACTCCCTGCCATAAATCTCCAGGCACCATCAACTTGCTGATACCTTGGAAGCAGCCGACCACAGCCGACACTGAGTCCATCCATCCGAAAACCTTGAGCCTCCGACCAGCCCCTCCGATACAGCCTCCCGAGCGCCTTCGACCTAGCCCCGGCCGCTGAAACGAGCAAAACCGAGGATTCGGGGCCTTCTGCTCCGGAGATTCCGGTTACCACACAGTTGCAGCGGCAGTGAAGCGGGCATTTCAGAAGTTTTCCAGATGTTCCTCCGTGCTCTGACGTCCGTCTCCATCAAATCAGAATTGTGTACGGTCCCCTACTTGACAGATTACAGATATCATTCACTAGAGAGGCCGCGCGTGCGCTTAGTTGAATATTCTTGATGTTAATGATCTTTTATGTATCTCAAAGTTTAAAGTATATTGATATCAAAATATGTATACGATATACTACCTTGAGATTAGTCTCCTTACAGCCACAAAACAAAGAAAACCAATAGAGCCCATTAAAACAGACCGTCAAACACCCAATGTGCAAAAAAAATCAAATCATATAAACAATAAAAAGTAAGCAAATAACATTCAGAACAAAAAAGTGAATTCACAGCCACAAAGCCGGTCATCGTTGCAGCCAGTCCTGGAGTCCATTACTTGCAGACCACAACCTCAGTTCAGCACCAAGACAAGTAAATCTTGCTGAGCAGTGAGATGAACTCTGGCCGGTTCCTCATCTCCAGCCCGAACACAGAGGTTTTCAATCTAGCATCAGAATCAGGTTTATTATCACCGGCATGTGACGTGAAATTTGTTAACTTAGCAGCAGCAGTTCAATATAATACATAATCTAGCAGAGAGAGGGAAAAAAAATAAAATAAAACATAATAAATAAACAAGTAAATCAATTACGTCTATTGAATAGATCAGTGGTCCCCAACCTCCGGGCTGCAGACAGATACATTACTGCGAAGCATGCAGTGGTGCAGCGGTAGCTGGGATGCACCCAGCACATCTTTAAGAAAAAAGCCGAAATAAACAAGCTGATTAATTAGGTGCTGCCCGGCACCTAATTAATTAGCTTGTTTATTTTGGCTTTTTTTAAAAAGATGTGCTGGGTGCATCCCGGCTACCACTGCACCCCTGCATGCTTCGCGGCCCGGAGATTGGGGACCACTGGAATAGATTATTAAAAAATATGCAAAAACAGAAATACTGTATATTAAAAAAAAGCGAGGTGGTATCCAAAGCTTCAAAGTCCAGTTAGGAATTGGATGGCAAAGGGGAAGAAGCTGTTCCTGAATCACTGAGTGTGTACCTTCAGGCTTCTGTATCTCCTACCTGATGGTAACAGTGAGAAAAGGGCATGTCCTGGGTGCTGGAGGTCCTTAAAAATGGACGCTGCCTTTCTGAGACACGGCTCTTTGAAGATGCCCTGGGTACTTTGTAGGCTAGTACCCAAGATGTAGCCAACCAAATTACAACCCTCTGCAGCTTCTTTTGGTCCTGTGCAGTAGTTCCCCCGCCCCCCCGGCCATACCAGACAATGATGCAGCCTGATAGAATGCTCTCCATGGTACATCTATAGAAGCTTTTGAGTATTATTGTTGATATGCCAAATCTCTTCAAATTCCTAATCATAGTCATAGTCATACTTTATTGATCCCGGGGGAAATTGGTTTTCATTACAGTTGCACCATGAATAATAAATAGTAATAAAACCATAAATAGTTAAATAGTAATATGTAAATTATGCCAGGAAATAAGTCCAGGACCTATGAAGTATAGCCACTGTCTTGCCTTCTTTATAACTGCAACGATATGTTGGGACCAGGTTAGATCCTCAGAGATCTTGACACCCAGGAACTTGAAACTGCTCACTCTCTCTACTTCTGATCCCTCTATGAGGATTGGTATGTGTTCCTTCGTCTTACCCTTCCTGAAGTCCACAATCAGCTCTTTCGTCTTACTGACGTTGAGTGCCAGGTTGTTGCTGTGGCACCACTCCACTAGTTGGCATATCTCACTCCTGTACGCTCTCTCGCACCACCTGAGATTCTACCAACAATGGTTACATCATCAGCAAATTTATAGATGGTATTTGACCTATGCCTAGCCACACAGTCATGTGTATATAGAGGGTAGGGCAGTGGGCTAAGCACACACCCCTCAGGTGCGCCAGTGCCTGCTGCTTAGATTAGCCAAACCTTAGCTTGTTCCTTGGTCTCAGACCCAGGCCCTGCTGCTTTGATTTTGCCCATACCCTAACTTTTCAATCTGGCCCGGCACTTAAATCAGTCAAACGTCAGCTCATTCCTCCCTCTGGGGCACAGGCCCCATCGCCTCACCTCTACCTAGCCTCAGCTGGCCTCACCTTGCCTCACCTCAGATCTGTCATTTCAAATCAGCTCCAGGTCCACTCCAGCACTGGGCAAACATTGGCTCGTTCCCCGCTCTCAGGCCCAGGCCCAGGTCCTGGCCCCAACACCTCGATTTGAGCCACACACACGACACCGCAACCGTCTTGCACCTTTGAGACTTCAGTTTACACTGCAAAGATCCCAGGTCGTATGGGCAGTTCAAAAGCTGAACTCCAAAAAGCAAGTTACTTACAGTGATGGTTTTCAATAAAAAGTGTGATTAATAGAGCGGTTAGTAAACAACAGGAATTCTGCAGATGCTGGAAATTCAAGCAACACACATCAAAGTTGCTGGTGAACGCAGCAGGCCAGGCAGCATCTCTAGGAAGAGGTGCAGTCAACGTTTCAGGCTGAGACCCTTCGTCAGGAGGGTCTCGGCCTGAAACGTCGACTGCACCTCTTCCTAGAGTGGTTAATAATCTTGTTTGCTGCCAGCAGGGCGTTGCTGTGTTTCACCCAACACATCTTAAACCGGAATAATCTTTTAGAATTGTCTTCAATAAAGTTTCCTAAAATTCTGCACATGGGAGACATTTGGGAGCTGTTCCACGGGCAGCATCCGGGTCTGCTGCTTATCAGTAGGTGGAACTGCATTGTGTCATTTAGAGCTGCATAAGACACCAATTTGTAATCTTACTCTGGAGACACTTTCTTTTCTTTGTCTTTATTTCACAGGCCCCATTGTTCTTTATATGACTTCATTTTAAATGCTTTTCTCAGGATTTGGGATGCACTTCAATCCTTGCAGTACCTGCTGGCCCCAGACATTGCATGCTGCCTCTTCAGACGTTAATATAACCTTGGAAGAGGGTCAGATAGTCAGCATGAGCAGATGTCCCAGCTCACCCTCAGCTGTCCAAACAGCTCCTATCTGGATATTGAATGGCTGTCTTAGCCAAGCGTAGATGTCTAGTGAGAATGTCTATCAACTGAGCTAACCACCCCCCCCCCACCACATTAGATGCCCACAGTATGCCCTAAAGTGCAACCACAATTTGAAGAGTAGATACTCAAAGTGGACCTGCAACCACTTTTTTCCACGTACACATTTCACAGAGGTGGCCAGACTGCCAGACCACAGTGAAAGGCAACTTGATAGTCTGTGACCATCCTGTTGCTCAGGTCTACCTTTCAACCAGTTCTTTGATTGTAAAAGGAGAGAATTCCGACATAGAATTACTCCTACTAAGAGAGGAGGGTATCCCCTCACTACCAGATGGCCACAGTACGACCAAACAGTAAATGAGAACAAGTCAGTGGAGAGTGCAAGAACATATTTAGGAAATACCTTCATGCCATCCTGAGGCATATCTCAGAACATTTTGGTATGTGCAACCAGTTCCCTAGAGAGAATGAAAGAATGCTTTGGAACTACATTTAATTTACTCCCTGCAGAGCAGCTGGGTTTCAGTAGGCCTGCTAACATATCCAGCATTTTTACAGTTTACATTGGCTAATAAACTTTTCTTTTCCTTTTAATACTTTAATTAATAGCAACAGATACTTTTGACTCTTGGGGGGAAAAGGTCCTGTTGGCTATTAGGTGCTTGGGACTGTGTTAATTATAATAGATAACAAATTAAGCACTTCCAAAGTACAGTATTATGGTATCTGCTTACATGGATAAAAAGCTGCAAAATAAATATAATATCTATCCCTAACCTAGTTTTCATCAATTCTCAAACGGGGACTGAAGAGAATTTTTGCTTAGTGAGAAATAGAGAGTCATAACAAAATCTGTTGGGTCGCACAACACTTTCATGGGCTAGGGATTGAACTTTCGATTGGCTACTTAACTGGACTTTTGTTCCAGGGCTTGAGTATACATGTTGTACATGGAGAGGCTTCTAGGCTCATGCATGTGATGTAACAGTATAGTCAGCACATTTTAAAATCATTTATTCAAAATCCTGTGTTCAGAAGACCCATGAAGAGCTGGAATTTCACAACAAAGTAAGGGCTGACAGGAAAGCTGCGATCTTCATCAGTATTGGTAAATGTGGGCTCAACATAATCTCACTTACTGTGTGGCGATCCAAAGGTTTCATCATTTTCCAGGTAGATCATCCTTTAAACCATTTTCTTATCATCACTTTTGACCTGACCAATTAACCCCATCATGCAATTGCTTCAATGATCAAACCTCCGCATCCTCAGTGGTCTTCAATGATTTGTCCACTAACCAACAATTTCCAAAGGGCTATATGACCAACCTATTAATCTCCAATCAACACACATCAAAGTTGCTGGTGAATGCAGCAGGCCAGGCAGCATCTCTAGGAAGAGGTGCAGTCGACGTTTCAGGCCGAGACCCTTCGTCAGGACTAACTGAAGGAAGAGTGAGTAAGAGATTTGAAAGTTGGAGGGGGAGGGGGAGATCTAAAATGGTAGGAGAAGACAGGAGGGGGAGGGATGGAGCCAAGAGCTGGACAGGTGATTAGCAAAAGGGATATGAGAGGATCATGGGACAGGAGGTCCGGGAAGAAAGACAAAGGGGGGGGGACCCAGAGGATGGGCAAGAGGTATATTCAGAGGGACAGAGGGAGAAAAAGGAGAGTGAGAGAAAGAATGTGTGTATAAAAATAAGTAACAGATGGGGTACGAGGTGGAGGTAGGGCATTAGCGGAAGTTAGAGAAGTCGATGTTCATGCCATCAGGTGGGAGGCTACCCAGACGGAATATAAGGTGTTGTTCCCCCAACCTGAGTGTGGCTTCATCTTTACAGTAGAGGAGACCGTGGATAGACATGTCGGAATGGGAATAGGATGTGGAATTAAAATGTGTGGCCACTGGGAGATCCTGCTTTCTCTGGCGGACAGAGCGTAACTGTTCAGCAAAGCGGTCTCCCAGTTTGCGTCGGGTCTCGCCAATATATAAAAGGCCACATCGGGAGCACCGGACGCAGTATACCACCCCAGCCGACTCACAGGTGAAGTGTCGCCTCACCTGGAAGGACTGTTTGGGGCCATGAATGGTGGTAAGGGAGGAAGTGTAAGGGCATGTGTAGCACCTGTTCCGCTTACACGGATAAGTGCCAGGAGGGAGATCAGTGGGGAGGGATGGGGGGGGGGGACGAATGGACAAGGGAGTTGCGTAGGGAGCGATCCCTGCGGAATGCAGAGGGGGGGAGGGAAAGATGTGCTTAGTGGTGGGATCCCGTTGGAGGTGGCGGAAGTTACGGAGAATAATATGTTGGACCCGGAGGCTGGTGGGGTGGTAGGTGAGGACCAGGGGAACCCTATTCCTAGTGGGGTGGCGGGAGGATGGAGTGAGAGCAGATGTACGTGAAATGGGGGAGATGCGTTTAAGAGCAGAGTTGATAGTGGAGGAAGGGAAGCCCCTTTCTTTAAAAAAGGACATTTCCCTCGTCCTAGAATGAAAAGCCTCATCCTGAGAGCAGATGCGGCGGAGACGGAGGAATTGCGAGTAAGGGCCTCACCTTTGTCCCCCTTCGCCCACACCTCAGCGAGTTCCGCATTCGCCACGATGCGGAACTTTTCTTCCGTCGTCTCCATCTCGGAGCCTACTTCTTCGGCAAGGGCTCTTCCACCCCCACCGATGACCCCTTCTCCCGTCTTCAACCCTCCTCTTCTTCATGGACACCCCGCTCTGGTCTTCTGCCCACTCTGGATCTCTTTATTGCTAACTGCCGACGGGACATCAACCGTCTTGACTTCACCGCACCTTGTTCCCATTCCAACCTCACTCCTTCGGAACGCTCTGCTCTCCACTCCCTCCGCACTAATCCTAACCTTATTATTAAACCCCCCGATAAGGGGGGTGCTGTTGTAGTCTGGCGTACTGACCTCTACCTTGCCGAGGCACAGCGACAACTCGCGGATACCTCCTCTTATTTACCCCTCGATCGTGACCCCACTAAGGAGCACCAGGCCATTGTCTCCCACACCATCACCGACTTTATCCGCTCAGGGGATCTCCCATCTACTGCTACCAACCTTATAGTTCCCACACCCCGCACTTCCCGTTTCTACCTCCTACCCAAGATCCACAAACCTGCCTGTCCTGGCCGACCTATTGTCTCAGCTTGCTTCTGCCCCACCGAACTCGTTTCTGCATACCTCGACACGGTTTTATCCCCCCTTGTTCAATCCCTTCCGACCGATGTTCGTGACACTTCTCACGCTCTTAAACTTTTCGATGATTTTAAGTTCCCTGGCCCCCACCGCTTTATTTTCACCATGGATGTCCAGTCCCTATATACTTCCATCCCCCATCAGGAAGGTCTCAAAGCTCTACGCTTCTTTTTGGATTCCAGACCTAATCAGTTCCCCTCTACCACCACTCTGCTCCGTCTAGCGGAATTAGTCCTTACTCTTAATAATTTCTCATTTGGCTCCTCCCACTTCCTCCAAACTAAAGGTGTAGCTATGGGCACCCGTATGGGTCCTGGCTATGCCTGCCTTTTTGTTGGGTTTGTGGAACAATCTATGTTCCGTGCCTATTCTGGTATCTGTCCCCCACTTTTCCTTCGCTACATCGACGACTGCATTGGCGCTGCTTCCTGCACGCAGGCAGAACTCGTTGACTTTATTAACTTTGCCTCCAACTTTCACCCTGCCCTCAAGTTTACTTGGTCCATTTCCGACACCTCCCTCCCCTTTCTAGATCTTTCTGTCTCTGTCTCTGGAGACAGCTTATCCACTGATGTCTACTATAAGCCTACTAGCTCTCACAGCTATCTGGACTATTCCTCTTCTCACCCTGTCTCTTGCAAAAAACGCCATCCCCTTCTCGCGATTCCTCCGTCTCCGCCGCATCTGCTCTCAGGATGAGGCTTTTCATTCTAGGACGAGGGAGATGACCTCCTTTTTTAAAGAAAGGGGCTTCCCTTCCTCCACCATCAACTCTGCTCTCAAACGCATCTCCCCCATTTCACGTACATCTGCTCTCACTCCATCCTCCCGCCACCCCACTAGGAATAGGGTTCCCCTGGTCCTCACCAACACCCCACCAGCCTCCGGGTCCAACATATTATTCTCCGTAACTTCCGCCACCTCCAACGGGATCCCACCACTAAGCACATCTTTTCCTCCCCACCCTCACTGCTTTCCGCAGGGATCGCTCCATACGCGACTCCATTGTCCATTCGTCCCCCCCATCCCTCCCCACTGATCTCCCTCCTGGCACTTATCCTTGTAAGCGGAACAAGTACTACACATGCCCTTACACTTCCTCCCTTACCACCATTCAGGGCCCCAAACAGTCCTTCCAAGTGAGGTGACACTTCACCTGTGAGTCGGCTGGGGTGGTATACTGCGTCCGGTGCTCCCGATGTGGCCTTTTATATATTGGCGAGACCCGACGCAGACTGGGAGACCACTTTGCTGAACACCTACGCTCTGTCCGCCAGAGAAAGCAGGGTCTCCCAGTGGCCACACATTTTAATTCCACATCCCATTCCCATTCTGACATGTCTATCCACGGCCTCCTCTACTGTAAAGATGAAGCCATACTCAGGTTGGAGGAACAACACCTTATATTCCGTCTGGGTAGCCTCCAACCTGATGGCATGAACATCGACTTCTCTAACTTCCGCTAATGCCCTACCTCCACCTCGTACCCCATCTGTTACTTATTTTTATACACACATTCTTTCTCTCACTCTCCTTTTTCTCCCTCTGTCCCTCTGAATATACCCCTTGCCCATCCTCTGGGTCCCCCCCCCCCCCCCCCCACTTGTCTTTTTTCCCGGACCTCCTGTCCCATGATCCTCTCGTATCCCTTTTGCCAATCAACTGTCCAGCTCTTGGGTCCATCTCTCCCCCTCCTGTCTTCTCCTATCATTTTGGATCTCCTCCTCCCCCTCCAATTTTCAAATCCCTTACTCACTCTTCCTTCAGTTAGTCCTGACGAAGGGTCTCGGCCTGAAACATCGACTGTACCTCTTCCTAGAGATGCTGCCTGGCCTGCTGCGTTCACCAGCAACTTTGATGTGTGTTGCTTGAATTTCCAGCATCTGCAGAATTCCTGTTGTTTGCGTTATTAATCTCCAATAGCCTGTCTGTCTAACCATCAGTCCTCAGTGGCTATTGATCTCCAATACCCTGTGCAAATGATGACTGGCCTTTGATCATGTACCTGACTGATTATTTTGGGATCCATGAGCAGTAAAATTTCTCACCAGAGTCTTCTGATAAAATGGCTGCAGCATTCTATTCTGCTTGTTCTTTAACATACTTTTTAAAAATCCATTCAACTATTAACTCTTGAGTATTTATTGAATTATTAATATAAATGATTGTTGCAGTTTACAGTTGCCACCATTTATAACATATGCACAAGGTGTATTGTGGCTGCACTTTCTGATTCATCACTCCTTCAGTTGTACTGTTTCAAATGACTGTGCTGGGAAAGAGAAGGTGGCCAGTGTCTAAATTTCTTGTGACTATAGAGAAATACCTGTCCTCACCCCCTCCTGCTTAACATTATGACCAGGGAAACACTAGTGATGTGAGGCCACGGACTTGCATTCTATGAGAAGCTGCTCAGGGCAATGTGCTGTACTGGAAAATCTGGCAGATCCTAATTCACATCAAATAGTCCATTTCTCACCTTTACCAATTTTCTCTGACGCTTCTTTACACCACAAGTGCATCCCTCTGTTATCCCTAGCCACCAGTTTGGTGTGTCCATTTGCTGAGATACAGATACACTGATTCCTTTTATCACTGAGTTTCTCAGCCAAATGCCTACCGCACTCTCTTTTTGAAGTCAATTAAGAATACTACTGAAATGAGATCTGTACCTAGTTAGCTCTACACTGCACATTTCATTCAACCAACAGCAGAACTAAACCACTTGAAATCCATACCATTGCTGCTTTTGTTCTCACAAAGAAATCCTTTAAATATTCTCATTCACTCAATGCCACAGAGTTCAGTATCTTTTTAAGTGATTGAAACCAGGTGAATGTTCAGAACAAACTCTAATATTTTGGTCAAAGGCAAATTTACATAATACATGACTAGAAATTCATCCAGTGCTCATGTTGCAGCAGTGACAAATTCCACATTGTTTCTGAAATTAATTTTTAATACAATTTATAAAACATTTGATGCCGCCTGAAGGGATCGATGAAAATAAAACTTGTTAGAATTTCATAATCTCCCTATTTCATGTAGAGAATAGCATGTCATTATATGACACTGGACGACACAAACTTGAAACTTTGAATCCTATGGCCCATCACCAACATTGAGGTCATGTACTCAAATGACATTTCACTCCTGTATCAAGTTAATTATATTTACTAAATCAGTCAGTTTAGATTTATTTAACTTCTTGATCAGCCCATGTTATTACAACAGTCAATGTTTGTTTTGTGTAGAATATTTCACAAATTTTATGGTTTACCTGAAACTTAGAGAGCTTAGGATGTAAGATGCCCATCGAATCCATGCTGTTGAAGATGTGTGTTTATTAACATCAATATTACCCCAAACCACTTTCTTCTTTCCATATCACCAGTGAGACCCCATCACACCACTGCCAGATTCTATCATTCATCTAACTTACAGAAGCCAATTCTCCTCCCAACCTACACACACAAAATGCTGGAGGAACTCAGCAGGCCAGGCAACATCTATGGAAAAAGGTACAGTCAATGTTTCAGGCCGAGACCCTTCTGCAGGACTGGAGAAAAAAAGATGAGTACATTTTCAACCATCTCATTTTTAATACGCTGGAGGAAACTGAAGCACCTGTTCCACCGTCACAGGGACAAATCTCCACACAGGTACCACCAGTGGTCAGGATTGAATCTGGGATGCTGGAGCTGTTCTAACAAGCCTTGCCTCTACTGCTCTAGTTGTTTCAACCAGTTGTTGTGCCTTTTGGATGGTTGGCTAATAGGAATGCCCAGTGGAAAATATCAATGTCTGCCATTAGAAAAGCTGGCCCACTGAGAACCTGATGATAACAATGTGTTTAAGGTATTTGATTGATCCTGAGTCCAAAAAACAAACTAAGTATTTCACTAGTCAACATTTTTATTCAGAAAGGAGGTAGCATTCAATAAGTTGGTGAATAACTTTTCAATTTAGTCTAAAAAAAATACTGGTAAATGCTAGCAGAGACAAGTCTGTCACCTTAATTATTGAAGCATACTGTCAAAATCTGGAAATGCATGGCAGGTAGGTTTAAACTGAAGTGGCTTTTTAATTTAAGCTATTTTCAAATTACTGTGAAGTGATGAAACTGTAATTTCATGAAGCAGGTTGTACTAGGCCTAGTTCATGAGGAGCAGCATTGCATATTATATCATTTATGGGACCCTGACTACGCACATTTTGTTTTCTTGGTTCCAGCACTTTCTCTAATGTATCTTCACT
Source organism: Mobula birostris (assembly GCF_030028105.1). Classification (NCBI taxonomy): domain Eukaryota; kingdom Metazoa; phylum Chordata; class Chondrichthyes; order Myliobatiformes; family Myliobatidae; genus Mobula; species Mobula birostris. Next base: position 43,360,257 of record NC_092376.1, read on the forward strand.
GATGACTAACCTTGTGATTCAGATGGCAGGAAATGCACCACAAATGAAAACATTTATATAAAGAATATTACAGATCATTGATGTTTCTGATGTATTTTTCAAATACAAAATGCATACATTAGCTTGTGGTTCCCAAACTTTTTTGGTTTACTGTCCCCCAGCTCCCAGAGCACATCACCAGTGATTCTTTCCCTTTCCAGCCATTACTTAAATCTATAAAGAACTTTGATTTACGGTGCACAGTGAAAGAAAATAGGAGCTGCAAATTCAAAGCAGTGACAAGTACTTGCAAAAATTATTCAAATCCATTTAAAGCAACAAATAAAGTTATTTTTTTATTTAATTACAGTAAAAACAATTTTCATCAACAATTTTAGAGCATAGGGTAGTAGTCCAAATATTCACCATTATTTTCAATGAGATGGGTGGGCTTGGTGCAATGATATTGCAGGGTAATGTAACGGGTGACGGATGACACATATTGTTCATAATAGAAACTGTTCTACATAATTCACAAACAACCTCATTGAGTTGTTGTGTTCGCTTGAAGAGATAACGTCTGATGTAATGTCATGAGTGTAAGGCGACTGCTTTCGGTTTGCTTGTAATGGAAGTAAAAGGCTGCGGCTTTTGTCAAACACGTAAAACAACTCTTGCATGTTTTATTCACAAAATCCTACATTGGTGACCCCAACGCTCTCGGACAATTCCAGAGAAACTCAACATGTTGACCAACACAGTCGCTTTGAAGTTGCTAGAGTGTTGGGAGCAGCGTGGTAACCCATGGTTTGCACGGACAGAAGCCCAGTTCATGCTGCAAGAAATCACCGTGGACAATACCAAATTTTACTATGTCGTAGCAACACTAAGTAGTTCCACTGCAGCCAGAGTGGTGAGTCTACCTGCATGTGATAAATACGCCACTATGAAAACTCACCTATTGCAGACTGTTGGACTGTCTGAGTCTGAGCACGCCTAACAGTTGCTGTCCTTGCCTGGACTGCATGATGCTAGGCCTTCAGAACTGATGGGCCACAAACTATCTCCCCTGGACGATCACCATCCTTGTTTTATTTTTAAGGAACTCTTTCTGCAACCAATGCCTGATCAAGTTTGCACATCCCTCCCTCATACACCCGTGGAGAACTATAGGGAGCTTGCTAAAATGGCCGACAGTCTACACTCAGCCAAGCAGAGGTGCATCATTCCTCATCCATTCATAGCCTCAATACGTCCTATCAGCAGAGCCGCCAGCAGACTCACACCCACAAATCCAAACCAGACAATGTCGAGCCTATGATTTACCACACACGCTTTGGCACGATCGCCAAGAGTGCTGACTGCCATGCAGCTTGAACAGGGCTAGCGCATTGGGATATCAGAGGTCTGAGAACACAGTGTGTTCCAGCTGTCAGGGTTGTCCATTGTTCATTAGGGACAATTTTCCAGAGTGACACTTCCTTTGTGACACAGGTACTCAAGTGAGTGTACTGTCAACATTGCCCATCGATTATAAGGCTGAGAGGGACGGACCCTCACTGGAGGCCACAAACAGCAGCAGAATCTGGATTTACGGGACAGGATGCGTGACACTCTGCTTCAGTGGAGGACACTACACCTGGGACTTTGTCTTGGCTGAAGTTGCTAGACCGCTGCTCTGTGCCTACTTCCTGTGCGCCAAAGGAATGTTAATAGGTTTTAAGAACTACCAGCATCTGGATACAAAAGACCCTGTACCCCCATTATGGTCACGACTCTGTACCCCCAGTATGTTCTCCAGGATGACTTTGTCTAGTACATGCACCACCACATATTAAAGACTTTTCAGCACATTTAGCCAGAAAGATAATTTTTTCTGAAGTGGACTTTGTCAGGGTCTATCGTCGGGTGCCTGGATGCACTGAGGACATTCCCAAAGCTGCTGTTTTAACCCCATTTGGCTTATTTGAATTTCTGCCCATGCCGTTTGGGCTGAAAAACGCAGCACAAGTTTTCCTGTCACAAATGAACTCTGTGCTAAAGGACTTAAGAGTGTCTTTTTGTTGATTTGGATGACATACTTGTTGCCAGTGCATCCAGAGCTGATCACTTATCACATCTCCACACACGCTTCAGGACTTAAGCCAACATGGGCTGATTACTGACGCTGCTTAATGCCGGCTCGGGTTCTCTACTACTGCCTTTCTCAGCCTCCACATCTCGGCAGAAGGTGCAGCAGCAGAGGCTTCAAAAGTCACTGCTATTTTGGACTTTCCACTGCCTCAAACTAGCAAAGCCCTGAAGGAGTTTTTAGGACAAATGCGAGAAAACTTGCAGATTCTGGAAATCCAAAGTAATGGCCCAGAACCTGGGCACTAAATTGCACCACAGCACAGCATATCAACCGCTGTCCAAGGCTGGCGCGAGTGTTGTCAGCATTCCTTGAAGGCTGCTCTGAGGGCCTCCCTGATGGATGAAAGTTGGCACAATAATCTCCTGTAGGTACCGCTGGGGCTCAGAATGGCTCCAAGAGGACCTGCAGTCCCCCACAGCTTAGTTGGTGTACGGGCAGCCACTACAGGTCTGTGTGATTTTATTCCTGATGCCGTGACCAAATTCAGTTTCAGTTTTCAGTTCAGTTCAGTTTCTCAACAGCATTCCATCTTCCTCAGTAAACTTAATTCTTTTACAGCTACTCCTACCTCCCATCATGCACTCTCAGGTTCCAGGTGTCCTACGTTCTACGTCATTTATTTTTGTCCGCCATGATGGACGTCAACACCCCCATAAACCCCCTTACAGTGGCCCATTCTGCATTTTTGGACAGGGCAAAAAGACTTTTATTGTAGATAGGAAGGGTAAACCTGAATGTATTTCTGTAGATTTAAACCGGCCCACTAAGAGCTGGATTGTTCCACTACTATATCCCCTGCAAAAGCGACATGACCATATTTGTGTCAGCGCGCCCCTGAATGAGCCAGAGGTAATGGCTGTTACTCCAACCAAGGTACAAGCCAGACAGCTCATACGAGCTCCAAACAGACTCACAATGCCAGTTACATGGTTTCTGGGGGGCTGGGGGGTAGGGGAGCTGTGTACGGTAATATATTGGGTGACGGATGAAACATATTGTTCATAATAGAAACTGTTCTACATAATTCACAAACACCATCATTGTGTTGTTGTGTTCATTTTAAGAGGTGTCTGACATAATGACGTCGTTCCTAATGGAAGTCAAGGGCTGCGGCTTTAGTTACGCACATAAAATGGCTTTCCGATGTTTTATTCACAAATTCCTGCAATATCAGCTTCTAAACATCAGGCTGAATGTCACTCAGAAGTCTCAGATCTTCACGTTCAAATTTGCAGTCTGTTTCATTACTTTGAAAGAAGTTGGACAACTGCACTGAAACTGCGCCCTACTAACTATAATGTTGGAAAAACAATAACGAACATCTTGATCATTTACCATAGTGAAGGATAGCATTCAGAGATTTATTTCTACAACCAAGAGTCTTGATATGATGTTTTGAACTTCGGCTTCAGCTCAAAGTCATTTTGTTGCAAGATCAGTTATTCCTCTATCTTTCCTGTTAATTCCTCATTACAAGTGTGCAGGAATGGATTTATTACCCAACCTAGAATTAGGATCGAGAAATCTCTCTGACATGTCTTTATGCAGTTCACCAGGTGGACACAGTAAACTCGAAGATCATCATCTGGTATTCTTTCTTTCTCTTCCAACTTAGAGAGACTTGGAAATCAGAAAAGTTTGTAATGGCCAACGTTGGACTTAAATAGGGTTAACATGGACAGAAATTTGGAGATGACTGATTTTACTGATAAGATTCACATCATTTTCTTGCAAATGAAGATTGATTTCATTAAACTTTGTGAATAATTCTGCAAATAAGCGATGTCATGTCTAATATTCTTGAGTTGGTTACTGAATGAAGAATTCTAGTTTTCAAAGAATTTTATCATAGTTTCAAGAAGTCCATAAAACATCTCAGGCAGTTTCCTTTTGAGAGCCAGCTGACTTCTGTGTGCAACATCAAGCGTTCAAATTGTCCATCATTCTCAATACAAAGCTCTCAAAATAGTTGAGAATCAAGAGCATGGGAATTGGTTTTATTTACAGCTGTGATAAAGTGATTTGTGCAGCCAATCATTTAGGTTTTCATGCAACAAGATGTCATCTGTGAATTGCACAAAGAATGGTAAATATGTTCGCACACTTTTTTTCCCAAGGAAGTAATAATAAACCCTGTGATGGTGTCCTGTCATTGATGGTGTCCCATCTGTTACATAAGCAACACACACAAAAAAAAAATGCTGGTGGAACGCAGCAGGCCAGGTAGCATCTATAGGAAGAGGTACAGTCGACGTTTCGGGCCCAGACCCTTCATCAGGACTAACAGAAAGAAGAGTGTTTGTGTTACATAAGCAAGAATGTTGGTGGACAGAATATCCTTCTCTTTGAAAAGTTGCTCAACAACCTAAAATATTGACTTGCCCTTCGTACCTATTTCTAGAACTCTTGCAAATAACAATCTTAAACCATGCTTTCATCTTTTATAAGTGAACATACCAAACTGCAGAGCATTTTTTAATGTTCTATGTTGAACAATGTGTTTTCCACATTCTCAAACATTTCATCTATTCATCTTTGAACAGAGTTGTTGTTGAATGGAGTTTCTTTAATTATTTGGTCTGGTGACTTATGCAAAACCATAATCAGAACCTCACTTACTGTTGGCAGAATCAGTTCTTCTCCAGTTGTATGGGGCTTTCCAGATTTATCAATGAGCATTGAATTGTTGTATGAAGCACGCAAACTACCACTGTTTTGTTGTGAAGTGCTGGGAAACATTTTGAAGTGTTTTCTTTTTCTAAAAGTTTTATTAAGTGTCTGAAAACAAGCCAAGTAGTTGTTTGCTTTATCAGAGTCCATTCTCTTCAAGTGTTCACGGAGACTGGACAGCTTCATTGGCTCATTTGGAAAAACTTCTTAACACAGCAGACACATTGGCTGCTGTTGGTTGCTTGGTGCTGGTATAAATCCATATTTCAGATACTCCACACCAGACTGACTACACTTCATTTTCATTTGGTTTGCTTCGGCCTTTTCTGTTCTGAATTAATGAACATGGTCAATCAACTATTAGCTAAACCCAAACAATAAAAGGGAAAATTATAATGTCATCATAGGAAAAACCTGAACTTCTGAAGGTACATAAGTGGGGGAGTGATATCTCAGTTATATTGTCAAGACCAGTCAAAGGGCAGATTCTTTGAATGCCATACCTTTTTCATAGCAATTGTATCATTGCATCTTACTAGCCAGCACTGTACAAGAGTAGAGAAGCACAATAGTGCGTGGACCAGGCTGGTAAATAACACAATTTCTTCAAACCAGATTTCTCATGATATGCCAGACACAGAAGTGTCACATTGCTTTTCAACAACTATAAAGCACTTTGAGGTGTTTACATGATCATTGTAATTAATTACGAGGCACTGAGGATCAAAAGTGTATTTATAAGTAATTAATTTCTTGTATTAAGCCTCTAATCCCTCAGTTTCTACCACTGCTACCAACCACTCCCCCACCAACCCCTTTATCGCCCCCTTAGAAACTCTCATCTTCCCTGGAGGGCGGGAGGCGATATCGACCACTCTGTGTATCACTGATCTGTACCATTTAGTTTCGTGTTTTCTAACCCTTCAGCTGAGAGGAGGGGTACACAGAGAAATTATTGTCCATAGTGTAAACGAACACTGACCGCTATAGTTCATGAGGCCCATTACTTTTGCAGCAAGTACATATGAAATTTGATTTTCTCTTCTGAACAGAAAGTTGGTTCAAAGCCAGGACAGTTGTTACAGTTCCAAAGACTAACAGGAGGTTTACAGTCTCCAATACCAAGAATTTCCTGTTCTATTTGGTTTAAATCAAGCTATTTTAGTCACTGTATATTAACATACAGTATGAGAGGATGATATTCTTGCACTAAAATAAGACCATAAGACATGAGAACAGAATTAGGCCATTTGGCCATCAAGTCTGCTCCACCATTCAATCGTGGCTGATTTTTTTTCCCCCCTTCTCAGCCCACTCCCCAGCCTTCTCCCCATAACCTCTGATGCCATGGCCAATCAAGAACCTATCAATCTCCATCTTAAATACACCCAATGACCTGGCCTCCACAGCTGCCTGTGGTAATAAATTCCTACAAATTCACCACCCTCTGGCTAAAGAAATTTGTCTGCATCTTGGTCTTAGATGGATGCCCCTCTACAGTGAGGCTGTGCCCTCTTGTCCTGGACTCCCCCACCATGGGAAACATCCTTTCCACATGTACTATGTCTAGGCCTTTCAACATCCAAAAGGTTTCAGTGAAATCCCACCATCCTTCCAAATTCCAACAAGCACAGGCCCAAATCAATCAAATGTTCCTCATATGATAACCCATTCATTACCAGAATCATCCTTGTTAACCTCCTCTGAACCCTCTCCAATGTCAGCACATCTTTCCTTAGATGAGGAGCCCAAAACTGTTCACAATACTCAAGGTGAGGCCTCACCAGTGCCTTATAAAGTCTCACCATTACATCTCTGTGCTTATTCTAGACCTCTTGAAATGAATGCTAACATTGCATTTGTCTTCCTCACCACCGACTCTATCTGCAAGTTTACCTCCAAGGTGTTCTGCACAAGGACTCACAAGTCCCTTTGCATCTCAGATTTTTGGATTTTCTCCCTGATTAGAAAATACACTACACATTTATTTCTTCTACCAAAGTGCATGACCATGCATTTTCCAACATTGCATTTCATTTGCCACTTTCTTGCCCATTCTCCTAATCTGTCCAAGTCCTTCTGCATCCTTTGTGCTTCTTCGACACCGCCTGCCCCTTCACCAATCTTTGTATCATCTGCAAACCTGGCTGCAAAGCCACCTATTCTATCATCTAAATCATTGATATACAGCATATAAAGAAGTGGTCCCAACACCGATCCCTGTGGAAAACCACTAGTCACTGGCAGCCAACCAGACAAGAATCATTTTATTCCCACTTGCTGCCTCCTACCAATCAGCTAATGTTCTAATCATGCCAGTAACTTTCCTGTAATACTATGGGCTCTTAACTTGGTAAGCAGCCTCATGTGTGGCGCCTTGTTAAAGGCCTTCTGAAAATCCAAATATAGAACATCCACTGCATCCCCTTTATCTATCCTACTTGTAATCTCCTCAAAGAATTCCAACAGGTTTGTCAGGCAGGATTTTCCCTGAAGGAAACCATGCTGACTTTGTCCGATCTTATCCTGTGTCACCAAGTACTCCATAACCTTATCCTTAACAATTGACTCCAACATCTTCCCAACCACTGAAGTCAGGTTAACTGGTCTATAATTTCCGTTCTGCTGCCTTCCTTCTTTCTTAAAGAGTGGAGTGACATTTGCAATTTTCCAGTCCTCTGGCACCATGGCAGAATCCAATGATTCTTGAAAGATCATTACTAATAACTCCACCATCTCTGTTGCCACCTCTTTCAGTTTGTAGGGTGCAGTTCATCTGATCTGGATGACTTACGTACCTTTAGGTCTTTCAGCTTTTTGAGCATCTTCTCCCTTGTAATAGCAACTGCACTCACTTCCCTTTCCTCACACCCTTCAACACCTGGCACACAGCTAGTGTCTTCCACAGTAAACACTGAAGCAAAATACTCATTTAATTCCTCTGCCATCTCCTTGTTCCCCATTATTATTTCTCTGGCCTCATTTTCTAGTGGTCCTGTATCTACTCTCAAATCTCTTTCTTTTATATACTTGAAAACACCTTTTCTACCCACCTTGATATTGTTTCCTAGCTTGCTTTCATATCTAATCCTTTCTCTCCTAATGACTCTTTCAGTTGTTTGCTGTAGATTTTTAAAAGCTTCCCAATTCCCTCCCTATCTTCCCGCTAATGTTTGCTTTGTTGTATGCCCTCTCTTTTGTTTTCACATTAGCTTTGACTTCCCTTGTCAGCCACAGTTGTACTATTTTGCCATTTGAGTATTTCTTTGTATTTGGAATACATCTATCCTGCACCTTCCTTATTTTTCCCATTAACTCAAGCCATTTGCTGCTCTGTTGTCATTCCTGCCAGCATTTCCTCCCAGTTTACTTTGGCCACCTCCTCTCTCATACCACTGTAATTTCCTTTACTCCACTGAAATACCGATACAGCAGACTTTACTTTCTCCCTATCAAATTTCAAGTTGAGCTCTATCATATTGTGATCACTGCCTCCTAAGGGTTATTTTACCTTAAGCTCCCTAATCACCTCTGGTTCATTACATAACAACCAATCCAGTATAGCTGATTCCCGAGTAGGCTCAATGACAATCTGCTTTAAAAAGCCATCTCATATTCATTCAACAAACTCCCTCTCTTGAGATCCATTACCAACTTGATTTTCCCAATCTATCTGCATGTTAAAATCTCATATGACTATCTCCTATGCCCTTTTGACCCACCTTTTCTATATCCATAGTAATCTGTAGTCCACATCCTAGCTATTGTTCGGAGGCATGTACATAACTGCAATCAGAGTCCTTCTACCCTTGCAGTTTCTTAACTCATAGAAACATAAAAAATAGGTGCAGGAGTAGCCATTCGGCCCTTCGAGCCTGCACCGCCATTCAGTATGATCATGGCTGATCATCCAACTCAGAACCCTGTACCAGCCTTCCTCCATACTCCCTGATCCCTTTAGCCACAAGGGCCATATCTAACTCCCTCTTAAATATAGCCAATGAACTGGCCTCAACTCAACCCACAAGGTTCCAACATCTTTCAGTCATATGTCACATCTTTCTACTGATATGCCATTCTTTACCAGTAGTGCCATGTCACCCACTCTACCTACCTTCCTATCCCTCTGATACAATGTGTAACCTTGGACAGTCAACTCCCAACCACAACCAGCGTTCAGACATCCCTAACCCTGGCACCTGGGAGGAAACATGCTAAGCATTAACTTTTCTGTCAATTTTTAAGTTCCCACAAGAAAGAGCCCAATTTCTACAGTGTGATGGAATATTGCTGCAGACTCGCACCACCCAAGTGAGACAGTAAGGCTTCCACTCTCCCCTCCCCAGTTCACGTTGCAGCAGCTGCTCATGTAATACTGTCAAAAGGACAGAGCTAATAAATGCCTTGACTGTATGCAGTATATGCACAGGGAGAAGGAAGTACAATACATAACCCTGAGAAAAACTTAAAAGGGCATCTTCTGAGATTCTTTAAGTTTGAGTGCCAATTCATGTTCTCTGCTGACATTTCCGCTTTAGGGAGGTATTTTACCAGCTTCATTTGGAAGGTAGTACCAACCTGTAGGCTGTCTTGGCTTATCACATTCAAACAGATGACCATGTGAGCTGACACAAGAGATTCTGCGGGTGTTGTAAACCTTGGGCAAAACAAAACTCAGCAGGTCAGGCTGCATCTATGGAGAGGAATAAACAGTCAACGTTTCAGGCCGAGACCCTTCCCAAAAAATTGACTGTTTATTCCCCTTTTTAATTGCTGCCTGATCTGAGAGTTCCCAGCATTTTGTGTATGTTGGCCATGAAGTAGAACCCTCTATTTATGTACACCATCAAATGCAATAAAAGAGTAGCTGTATTGAGCAAATACTGATTCTCAAATACTTGTGATATAACCTTATCTAAATGAGAACCAATGTACTCAGGTATACAAATTCAGTTATATTCCAATGTTCACTTGGTCATCTTTTTGTAGCTATGAATGGATTTTACTTGCTGTGCACACACTTTCAATGAAAATTATGAATTCTTTTTGGGTATAAAAGAATTTTATTATACACCTTCATAAACAGCAACAGTTGATCTCACAACCCTGAATTAATTTTATTAAAAAAAAACTTTTGATCAATGACATTAATATCTAAATGCAATCCTTCAAGGAACTAAAAGATGCCTAATGTTGTATGGATTTCCAGATGTCCCAATGTCTTTCAAAACAATTAACTATTGAAAACCAATGAGCTAATGCTCATTTATGAAGCACTTAGATGGATAGATGGAGGTGCAGAACTCAGTGGGACATGGGCTGAAGGGAGGAAATTGGAACCACGGATTCATCGGGCTGAAAGGAGGAAATAGGAACCACAGATCCATCAGGATGAAGGAAGGACATTGGAACCATGCACTCATCGGGATGAAGGGCCTGTGTCTGTGCTCTGACTCTGACTTTGATGTATAGTCACCATTGTAACATTTGAAATTCAGCAGCCAATTTTCTCACAGCAAGTTCCTAAAATCAGCAAGATATTGATTGAGGAATAGATATTGAACAAGTCACTGGAGATTACTACCCTGCACTTTAAAATAATGCCATATATACTTTCACTTCGCCTCATCTAAAAGATAACATTTACAACAGCGTTGCCTCACTGGACTGTGACTGTGAAATATGCTCAAGTCTCTAGAGGAAGATTTGAGCTGACAATCTTTTAAATCACAGGACAGAGTGCTATGAACTGAGCTACAGTCTACATTGGTTCAGCATTAAATAAATTTAAATAATATTTTGTTGCAAAATCTGGAAGAAATTGCAAATTTGAAGATATGCATGTGTTATCGTTTATTTATTTATTGAGGTACAGTGTGGAATGGGCCCTTCTGGTCCCGGGAACCGTGCTGCCCAGCAACCCTCCGATTTATATGGCACGGCAAAGCAACAAACAAGATATTCCTTCACAGAGACTGTACATGTCCCTCAAACATCAAAGTGTATGCATGTTACAACCCTTATAGTGCAGTTCCAAATTCTTTTAAATTTGTGATGGTGATTTTAGAATTGTTCTAAATAATTTGATGAGAATTTTGGACTATATTTATGTAATGAAAAGTTGTGAACCCTCAAAAACTACGCTGATTATTAGGTGAGGACTTTGATGAAAGATAATGGGAATTTCCACTGTCACTAGACAGATAGCATTTATCAAAATTTGCCCGATAACTACTGTGATTTTCCTTTGTTGTAACAAAGACCCCATTTTATAAATTATGAGACCACCTTTTGACAAACTACCCAGTAAAAATTGTGGCATCTCACAATTCGTTGAATTTTGCCTGCAGTTTTTTTGGAATTAATCATGCTTCTGTTCAACAAATGTAGTGAACCCTGGCTGTATTTTTATTCTTATTAGGAATAGTTTTTTCTTCATTTTTGAGTAGAACACAGTTGTAACCAGATTGTGTAGGAGATCCTAAATGAGAAGTGCATAATTTTATGATACAGACTTGTTTTCATTTAGTGGGCATCTATCATAGCACTTGCCTAACGTAATGCCCATCAGAATAATATCTTACAGACCAAACACAATCCAAACTCTACCTAGTGATCAACAAAGCAGTAACACTAGCTGCCACATATTCTCGCAGCAGAAATCAATGGAACAGGATTGACTACATAAACTTATGTAACTATCAATGAGACAGTATTGACCATGTACATCTACAATTTCCAGTGGGATAGAAGTTATCAGTGGGCAATATGTCTGTATTCACAACATGTGGTGCATTCTATAGTCCTGGTCATCCACTACTTCCAACAATGACATTTGAGCAACAGAAACCATCGATAGCTTAAAGGATCATTGCCTGTCGCAGCTCTAACAACCAGGTAATGTGAGAAGTATCAAATTAGCTGCCTTAAGCACCCAGGAGAATCAAGAGGAATCGACAACACCTTTATCACACACACTTCTTAAGAATTTTTTTAAGGTCTCAACTGAGAGAATAAAACAAATTGCTTACAAAAGTCTCAACCCGTGTTCTATTTCAAATAGATAACATCCACATTGCAGGTATATATAAAAAATACATTAGTATCTTTCTATACAGTTACTGTTGTATACACCATCTGTTCCGCATTAGTGCTGCCATGAGGGAAGGGCGTCTGCATTTGACGGTAACTGTTCTGCAGCCCATCCATGAAAGGAGGTGTGGGGGTCATTGCTAAAGAGTCATGTTGAACTGCAAAGCCCAGGTACTGAGGGTGTAAAAACTGAGCTTGGTGAGGCATCATCTGCGGAGCCTGCTGGCAACTTATCACTGAGAAATTGGGTGGCATGTTCAAGTATACGTTATTCATTGCCCCTTCTGCTGGTGGACAGCAGTTTGTCTGCGTTCTCGGAGGGGGACCGCGGGCCCCAGAGTTGGCACTGGAGCTGGAGCTGGCAGCAGTGCTGGATTGCCGGGATGAGGAGCCTCTGGGATTGCCAGAGCTTGAGATCATTGGGATAGATTCCATCAGGCGGCTTCCTGCCGGGGCTCGGCTCTGCTGTGGCTCCTGTTTGGGTTTCAGGCACTTGCAGCAGCAGGCTGCCACGAACGAGCCTATGATGATAAAGGCCACAAACACAGAGCCAACAATGAGGAAAGGCACGTAGATCGGCACTGGAGAGAGAGGAAAAGAAACACACCAGGTTATTAATGAGAAAGGTAAAAAACAACTTGCATTTTAAATTGTGCCTTCAACACAATGGCATACACACCCTAGTTCAAGGGAATCATAAAAAGAAATGTCAGGGCAAATGTCCAAAATCTTGGTCAATGGCAAATTATAGAAGGTAGAGAAGCCACTGAACTGTAGGACCCTGGAGCTGAGGGCACAGACAAAAACATAACGGCCATTAAAATCAAGGACGAGAACTAGAATAATGTGAGACTAAGATCCGAGGGCACGAACAACGGAGGAAGGGGCATGACAATAGAGGGACTGCTAATTCCGAATTTGTACATCAGGCAGCAGAGCTTCGGATGCACAAGAGATTCTGCAACTGCTGGAGATCTTCAGCAACACATCCAGAATGCTGGAGGAACTCAGCAAGTCAGGCAGCATCTGCAGAAGGAATGAAGCAGTCAACTTCTCAGGCCAAGGCCTTTATCAAGACTGGAAAGAAAGGAGACAGAAGCCAGAATAAGAGGATGGGGGCAAGGGAGGCAGTACAAGTATACAGGCGAGAGGTGAGACCAGGCGAGGAGGTAGGTGGGTGGGTCAATGGATAGAGTTCAGGAGGCAGGGCAGGTATGCGTTGGAATAGTTGAGGCCAGAGGGTGCAAAGATAAAGAAGGGAGGCTTGGGCGCAGGGGAAATGAGTCAGGCAACGTTGCAGAGGTGGAAGGAGTCTAGAAAATTATGGTTGGTCAAAACTCATCTTAGGGCAAGTATCACACTAAGGTGGCAATGAGTGCGGTTCAGCTCCTGAGAGCGAATGAGAACATTGGGCAGGATAGAGCTAGTAACATAGCCAACACGGAGGCAAATCAACAGAAACTTTTACTGGCACATATTTAAATGCTTATCAACAAAAAGAACTTGTGAAAGAACTAGCAATATGGATACAGATGATTAAAAACATTGTAAAATATTACAGTGGAGTAGTGGAAAGTCAAAACACAACAATGACCTCTGCAGCAACTATGAAAATAACATTGGATCCACCAAGACCAGCACAGGGATAGAAGAGAGGTCTCAAAATTCAGCATGTAGTGGCCTGCTGACACCCACTGGAACAGAAGTGTTCTCAGGGAGAGAGACATCTCCCGGAACAGTGTGGTTTTACGCCATGACATTCTGTTGACAGACCGCACAATACAGGCAGCAAACAACACAAAAAGAGCCCAGCAAATCTATACTGATGGTGCTCCAAACATTCCCCCTACTCTCATTGTCTACCCAATCCTATGATTCTCATGCTGAGTTGTTTGTCTGGAATCCTCCATCGACATCTATGTTGTTTATCATAGCTTTCCTTATAGTGTCAGATTCGGCATCATAAACAACATCTCTCGAGTTCCTGAAAAGAGTACTGGCTACCATAGTTCTGGTGATGGAAGGGAAAGGGGAGATTCATCCAGATGTTGGTTAACTAAATATCCTGTATATATCTAAAATCTGAAACATGCAATAACATAAAAGGCTTATTGATGATGTGATATTTCTTGTCATTTTATGCCTGGTTTGTTAACATAGAAATGAAAATGATTTTACAAAAAGAATCATTTCAAAATTATACAGTGTTATTATTCAAATGCCCAAACTGAAGAAAAACTGGATGTACAGCTCTGTGGTGAGAAGTTTGATGAGAAGTTTTTTAAAAGGTCTGCACATTGCATTACTACACTGCCGATAATGCACTGCACTGGTTCCATTGCATCATTGTACTGCGGAGAACGCATTACATTAATTCATTGAATCATTATGCTGCAAGGGATGTATTAACTGGCTCTATCATATCAGTGCACTGCAAGTAACGTGTACACTGGTCCCACTTCAGCACTTCACTGTAGAGGATGCATTTCACTGGTTACATTTGAATTCTTTGATCTGATGATGATATTAAATTCACTCTGATATCTGTAACTTTGAGCTCATTTCTGTGCTGATTGCAGATGGTGCTTTAGAGTGCAACCATTATTTTGACCTTTTTTTCCTCCACTGCTTTCCGTACTCTCTTGGCCTTGCCACCTTTTCTCTGCTGTCACGCCCCCCTCCACCCCATCCCTTCTCTACCTCATGATACCGTGTACTCCCTCCACGTTTGATGCAAATACTCACCATTTAACAGCCTTCTGTCAACCCACAAATGGAATTCCTCCATGACACCAAAGAACCCAAAGGTCTCTTTGACATGAGGCTAAAGGGACCATAGAGGTTACGAATAAGCTGCAACCACAAGCTGTTGCGTTCTCCTTCATTGTTGCTCGTCTCACTTCAGCATCGCCATGGCCATAGTTGAACCAATCCATTATGTGGTTTTCTTCACCCAGTGGATCTTGCCTTCACTGTAAATGATCACCTTACCTATATAGGCATCCATTAGTCTCGTGAGACCATGGATTTGCACCTTGGAAGGTTTCCAGGAAGCAGGCCTGGGCAAGGTTGTATGGAAGATCAGCAGTTGCCCATGCTGCAAGTCTCTCCTCTCCACGCCACCGCTGTTGTGCAAGGGAAGGGCACTAGGACCCATACAGCTTGGCACCGGTGTTGTTGCAGAGCAATGTGTGGTTAAGTGCCTTGCTCAAGGACACACACACCAAGGCTTGAACTAGCGACCTTCAAATCACTAGACGAAGGCCTTAACCACTTGGCCACGTGCCAACACAATGATCTAACATGCTAACTTTAAATGAAATTTGGCATATACACTGTGGCAGCCTAAGCCCGACTGAAGGTTTCTTATTTCGATATTTTCACCATAGTCCTAAAAAATGATTAGTTAGTGGCAAGTCTACTCCTCAGACACACATGCTTCCTTCCATCACCTTTTTCTCCTCAAAAAATTTTATTTCTTACTCCTCAATTTTCATTTTGCACAATGCCCTGAGCCCATTCCAGTGATTCTTTCCTCCTGAAGCTGTACAAGGGGTGATTGATAAGTTCGTGGTCTAAGGTTAGAAGGAGTCAATTTGAGAAAACCTAGCACATTTATTTTTCCTACATTTACACATTTAGTCCAGCAGTCGTGGAGCATACGGATCCCTTCTTTGTAGAAGTTGGCGTCTTGGACCTCCAGAAAGTGGTCCACAGCAGGGGTGATTGATAAGTTCATGGCCTAAGGTAGAAGGAGATGAGTTGTTAACTTCAAACTTTCTGCATAATCACTCACAGAGTTGAACTGCACATGCATATAACGAGAGCTGTATAACTCATCTCCTTATACCATAGGCCACAAACTTATCAATCACCCCTCGTATTTCTGAATGGCTCCGTGTCCTAAATAGCTTCAATCTCTAGCGCAGCTCCTTAATTACTCCATCCTCAAAGAGCTTAAGGCCTTTATCCCTCCGACCACCTTAGTAAGCCTCTATCTTTAAGCCATAGACTTGCGCGGCAGCCACAGCAATGACACAAATCCGATTCTATTTCGGGAGGACACTATGCTGCTGAGGAAGAAATATTTTTGGTAAAGGAAGTTCATGCCATGGACACCTCATCAGTCTTATGTCAGAATATTACTGAGACAAATTTACAGCCCTGTGGACTATCCCACCGTGAGCTATCTGAACTCATTGCCTTTTATGCATGCTTTGAAAAGGAGAATAAAACTACACCTGTGCAAATCCCTGCAGTATCTGGTAACCCTGTGACCTCTGTCTCGGAGACCAATGTCAGAACATTTTTCGAGAGGTTAAACCTTCATAAGGCGTCAGGCCCTGATGCTGTACCTGGCAGAGCTCTGAGAACCCATGCCAACCAACCGGCGAGCTGTTCACAGACATCTTCAATCTTTCACTGCTGCAGCTGAAGGTTCCCGACTGCTTTAAAAGGGTGACAATCATACCAGTACCCAAGAAGAGCAGGGTGAGCTGTTTCAATAACTATCATCCAGCTGCATTCACATCTACTCTGATGAAGTGCACTGAAAGGTTGGTCATGGCTAGAATCAACTCCTGCCTAAGCAAGTTTCTGAATTCACTGCAATTTACTATCGTCAAAATAGGTTTACCCACGGATGTAATCCCATTGGCTCTCTGCTCAGCCCTGTATCACCTGGACAATAGTAATACCTAAGTCAGGCTGCTGTTTATTGACTACTGTTCAGCATACAACACAATCATACCCTCAGTTTCAATCAACAAGCTCCAAAACCTGGGCCTCTGTACCTCCCTCTGCAACTGGATCCTTGACTTTGTCACCAGGAGACCACAGTCTGTGTGGATTGGAAGTAACATCTCCTCCTCACTGACAATCATCACTAGCATCACCTCAAGGATGCGCACTAACCCACTGTTCTCTCTCTACATCCATGATTGTGTGGATAGGTGCAGCTCAATGACACAACCATTGCTGGCAGAATTTCAGATGGTGATGAGGAGACATACAGGAACCAGATAGATCAGCTGGGTGAGTGGTGTCGCAGCAACAACCTGGCACTCAACACCAGTAAGACCAAGGAAGTCATTGTGGACTTCAGGAAGGGGAAGCCAAGGGAACACACACCAATCCTAATCAAGGGATCAGAAGTGGAAAGGGTGAGCAGTTTCAAGTTCCTGGGTGTCAACATCTCTGAGGATCTATCCTGGGCCTAACATATTGATGCAGTTACAAAGAAGGCACAACAGCAGCAATATTTCATTAGGAGTTTGAGGAGAATTGGTATGTCACCAAAGACACTCACAAATTTCTAGTGGTTCTAACTAGTTGCATCACTGTTTGGTATGAGGGGGCCACTGCACAAGATTGGAAAAAACTGTAGTAAACTGTAAACTCAGCCCCCTATGTCATGGGCACTAGCCTCCCCAACATCCAGCACACCTTCAAAAGGTGACACCTCAAAAATGTGGCATTCATCATTAAGACACCCATCACCCAGGACATGTTCTCTTCTCACCGAGGAGGTACAGGAGCCTGAAGAACCACACTCAACACTTTAGGAACAACTTCTTCCACTCCACCATCAGATTTATGAATGAACCATGAGCCCAGGAACACTACCTCAGTCCTTCTTCTCTCTTTCTGCACAACTTAAATAATTTAAATATATATAACTCTACTTACTGTAATTTACAGTTTTTGTTATGTATTGCAATGTACTGCTGCCACAAAACAACAAATTTCATGACATATGCCCGTGATATTACACCTGATTTTGACAAGTGGAAATGAAGATATTTGGGACCTCTGACAGCTTGTAGTTAAATACTATTAGATACATTACAAATCTCAGATACATACTCCAGTAAATCAGGGAAAAAATGATTGAAATTATCGAAGGATGGAGCCAACAACAATTTGAAGAGGTTAAGGAAACACGTACTCAATGCATACGGCATAGAATTAGGGCTGTGCAAAGACAATAAAGAATGAAGCAAAGTATGGGAGATATATATAAGAATTTGCCTTATGAGATGATCAGGAGCTGTGACTCTAGGATCCAACCACTAAAGAAGACAACTCAGATTCAGAGAAGAACTCTCTCAGATCAAACCCCGGCCAAGTTCATCAATAACAGGTAACATCTGAATACAAGCAGTGGATTTTGTAAGTCTGAGAATTAACTAATTGCAAGTAACTAAAGTAGTTAAAGAGTAAAGTGATTGTTTGAAACTACGTGCTGAATCTTTCAGTTGTTTGAATCAGTTGTGATTAATAGAAGTACTGTTTTTAAGCGAAGTCATTATCAATACATTACACAAGTACGTGTTGTGTACTGTATTGAGTTGGTAATACAGTACTAGCAAAATAGAAATCAGCTGAAATTCTGGAATTAGCCCTAGAATAAAAGTTAGTGATTGTCTGAGGTCAATCATCTTAGCCCAAATCAAGAGTCCTAAGTTCAACCACTTTCAGTTGCCTTGGCAATAATTCCCTCATTGTAAGATCACAAGTGGAAATGCTCACAGAAAATATCTGTGTTAATCTCCTTATATAACACCCTGGTTAGGATTTCTACTGCTATGCTGCGAGGTAGTTTATATTAACAGTTTTCTGTAAAAAGGAGTGTGCCGTGCTGGAAAGTGTGTTTTGGCTTCAGCCTTGAAAAAGAGCCATGTTGTCCAACTTAGAAATGTGTGTCAGCCAATCAGGATTGCAGGATGTGAGAGAAGGTTCTGGAGAGCTGAGCAGAAGAGTTTTCTGAAGGAAGTAGTCTACTTTGGGGTCTTTTTAGCGGGAACTGTGGAGCAGAGGACAAGGGAAGATGCCGCAGAATGCTGTTGGAAGGAGAGTCCCCATTGCAAGAAGTGCTTTGTGCAGACGAATGGCTCCAAGGAGGAAGGGCCAATACTCCTGGGAGAGAGAGAGCCTGTTCATTTGAGATGGTCTTTGAGGGGGGTTCAGAAAGTGGTGGGTGCTTTCACACAGACCGCAGGTCCAGCGTGTGAGTGAAGAGATACACCTCAGACTACTCCAGTATGAACTCCAACATTTTGTGCACATTGGACTGGTTTAACTGTACTGGGCCCTTTTCTTTTTTTCTGTAACTGTTTGTTAAAGTTGAAAATTTGTAAATATACTTCCTTTATAACCTTCTGCTGGTGTGCGATCTTTCATTTCTGGGCTACCGATAACTCTGTGTGGGTAGTACTTACACAGTATTTTTTTTCAAATCAAGGTTCCTTTAATCAGAATGTCACAGCGTTCCTGTTCGGTTGAACTCCAAATCACACAGACCCGCTGTATATTGTTTATGAAAGGTGGTCTTTTCACCGCTGAGTCATGTGGCTGTTAGCAGTTAGATAACAGATCAAGTCTGTTTACGAGCCCCAGTGAGAGGGTTACACTTAAATAATAAAGCAGTTTGTACATGAGTATATGGAACATAGAACATAGGAATCTACAGCACATTACAGGCCCTTCAGCCCACAATATTGTGCCAACCATGCAACCTACTCAAGAACTATCTAGAATTAGCCTACCACATTGCCCTCTATTTTTCTAAGCTCCATGTACCCACCTGAGAGTCTCTTGAAAAACCCGATTGTATCCGCCTCTACCACCTTTGCTGGCAGTGCATTCCACGCACCCACCACACTGTGTGTGAAAAACTTACCCCTGACATCCCCTCTGTACCTACTTCCAAGCACCTTAAAACTATGCCCCCTTGCGTTAGCCATTTCAGCCCCGGGAAAAAGCCTCTGGCTATTCACACAATCAATGCCTCTCATCATCTTGTACACCTCTATCAGGTCACCTCTCATCCTCCGTTGCTCCAAGGAGAAAAGGCCGAGTTCACTCAACCTATTCTCATAAGGCACTCTCTCCAATCTAGGCAACATCCTTAAAAATATCCTCTGCACTCTTTCCACGTTATCCACGTCCTTCCTGTAGTGAGGTGACCAGAACTGAACACAGTACTCCAAGTGGGGTCTGACCAAGGTCTTATACAGCTGTAACATTACCTCACTGCTCTTGAACTCAATCCCATGGTCGATGAATGCCAACTTGGTGAATACACCTTCTTAACAACCCCGTCAACCTGTGCAGTAGCTTTGAGTGTCCTATGGATATGGACCCCAAGATCTCTCTGATCCTCCATACTCCACATTACCATTAATACCATATTCTGTCTTCGAATTTGACCTACCAAAATGAACCACTTCACACGTATCTGTGGTGAACTCGATCTGCCAGTTCTCAGCCCAGTTCGGCATACTATTGATGTCCCACTGCAACCTCTGGCAACCCTCCAGATATTCCACAACACCCCCAACCTTTGTGTCATCAGCAAACTTACTAGCCCACCTTTCTACTTCTCCAGCCAGGTCATTTATAAAAATCACAAAGAGGTGGAGTTCCAGATCCCTGCGGAACACCACTGGTCACCGACCTCCTTGCAGAATACAAACAATCTACAACCACCCTTTGCCTTCTGTGGGCAAGCCAATTCTGCATCCACAAAGCAAGGTCTCCTTGGATCCCATGCCTCCTTACTTTCTGAATGAGCTTTGCATGGGGAACCTTATCAAATGCCTTACTGAAATCCATATACACTACATCTACTGCTCTACCTTCATCGATGTGTTTGATGAATTTTATTGAATAAGTTTAATTTAATATATATGTTGTGCACAGACACAACAGTACCCACATTTACCAATACTAGACAATACTCAATGCTGACTGATCAGGGGCAAGTCATGGTTTCATAAGACAATAACCAGACCTAAAGAACATAAATAGCAAAACCCATTGTGTCCTTCACCATCAGCATTTTGGTATTCAGCAATGACCTGAAACTCATCAGGTTAGATTACCTTTCAGCCCTTTGAATCCCTCCATAAGAATACTTTGGAGATTGAGTATGTTCCACAAGCCATTCATCTCTTTACTGCCCAAATCTTTCCACTATCTATGAAGCACGATTCAGGAATGTAATGCAGTACTCTCCTTGCTGGAATGAAGCAGTTTCAATAACTGTCCAGAAATTCAAACATCCAGGTCAAATCAACTTCTGTTGAGCACTTTAAATACTCACTTCCACAATCAGAATCATACCATGGATACCATGCTGCATCACAGCAACTTCCAACTCTTTCACAGAACCTCTCAAAAGCATAAACTCCACAGTTTAGAACAAGGTCTTGGCCAGAAGGAACTGCAATCTATGAATCAGTGGACAGGATGGAGACAGCCATTTTGTAAGGCTGTCCTGGTAGCTGCCTTTTTGTGAACTGTTTAGTGAACTAGCTCTTGCTCAGGGATAACTTAATCAGGGCAGTTGAACATTGATACAAGGAGTTTGTGCTAATGATCTGATAAATCTGAGACCATTCTGAGTTGGACAGAACAAAATAAATCACCTAAGGCACAATACTAAAGTGACAGCCATAAAGCAATACTGCTTGTAGCCCTGGGCTACATCCAACCTGACACTGACACAAATCAGTCAGATTACCAATGAAATTAAAACATAAGGGATTGATCTGATAAGGGAAGGAATAAGGATGAAGGATTTTAGGACCACAGACAGCAATATCTGTCCGGAGACCAACCATTGTGTAAGTGGGTGACCCCATGTCAGACACATGGAGGTCACATGGGCTCTTTTTCCCCTATTATATTTTCTCTTCTTTGACTGTTCATGAAGGATCAGGGAGAATGAGTGGATGTGCACACAGGTATTCAGTTGTGTAAATTCACATGTTTGTGAACTGGGTCAATAAAGGTACTTGCCAAAAAACAGCTTCTCCGTGACTAATTGATCATTATTATTAATGCGTAATCTTTGTAACTCAGGCCAGTGGGTACAGGGAGACATCTCTATTCCACTTCAAATCACATCAATCCCATCAATCTACCTTTGTCACTGGATACAAGTGTTGGAACATTCTACCTAAAAACAAGATGACATCTCACCACCAGACTAAGAGTAATTGCAGATGCATAATAAGTAATGGACTTGCCTATGACACATACATCCCACAAATAAATTAGAATAATTTTAATGTGGAACATAAAACATTTCACCTAGAATGTAACAATGACTTGTACAGATTTAGCATTACTTATATGGCCCTGTCAACTCTTAGTTCTTTGGTATGAAAACACTCATCCTCTTGTCATTGAGTATTCCAGGCTACCATTTAACGTTAACAAAGTAACTACCACTTCCTATAATCCATTAATATTTAAGCTCAAGGTGTTCAATATTTCCAAGCCACATGCAATTCTAGAATTTAATAAACTAATTAACATCATAATTACATTTACTCATATGGATAATGTACTTACACATATGGTTTAATGTTGGAGGCACTGTCTATTTAAGGAAAATAAATTATTGTAACTTTTAGACTCAGGCCTGGTTCCCTGCAGTTGGACACGTTGTTTGGGGGTACCTCCAGTGGACAGACGATGTGCTCTCCTTGCAGTGGGATAAATCACAGAAACCCTCAGGCTACATTAGACAGTGGTGTAGAAACAGACTATTATAAATCATGCACTAAGCTGTTGCACATAATGACCTCCTGGCATAGCTAATTGAAGGTTTTAATTTTTAACACGACAAAATAGCTTAGAGACAAAACTTGTGATTGATTGTAATTACAAAGTCTGGAAGAACTCCCCCTAGCAACATGGAATGATAGTTTAGAAAGAGGTATGGCCCAGCCAGCCATACAAGATAAACTTTGTCAAATGCGATCAAATGAACTGGTCTTTTTGGAACCAGTAAATTGATCAACAGTTTGACATTACAGCACAAACTCTGTTGTAAAGAATCAGCCATATGGAATTTCCACCAGGCGACAAAAGGAACAGGTGATGTACATACAGATCAGCCAAGGTATGGTTGAGCCTATCTGACAGGTTTGTGCAAACCTACTCCCCTGGCAGGGTCCAGTCCATTATAGAAACAAAGACAAAATGGGAAAATGCTTGGTACTCCTTCTATCTCTTCGTGTGGTTCAAAG
This sequence comes from Mobula birostris, assembly GCF_030028105.1. Taxonomy (NCBI): domain Eukaryota; kingdom Metazoa; phylum Chordata; class Chondrichthyes; order Myliobatiformes; family Myliobatidae; genus Mobula; species Mobula birostris. The sequence continues at coordinate 43,383,174 of NC_092376.1, forward strand.
TGCAAAGTAAATTTATAATCAAAGTACATATACGTCTCCATATACAACCCTGAGATTAATTTTCTTGCGAGTTTACTCAATAAATCCAATAACCATAATGAATCAATGAAGACTGCACCAACTGGATGGACAACCAGTATGCAAAAGACAAGAAACTGTGCAAATACAAAAAGAGAGAAAATTAATAATAATAATAAATAAGCAATAAATGTTAAGAACATGAGATGAAGAGTCCTTGAAAGTGAGTCCTTAAGTTGTGGGAACAGTTCAGTGATGGGGTGAGTGAAGTGACCACTGCTGGTTTGAGAGCCTGTTGGCTGAGGAGTAATAACTGTTCCTGGACCTGTTGGTGTGAGTCCTGAGGCTCCTGTACCACTTCCTGATGGCAGCAGCAGGAGAACATGAGCTGGGTGGTGGGGTCCCTGATGATGTGTGCTGCTTTTCTGCGACACCGCTCTGTGAAGGTGGGCTCAGTGATGGGGAGGGCTTTACCCGTTTACATACTGGGCCGCATTCACTACTTTTTGCAGGGCTTTTTGATCCTATTCTGGCTGGCTGCTGGTTACCAGTGGAGTTCCACAGGGGTCGGTGTTGGGACCGCTGCTTTTTATGATGTATGTCACTGATTTGGACTATGGTATTAATGGATTTGTGGCTAAATTTGCTGATGATACAGAGATAGGTGGAGGGACCGGTAGTGTTGAGGAAACAGAGAGCCTGCAGAGAGACTTAGATAGTTTAGGGGAGTGGGCAAAGAAGTGGCAAATGAAATACAATATTGGAAAGTGTATGGTCATGCACTTTGGTGGAAGAAATAAACGGGCAGACTATTATTTAGATGGGGAGAGAATTCAAAATGCAGAAATGCAAATGGATTTGGGAGTCCTTTTGCAAGATACCCTAAAGGTTAACTTCCAGGTTGAGTCCATTGTGAAGAAGGCAAATGCAATGTTGGCATTTGTTTCTAGAGATATAGAATATAAGAGCAGGGATGTGATGTTGAGGCTCTATAAGGCACTCGTGAGACAACACTTGGAGTATTGTGTGCAGTTATGGGTTCCTTATTTTAGAAGGGTTAAGCTGACATTGGAGAGGGTTCAGAGAGGATTCATGAGAATGATTCCAGGAATGAAAGGGTTATCGTATGAGGAACGTCTGGCAGCTCTTAGGCTGTATTCCCTGGAGTTCAGGAGAATGAGGAAAATCTCATTGAAACATTTCAAATGTTAAAAGGCCTGAACAGATTAGATATGGCAAAGTTATTTCCCATGGTAGGGGATTCTAGGACAAGAAAGCATGACTTCAGGATTGAAGGACATCCTTTTAGAACTGAGATGCGGAGAAATTACTTTAGTCAGGGGGTGGTAAATCTGTGGAATTTGTTGCCATGAGCGGCTGTGGAGGCCACGTCATTGGGTGTATTTAAGGCAGAGATAGATAGGTTCTTGATTAGCCAGGGCACCAAAGGGTATGGAGTGAAGGCAGGGGAGTGGGGAATACTGGAAGAATGGGATCAGCCCATGATTGAATGGCGGAGCAGACTTGATGGGCCGAATGGCCTACTTCTGCTCCTATATCTTATGATTTTCTGTTTAAGGGCATTAGTGTTTCCATACCAGACTGTGATGCAGCCAGTCAATATACTCTCCACCACATATCTATAGCAGTTTATCAAAGTTATAGATGTCATGCTGAATCTTTGCAAACTCTCTTCATAATTGTAATTACGTGTTCGGCCCTGGAAAAAATCCTCTGAAGTGATAACACCAAGGAATTTAAAGTTGCTGACCTTCTTCAGTTCTGATCCCCTGATGAGGACTGGCTCAGGGACCTCTGGTTTCCACCTCCTCTCGTCAATAATCAGTTTGTTGGTCTTGCTGATGTTGAGTAAGAGGCTGTTGTTCCACCACTCAGCCAGATTTTCAATCTCCCACTTATATGCTAACTCATACCAAATTTGATTTGGCCTATGACAGTGGTGTCTTCAGCAAACTTGAATATGATATTGGAGCTGTGCTTAACCTCATAGTCCTAAGTGTAAAGTGAGTAGAGCAGGGGCTAAGCACACAGCCTTGTGGTGCACCTCTGCTGACGGACATTGTGGAGGAGATGTTGTTGCCAATCAGAACTCACTGGGCTATGCAAGTGAGGAAATCTGTTACCTAAGTTTCTGTTGCTGTGCAACAAAATGTCATTTGTTATTTGCCTGCTTAGAAAAGTCACAGCCAGCAAGTTTTCAGATAGATAATTTTAAAATGCAATTCTTCACTCTGGGCCCACATCTCCCTGATATAGTACAGTTCTTAATTGCCAAATGTTTGTAAATAAAGAAGAGCATTTTATTACTGCTGTAGATTATGGCATGTTTGAGTGAGAAAGGTCTCTATGAAATACCTAGGACTTTCACACAAATGAAGAGAAGAGCTTCCTCTCACTTAGATAATATACTTATTTATTATACTGAGTGATGCCCTAATCTCTCTAACATAAAGTTAATTCCAGGAGTTATGGAGCAATGAACTTCAATCCTTGAAGTTAGTTCATATCAAACTGTAAAAACTAGATTTAACATTTTATAATCCAGATATTCATGCTCCATTAGTAAAGCGGTTCTAGGTTGGTAGTGAAGTTCATGCAAGTTCTCATGCATCCATCAGAATTCCTCGTAAACAATGGAATGGAAATGCCCTCAAAGTCCAGTCTTCAAAATGCATTGCAAGTAATTCCTTATCTTACATTTACTCAGTATCTTATGACATTGACATATCTGGCACTGCACACATAATAAAATGTACGTCTAGGGACTGTTGATACTACGGTCCACAAACAGATGAGACAATCTGTTCATCTAACAATAAGCTTGCCACAATTCGATAAGAGAAGCAACCAAAATTGGATAAATTTGCAGATTCTTTTCCATGCAAAATTCACACAGAAAAGCTATTTTGGCCAGGTTAGCACACAAGCAACTATTTGCTGGTGAAATCCTGCCAATTAGTAAGTTGATTTAAGTTGCTCCCTCCATGACTAACCAGGGTAGCGTAGAGCTTTCCCCTTACTTCTCCTCACAATGTTGCAGGTTGCACAGCACCAATTTCCTCTTTTGCCCACATAAATTGGATTTTTCTGTTGGACCTACAACACTCAAATATAAACTAGGTACGCATCACAGGGGTTTGCAAAACTTTAATCAAATGGTCTTTCTGCCGTTAATACCTTGTATGCAGCATCCAGCAGCCTCAGAGTCATACAGCAATATAGCACATATACAAGCCCTTTGGCCCAACAAGTCCATGTTGACCAAGGTGCCCAAACAGCTGGTCCAAATTTCCTGTGTTCAGCCCATATCCCTCTAAGCCTTGCCCCTCATATGTCATGCTTCAGATTACAGAAGCATAGTCAAGATGGCTGTGGTGAGGTGAGTTCTTAAGTTAAAATTTTATTTACATAAATGCATTGATTTTTCTTGATTCAATTTAGGAATAGCATCTAGACTGATCAATTCATGAACTAATGTGATCACTTTTAAAGAAGGCAAAGGGAAAACATCTGGGAATTACAGATCAGTGAGTCTAACGTTGATAAGAGAGAAGCGATTGGGGAAAAATGTTCTGGTGCAGAACTAACATAATTAACTTAGAAAGGCAGGAACCAATCAGGAAAGGCCAACATGTCTTTGTCAGGAGCAGCTCTTGTCTGATCAATATAACTGAACTTTATGAGGAGGTAACAATGTGTATCATTGGAGGCAATGCAGTAGATGCAGTTTACATGGACTTCATTAATGCCTTCAAAAATCCTTGCAATCCTGGAGTCCAAGACTACTTGACAAATTGGATCTACAATTGCCTTGGTGTTAAGAAGCAAAGGGTGACAGAGCAGGTAAAAGGCATTTTTTTAAATTTGACATACCTGTAACTAGAGATTAGTGCTGTGACCCTTTCTGTAATATACGTGAATGATTTGGATAAGCATGCCAGAAGCATTATCAGTAAGTTTAAAGATGACACTAAGGTTGGCAGAGTTGTTGACATTATGGAGGGCAGTCAAGGTACAGGGCGATACAGATGTGTTGGTGAAATGGGCTAAGCAATGACACATGGAGTTTGATACTGATAAATGTGAGGTGATACATCTTGGGAGTACTAATAGGGTTAGGACATATACCATAAATGCTAGGGTCCGAGGAGCACTGACCATCAGAGGAACTTTGTTATGGAAGGTCAAAGATCCTTGAAGGTAGATAACATGATTAAGAAGGCATATAGGATACTGGATTTCAATAATCACAGCACTGAGTACAAGAGCAGGGTAGTTATATTCCAACTTTATAAACTTTTGTTTATACCTCAGCAAGAACACTGCATCCTGTTCTGGTCACCACATTACAGGATAGAAGTGCTGGAGAGTAATTCACCAGGATGTTGCCTGGGATGGAGTGCTTCTCTTATGAGAAGAGACTAGATTTGTTTTCTCTGAAGCAGAGGAGGTTGATGGGAAATGACAGCGTTAGCAACCCAGGTTCAATTCTGCCGCTGTCTGCAAGGAGTTTGTACGTTCTCCACATGACTGCATAGGTTTCCTCTGGGTCCTTGTTTCTTCTCACATTCCAAAGAAGTACAGGGTTAATTGCTCACATGGGTGTAATTGGGCAGTAAGGGCTCACTGGGCCAGAAATGCTTTTTACTGTGCTATTTCTCTAAATAAATAAAATACAGGTATTGCATCAAACTAAACCTGCAATCCTCCACTTGAAGCATGACCAATCTCCCCAGTTTGTCCCACTAGTTTCCCAGCAATACAAACCACACTCCAGGGATCAGAGCATTTTGAAGCTGAACTCTCATGTGTCATCAATCAGTTACAACAGGCAGTATTAAGCACAAGTTTTACCCAATAATCAAAAAAATTTCAGATTGTAAGGATTAAAGCACATATAAAATTAAGAAAGAAATTGAAATGTCCTAAATCTTAAAAACAAAAATGTAATTAGGGTGTTTTATTTTTTTTAAATAGTTTCCTAGGGAATCACTAAAACCCTTCACCTCAGGAAACAAAGCAGAAAGGCGACGGAGCAGTCAGTGCACAAAGGTGGTGTGCAGTCTAACAGTGGGTAATTGTCTTACTGGCTTTTGCTGTGATCGCAAGCCCCTGTTGGACATTGTTGATGTGGAATGCTGCAAGTCTGATGTATTGATTTATTGGAGGATGGCGGAGGAGCTGTGTGGCCCCGGGCTGCGGTGTCGCCTGTTTGCAGCCGCCCAGGAGAAAGGCATTGGAGTCGGTGCACTCCACCGGAGTGCCTGGGGCAGTGTGGTGTGGCGTCCAAGCTGGAGTAGCTGCTGCTCCCAAGTGTTCACTCAGCAGAAGACAAGATGTATTGTGTTCATCTGCACACTGCTGCGACATGCTTGCACTCGGTCTTGAATTATGTTTTCTGTGTGACTTTCAAGCACTTTCTATCTTATATATGCTATATGTGCCTTGTGTTGTGTATGACTGTTGGTATTCTGTTTTGCACCTTGTCCCGGAGTAACACTGTTTTGTTTGCCTGTATTCATGAGTATTTATATATGGTTGAATAACAATTAAACTTGACCTGAACTTAAACTTAAAATACACAATATTTTTTAGGATCTGTTGTAAGGAGAATAGTTCATAATCTGTGACATCTTCATCACTGATTTCTGGTCATTATTCTATAGAAAGCTGCAAAGCAATGCACTCTGGAGGAGAAAGGAATCTCTGGCAGGAACGTCTTGATTTCAGTCAGATTGAAGGTATCTGAACATTGATAGTTTCAGTGGCATTACATCATTATAACTTTATAAATACAATCTACTGACTCTTCATAGTCAGAGCAGTCATGGGGTCAGCTAGTACTTTGGCCCACTCTGCCTATGCTGACCACCAAGCACTGTCCCTACAAATTCCAATCACTAGCACTTGGTCGGTAGACTATGCCTTAGACAAACCGGCTTATAATTACCTAACTTATTCCTGCTGCCCACCGAGCACCTTACCTGTGACCACCAAAGATATAAATATCATTAAGGCCCAGCATTCCCCTCCCTTGCCTCCCATAGAGGTCTGGAATACACATCAGGCCCAGAGAATTTATTCTCTGTTATGATCACAATATGCTTTCTCCTTTTTCATCCTAACATACTTTAGAATCTCAAATGAAATTTCTAACTACAATGTCTTTCTTTATGATGAATACTGATGAAAAGTATTCATTGAAGACCACACCCATATATTCTGACACCATGCATAGGTGACCCCTTTGACTCCTAATAGTTTACCCGGCTACTATCTTGCCCTTAGTAAACTTATAGAATGTCTTGGGGTTTTTCCTAAACCTGTTTGTGCCTCCTCTTTGCCCTCCTAATTTATTTTTAACTGTCCTTTATACCCTCTCTAATTCTGAAGAGCCTCCCCTGTTTTCAGTGTTCTACTCCAATCATATGTTCTTCATTTCTTATTCAACTCCTCTGTGTTCCTTGACATCCACAGTTCTGCAGACTTGCTGCCCTTACCCTTCACTCTACAAGGAACACATTGGCCCTCAATTCTCAATATTTACAAGTAGCTGCTCCCATTCTGTTGTTTGTCAGGTCCTGTCTGAAATAGACCTCCCCCAATTCACATGCAAGTTCTATACTATGCCTACCCCTCTTCATAACTAATTTGAAACTTGCAAAGTCACGGTCATTACCCCCCAGGTGCTCACCCATTGATATTTCCTCATTTGCCCAGCCCCATTTCCTAGGCCTATGTCTAGAACTATCCCATTCCTGGCACACCCCTTTTCTCCCTCCACAAATGGTTCCTGGCATGCTGTGCATTTTCAGCATGCTTTGCATTTATATTTCAGCTACTACTCTCCACCTTCTGTTCCTTAACCAATTCTGTATCTATAAGGTCTTTCATCCCATGGGCATTAATTTCACTTTCACGTCTATTCATCTAAACACTCAATCACAATTCAAGCACAATTTGATCAATTTTGCCAATGAAGCTACATTGCTAGAAAGAAAAAAATGAGGAAGTACTCTGAACAACTACCTATAAAGAAGAATGGTGAATATTAAACTCCTCCTTTGGTCAATATAAGCTGGTTTGTGACAGGAATATACAAGCTACAAGATACTCCGGGTGATGCCGCTTCGTTGGAGATGTTTGTGCCTCTGCTCAACATTAACAGAACATCCATAAAGCTGAAGAACAGGTTTCTGTAACAAAGTTGGTTCGCCTATCATAACCAATAGAGAAATGAAAATGAAGAGCAGAAATGCAGTGACTAGAGTTTCTGGGAGCAACTGGGGAAGTGCAGAATTGATATATCCCAAAGAAGTATTCTAAAGGGAGGATGACACAACTGTGGCTGACAAGGGAAGTCAAAGACAGCATAAAAGGAAAAGAGAGAACATATAGCAAAACTTAGAGGAACATAAGAGGATTGGGAAGCTTTTAAAAACCAACTGAAGCCAACTAAAAAGATGAAATATGAAGATAAGCTAGTCAATAATATCAAAGAGGATAGCAAAGTTTTTTTTAGATACTCCTTGTATCTAAAGTGTAGGAGAGAAGTTAGTTTAGATATTGGACCACGCTCACTGGAAAAAGATGCTGGAGAGGTAGTAATGAGAGACAAAGAAATAACAGATGAACTTAACTAATTACTTTGTGCCTGTCTTCACTGTGGAACACACTAGTAGAATGCCAGACATTCAACGGTGTCAGGGGGAAGAACTGAGTGTAACTGCTATTACTAAGAAGGTGCTTGGGAATCTGAAAGGTCTGAAGATAGAACCGCCACCTGGACCAGATGGACTGCACCCCAGGGCTCTGAACGAGGTAGCTGAAGAGATAATGTGGAGGCATTTGTAATGTTCTTTCAAGAATCATTAGATTCTGGAATGGTTCAGGAGGACTGAAAAATTGCAAATGTCACTCCACTCTTTAAAAAGGGAGGAAGGCAAAAGAAAGGAAACTATAGACAAGTTAGCCTGACTTCAATGGTTGGGAAGATGTTGGAGTCCATTACTAACTAAGTTCAAGTTTAATTGTCATTCAACCATACATGAATACCCATGAATACAGCCAAACAAAAAAGCTTTACTCTGGGGCCAAGGTACAAAACACAGGACGAACAGTCATACACAGCACAAGTCAAACATATACAAGACAGCAGTAAAATATAATCACACAAAAAATAATACAGTCAAAGTCCCTGAGTCCATGAATGTTGCAGGAGTCTGCAGTTGAACACAACACATCTTGTCTTCTGCCAAGCGAACACAGGAGGGCTGCAATGACTCCAGCATGGATGCCGTGCCACACCACCTCTGGCACTGACTCTGATGCCTCTCCTTTGGGCAGCTGCAAACAGGTGACACCCAGGCTTGAGGCCCAGTCCGCACTATGAACAAGGCAACACAGCTCCTCTGCCTTTCGCCAATGAATCAGACTTGCAGCATTCCATATTAACAACGTCCAACAGAGTCACAAGGAAGGTGACTGAGGCCATCACTCGCTGTTTGGCCGCACACCTCTTCCATGCACTGACCCCTCTGTCACAGGCAGCAGCATGATCTGCACCAAGTCCAGCTCTTTCAGTTTCTCCACCAACAAGCAACTTACTGACAGGGTAGACCTACAGTTCTTAATGTCAAGCAATGTCTTGTAATCATAAAAAATATTTATAAAGAATACAGTAACACCTTTGGTTGACCCCATAGAAGCTACTGTGTTCAAGCGCTCCACCATCTTAACAGAAGTAGTTTTGGTATTAAGGATGTGGTTTTGGGATACTTGGAGGCACATGATAAAATAGGCCAAGGTCAGCATGGTTTTCTTGCCTGACAATCTGTTGGAATTCTTTGAGGAAATACCAGGCAGGATGGACAAGACCCCATGGTATTACAGGAAAACTACTAGCATGGATAGAAGACTGGGTAACTGGCAGGAGGCAAAGAGTGGGAATATAGGGAGCCTTTTCTGGTTGGCTACCAGTAACTAGTGGTGTTCTACAAGGACTGGCATTGGAGCCACTTCTTTCCACATTATATGTCAATGATTTGCACAAAAGATTTGATGGTTTCATGGTCAAGTTTATCAGCAATATATTTTGGTGGTACTGTTGAGGAAGCAGGGAGTCTGCAAAAGGACTTAGAATGGGAGAATGGGAAATGAAATGGTAGATGTAGTATAGTGTAGGGAAGTGTTTCATTCATGGTAGAAGAAATAAAGACGTAGACTACTTTCTAAATGGGGAGAAATTTTAAAAAATCAGAGGTGCAAAGTGACTTGGGCATCTTCATGCAGAATTTCCTGAAGATTAACATGCATACTGGGAAGGAATGCAATGTTAGCATTCATTTCAAGAGCATTCTAATATAAGAGTGGGGATGTAACGCCTATGCTTTAGACAACACTTGGAGGACTAGGAGCAGTTTTGGGCCCTTTATCTAAGAAAAGATACAGTGGCATTGGAGATGGTCCAGAGGAGATTCACAAGAATGATTCCAGGAACGAAAGGAGTATTTGATAGTCCTGGGCCTGTACTTGCTGGTGTTTAGAAGAATGAGGTGGGATTTTATTGAAAACCTATCAAATATTGAAAGGTCTGGATAGAGTAGATGTGGACAGGATGTTTCCTGTAGTGTCAGAGTTTAGGACCAGAGGGCACAGCCTCAGAATAGAGCAACATCCACTTAGAACTCAGATGAGGATGATTTGCTTTAGCCATAGGGTAGTGAATCTGTGGAATTCATTGTCACAGATGGTTGTGAAGTCATTAGGTATACGTAAAGTGGAGGTTGATAGGTTCTTGATTAGCCAGGAAGTCAAAGGTTATGGGGAGAAGGCAGGTGAATGGGATTGACAGGGATAATAAATCAGTCATGAGTTATTATCTGTGGAATTCTCTGCCCAATGAAGCAGTGGAGGCTACCTTGTCTGTATTTAAGACAAGGTTGGATACATTTTTGTATAGTAGGGGAATTAAGGGTTTCGGGGGAAAGGCAGGTAGGTGGAGGCAAGTCCATAGTCAGGTCAGCCATGATCTTATTCAATGGTGGAGCAAACTCGGCAGGTCAGATAGCCTACTCCTGCTCCTATTACTTATGTTCTTTTGATGGAATGCAAAGCAGACACGACGGGCTGAATGGCCTAATTCTGCTCCTATATCTTATGGTTTTATCATCTCGTGAATTTAATTTAGTTCAAATCATATTCGATTGGCAGATTTGTACTTCCCTCAGTGGTAAAGAAACTTTTCATAGTCTTCTTTTCAGTTGGTGGGTCTTTTTAAACAAGTCAACATGGGTAATTGGCATGATCTCAACCTAGCAAAGTGTGAGTGATGAAATGCCTTTTCATTCCACTTGTCGGTCTGGTCTTGGAACCAGTTCTCAACAAGTAAAAATATAAACATGATTCATTGTCCAATCCTTTTACTATTACCTTAATTAAATTATTCTTAATCTCTTTTAAAATTACTTAGAACTTAGTTAAAAAGAATTCAGTTAAAATTGTATCAACACATATAGAATGCAAGAGAAACTCAACAGGTCAGGCAGTGTCTTTGGACCCTTCATCAGTACTGGAAAGAAAGAGGGCAGAAACCAGAATAAAAGGCTGGAGGGAGGAGAAGGTGAATGAAATAGCAGATGATCAGTGAATCCAGGTGAGAAGGAGAAGGTAAATAGCTGGGGCAGGGGGAAGTGGAGATGATGTGAGAAGCTGGAAGGGGATAGGTGAAAGAGACAGAGGGCTGACAAGATGAAATTTGAAGAGAGGACAGTAGACTAAGGAATTGAGGAAAGGATTTTGAAAACTGGGGGAGGGGTGTTGGATGATGGGCGTTGGATGATGGGCAGGTAGTGGGGGGGGAACAGAGGGCAGTGGTGACAGGAAGTTAGGGAAATCAACGTTGATGCTCACAACTTGGAGACTAGCAAAACAATACGAGGTGCTATTCCTCTAATCTGCTTTTAACCCCAATTTGACAATTGAAGAGGCCGTGAACAGACATATCGGTATGGGATTGGGAAGTGGAATTAAAATGGCTGGAAAGCGGGAGATCCTGACTCTTGCAGCTGGTGAAGCGAAGGTGCTAGACGAAGTGATCCCAACTCAGCGATGTAGATGAGGCCACACCGGACCTTGGTAGTCTCCAAGCAGACGGCAAAGGTTTTGATGAGGATCATCCCACAGCTAATGGATCCCAGAAAGATTAAGGTATGTAATCATGTTATTCTTGCTAGTTGAATCCAGAATGAAATGTAATCCCTATCTGTTATAATAATGTTTATTATTTAATTAGCGATTGGCTTCTCTTGCTTTTCCCGCGCCCACCATCCAGTAAAAGTGTCCCCAAAAGACTCCTCTTTTCAGACACCAGCAGGTGCTGGGTAAATATATACAGCAATATTTAATGACTAAAATATAACAACGAAAGTCTCCTTCTTCATATTAAATCAAGTGAAATACTGAGAGCTGTGCGAGGTAAGGTCTCTGGCGCCCTCAGCCATTGAAAACCAGGTGGATTACAGTGGGAAAATTAATGAAAGCACAGAACCCAAGCACCTAGTACATATATCAAAAGTAGGAACCTCATCTGGCTCTGCGGGGTTAATATAATGAATGAATATAATACTGGAACAAGCCCTCGGAATTAAATAGAAATCGGCGTCATTTGGGCGCATTCGTTCACTGTTTAAGGCGGAAGGAATGAGGACAACAGATCCCGAATGAGTTAAACTGATCCAACTGTTTCGCTCCACTGGGGCTGGAAGCACTGGGAAACTTATTTATTTTGTCTGTTTTATTTGTTGTATTTTCGTCTGGATGTTTTTGAGGGTCGGCTAGCTTTCAGTCACTTGTGTGGTCTTTAAGTTTATCGCAATGCACCATTAAATACTTCCAAAAACACGTAATTATATTTATAATTGCCACTTTTAGCATGGGTGAGCAACGCCTACTTTCCGATTATAAACGTTTGAAATTAGTTCAAACCGAGAAGGTTTAGAAAAACATGTGGATATCGTTAACACCCTAAGATCACACACCGGAATCTGTCTCAAACACAAAAATTCTCATTAGTTGCCACAAAACTATATTGACAAATAGGAATTTGCTGACTAACTTAGCTAGGACTTAGTGACCGCGATACGGAGGTATGACTTGCATCAATTCTGATCCTACCCTCAGTCACCCTTTAGAGGGGTCAGGTGAATGCCGCACTCGATTACCGAGCCTCCGCGCGGGCTGGCCCACCGCACCTCCCCGCATGCCGTTCAGATGATTGACAAACGGGATGATGCACCCGGGGACGCAACCGCATGTCACACGTGCTCGAGTTAAAATCTATGTGGGCAATTCGGAAGCTATTCCAGAGCCTGGGTCCGAACGAAAGACTGCAAAGGTGCACTTTTCCGAGAGCGTCCACTCTTGATGTAACTGCAACGCCGTGCTGTGGACGGGTCCCCGACCCGAAACGTTAACTGCTTTCTCCTTCCACAGACGCTGCTTGACTGGTTGAGTTTTTTCGGAGTTTCTGTAGAAGCAGTGCCCAGTCCCCGCTCATCGCGTAGTATAATTGTCCGACCCGTGCCGCATTTTCTGGGTAGCAGAACAGCTCTTGGGGGAAAGCTGAAAGCTGACCTGGTTCAGCTACAACCCTGGAGAACAGGCGGAATTGGGAAACTCGGAGATCTGTCCCGCTATACTGATCTACCAAACGCTATATATACCACAGGGATTGCCATTTGGTCCAAACAAAACCCCACACTGCTTTTGACGCTCCCATTAAACCCTGCCAGTATTTCCTTCAAATCCCATTTCCCTCGTGCATTTGCCCAATTGCTCTTAGACGCTTTAGCGACCTTCAGTCGGTGTCACTAGCGCTTTCCCCTGCGTGTGGTAATAGAGCCCTCCCTTCAGCCCCTTACCTGCCGAGGAGTTGCTGCTGTCTCTGCCCTCACTGCCACTTTGGTCATCGCGGCCGCCCACCGGCTGGTCGTTGTCACAGTGGCCCTGGTCAAGCCTGGCTTCGGTGCTGGAGCAGCAGTAGCGCAAGGAACAAGAGCCGCAGCAGATGGTAGCCGAGCTGGAATCGAAGCGCTCCGGACACTGGAAGCCCCCGTGCCAGCTCCCCTGGGAGTCCAGCCATCCGTGGCAATACTCACCGCTGGCACTGGCGGGGGCTGGAGCCGACACGAAAGCGCCAAGGACCAGGAGGAGGCCGCTGCCGGATAGCCCACACCTCTCCATGTTCAGTCCCACGCTACCAGCTCAGCCCAAACAATGGACAGGGAAGCAAATGCAGGGAGACGGCAAACAGGCACAAAGCTCCAAACCACAGACTGGCGGCTTCCGAAATATTTTCATCAAAAGTTCTGAGATCCGTCAGGGATGAGCAGAGACAACCTGGTCAGAAACAAGACTTTAAAGACCGAGCCAAACAACAGGTAGACCAACTTCACTCCCCATCCTTATACACCGGGGATCGCATATTTCGCAAAGGAGTTCAATCGTTTCTTGTTTTCATAGAACAAGGTGAAATGTTTCCCCTTGAAAACATTTCCCTGGCTCTTATCAATCCATTGCAGTAAGAAGCATCAAAGTGAGCAGCTTCATTTACTAACCGAGCTTCCAATCCACTTCTCCAAGCACGGGCGCCCGCCCGGTGGCTGCTTCTCTCTCTCCCTCTGGGGAGCTCCGTGCACTTTTGTCTTCAACTCTTCCCCTTCCCAATCCTCAAACTTATAAACCTGACGACATTACCGGTGCACTTCTACACGGGGTCTCTGAACTACGCCGATATTATTTTGCTCCACAAAAGGCTGTCCAGTACTCCGGAGTCTGGGAGGTTCTCGCGTCTCTTCGGTCCATGGGTTTGGCCAAGGCTGACTGGCGTAGCACAGCTGCCGCTGCGGGAGGAGTGTCAATTTCTCAGCTGTTGCAACCAAGTAATCCCGTTCCCTGTCCCTCCCTCGCCAAACCTCCGCTCCCGAACTCCCGCTCACTGCCCCTCCGGCCGCCTCCGCTCCATAATACTGGAGACTCGTACTGGGCTCTGAGTCTGCGCGATAAAACCCGCACCCGTCCCGTGGGAAGTGCAGTCTATTCAATGGCCAAACTCAGCTGCTCGCGAATTAAACCATACACACAGCGGGATTAGTGTTCATTAAGTAGAAAACCTTTCTAACAAAGGATCCGCTAGAAACACGTGTAAAGTTTTAAACTCTTGCAGAATGGGCAGGTAGGGCTCAAACTTTGCTCCACCTTTACAGAGGTGCCCTGGTGGAGGGTCCCTTCATTGCAGATTGTACCCACCGGGATGGTCGAGCTGATCTGAGGTCCTCAAACCATCCTAATACCGAATCCGTGTCGCTTTAACATGGTTATGCCTCTGGAGTGTAAGTACTCTCTCCACAGTGTAGGATCGATTTAGGTCTTTACAGAGCATTAGAACACACATTTAACAAAAATAATCACGAGGACATGCTCACAGTGGGAATAATTAAAGCTTCAGAGAACCAAAGCTGGAAATTAAAGAAATCCTACAAAACATGTGACCCAGGTGTACGTTTCCTTGTTGCTATGGCAACATCCCTGTTGAGCAAAAAAGTGGAGACTTCTCCGTCATGCTGACTACAGGACCTGCTTTCTGATTAATTTCATAACATAATGCACTTGGAGAAGTGTTATTACCTCAGTGTTCTGTTAGAATGACGTCGCAGCAGAGCCCGCGCGACAGCCACACACCAGAAAACTCGGATTTTCCCCAATGAAGTTGGAAGGTATTGGTTCGAGACAATCAAATCAAAAACTGTACAACTCCTCCGAGACCAATCAAATCAGTCAGACCGAGTAGACAGGCGGATCCTTTCACTGTTTATGCACAAATGTGAAAATGATTTAAAATGAGTTAATTTTCCAGAATTACCATAACTGGCGTACAGGTAGCTCTCTGCAAGAATTATATTTTACTGATGACTTATTAAATTGAAAGATCAAATTTCTTCTCAATGAAACTTTCTTGGGAGTGCCCATCCTTATTCAGCGGGTCAGCAAAATGTGCCGTGGATGACATTTTAGCAGATCTATGAAACAGTTTCTCTATTCTGGAACTGATGGAGATGCTAGAGACAGCAGATATTGTAATCTGGAGCAAATAACTTTCTGCTGGAGGAACTCAGTGGGCAGCATATGGGAGAAAGGGATCTTGGTCTTAGGCTGAAACATTGACTCCATAATCAATTTGTCTTCATAGCTGCTGCCTGACCTGCTGAGTTCATCCAGCATTTTGTATGTGTTTCTCTGGATTTCCAACAAATGCAGAATCTCTTGTGCTTATGGATAGTCAAAAATTTGGGTTGCATCAGGACTGGGAGCATAGAGGAGAGGTGGCCAGCATAAAGAGGTGAGAGGGATGGATGAGGTAGGGGCTGGTAGATGATGGTCGTATGGAGCCAAATGTGGAGGAGTGGAGTTGGAAGATAGGCTGGAGGATGATAGAAAGAGATGAGAGAAAAAAGGGCCAGATAGAGCCAGGCAGGGGGTGCGAAGGTAGAGGGTTGTGGTAGAAACAGAGTTTTTTTTTCACTTGCTGGACTTGCATGTTAATTGCCCAATAAACACAACAAAAAGTTAGACCTAATAATTATAATTACAAATGTAACTAATTGTTGATTAAGCTTCTTTTACCCTCTGATTAAATCATTGAGTCTCATTTTTGCCTTCAGCAGATTTCTTTACGAAATCTGAAAGTTTACAAATTTCTTCAGAGGTGTTGATTGATGGATAAATTCCCCAGGACATCGAGAGATAACTGCCTCCTACCTCTTTGATGGGATCTTTTATTCACTGAAGGGAGTTGACAGGGTCTCATTTAACAAAGTCATTGGAAGCACCTCCATGGAGTTCATGACTCCCACACTTTGGAATACCAGGCTGGATTTATGTGCACAAGATTCTGAGATGGGACTTAAATGTGAAACTTTATAATTTATAAATGAGGGTACTCCCAGCTAAGCCAGAGCTGACATTATCACCTATGTAATTTAAGCAAGATTACATTGCTGCTATTCTGCTGGCATTTTGAATTTACATACAGAGAAGATTATACTTGCATATTCCACTGAGATCATACAGTGAAAAAAGACATTACATTCACTCCTGCATCTGTCATCCTAACTAATCTATAGGGAGTTGGGACCAGCTGAGCTGAGGTGTGCTAGACAAACTACTAAAAAAATCCTCATTCATGATTAAAATAATAATACCCTCTGAAGAGAAGAAAACACATTTCTGTTGAGAAAATACCCTTTATTCCTGTATCAGTTTTAGTGGTTTCTTGACTTTCTCTAAAATGTTTATGACATAAACTGTTGTCTGGGTTAAGTTAAGATACCTGATTTATGATCAGTGCATGCAGCCTTCCAAGATTATCCTAAGTTCTCACCAGACATACTTCACCTAGTAATTGAAACTGACAGGAAGCCTCGACCTTGGTGGTATTAGGGCATAATATCCAGTGTGTTTTTACAGCATGCACCGGGAGATGTGAATTTTTTTTTTAAATTTTCCACTTAATGAATAGCCAATTAGTCAAGACAGTGGAGAATGATTATTTCCTGATAAAAAAAAATAAAACCTTCCTTTCGCTCTAGTCAGAAGAGTTGTGATGCTGAAATACTTTGATGCTGTGTTACATTGTGGTGGAGCATGGATTCAAAGCCTACAGCTCTATAATTTTAAAAAGATATGAGATTTCCCAAGCACACTGATAAGCAGGCACTCACAAAAGGATAATGCGGTTGTAAATATACAAATTCAGAGCAAGGGTGCACGACTCAGCCGCTTGATCCTGCTCTGCCAGTCTGTAAGAACCATGGCTGAATGACATTCACACCACGTAGCCACCATTCCTTAGTATCCTTTCAACTTCTTTTGCTGGTTAAGAATCTGTTTATCCCCACCTCAAAAATGTTCAATATTTTTTGTTTCCACTGCTCTTTGAGGAAGAGTTCCAAAGCTTCATCTCCTTCTGAGAGAGAGAAAAAACTTCATCTCTTAAGACTAATGTTTCCAATTTGTCTTTGTACATTATATTTAATAAAATAACTAGACCAAAATTTTCAAGTGTTCCCTTGTAAAATTGCATTCCAAGGAATGAATGGGTTAGAAGTGATTATTTTTATTTGTGCATCAGCTGTAGTCTCTGGTAAAACCAGAATCGATTGCCATTTCCTACTTGCCTTTGAAAAGCTGGCAGTGAGCTGCTTCTTGAATTGACACATTCCATATGGTGAGAGTATTCCTGCAGAGCCATTAGGATAAGTAGGTCTAGGATTTTGACCAGTGAGGAAATGGTGTTACATTGCCAACTCAGAATGTTGTATTCTAATGTATCTGGCCAAGACCCTGATGAAGGATCTTGGCTTGAAATATTCTGTTTATTCCCCACCATAGATGCTGCCTGACTTGCTGAGTTTCTCCAGCATTTTGTGTTCAAGATTTTGAACATCTGCAGAATCTCTTGTGTTTATCTTTTGTGTGGCATTTAGTAGTCGTGGATTTGGAGGTCAGAGTCATAGAAAAGTACAGCCCAGAAACAGGCCCTTTGGCCCATCTAGTCCATGTCAAACTATTAATCTGCCTAACCCCATCAACCTTCACCTGGCTATAGTCCTCCATACCCCTCCCATTCCTGTACCTATCCAAATGACTCATAAGTGATGAAATTGAACCCGCATTCACTACTTCCACTGACAGCTCATTCCACTCTCACCACCCTCTGAGTGAAGTTCCCCCTCATGTTCCTTTAAACATTTCACCTTTCACCTTTAACCCATGACCTCTAGTTCTAGACTTATGCAACTTCAGTAGAAAAAGCCTCCTTGCATTTAGCCTATCTATATCTCTCATAATTTTATATATTTTTATCAAATCGCCCCTCATTCTTCTATGCTCTAGGGAATTAAGGCCTAATCTATTCAACTCTTACCTATAATTCAGGTCCTCAAGTCCTGGCAACTTCCTTTTAAATGTTCTCTACACTCATTTAATCTTATTAACATCTTTTCTGTAGGTAGGTGACCAAAACTGCACACAATGTTCCAAATTAGGCCTCAACAATGACTTATACAACTTCAGTATAACATCTCAGCTCCTGTACTCAGTACTTTAATTTATGAAGGCCATTGTGCCAAAAGATCTCTTTATAATCCTATCTACCTGTGATGCCACTTTCAAGGAATTATGAATCTGTATTCCTCTGTTCTACCGCACTCCTCAGTGCCCTACCGCTCACTGTGTAAGTCATACCTTGGTTTGTGCTTCCAAAAGGCAACACTTCACACTTGTCTTCATTAAATCCCATCTGCCAATTTTCATCCCATTTTTCCAGCTGGTCCAGATTCTGCTGCAAGTTTTGATAGTCTTCCTTGATGTCTGCTACATGCCCAATCTTGATGTCATTCACAAATCTGCAGATCCAGTTTTCTACATCATCACCCAGATTGTTGATATAGATGACAACAATTGACCCAGTGCTGATCCCTGCAGCACACTAAAAGTCACTGGCCTCCAGCCAGAAATGAAAGCATCTGCTACAGTTCTCTGGCTTCTCCCATGAAGCCAATGTCTAATCCAGTTTACTACCTCATCTTCAATGCCAAAGGCGGTGTCAAAGTTACAATAATGTTTTGTATTGCTGAATTTTACCTATTTTTCCTCATTCAATTTATATACTACAAAACATCTTTGAAATAATATTTGTTTGTTCAGCGGATAGTGGATGCAAAGAATGTGCTGAATTCACAGTTAACCATCTGTGATTTTAATGAATATTGCACGTCTAAGACCACTCAAAGTACTACTGTATGGGCATTTCAACTCAGGTTGATTTATTATTTGTTCAATTAGTATCACTCTTTTCTATTTTCTTGTTGTGCTATTGCCAGCCTGTATGTTGCATTTTCAGCAGTGAAAGCTCTCTAACATTGGGAATTTATTCAGCACTCAAATGGATCTGCTTTTGGCTAATTAATAGAAACTAACTACTGTAATTAGCAATTAAATGAGATTAATCACTACTATCATTATCAAAAATGCTATCATTTTATCATGTGACTACCAGGGTAGAAAATCAGACTAGGTGGAACTTCCCAGTAATTTCTATTTTTCAGCCTGCACTTATTTAAGTGCAACATCATTTTCCTATTGTCATTGAAATGATTTGTGTTGTTGGTGATTTTTTTTACATGTTGTAACTAGTTCTTTACCAACTGAACAGAAAATTATTAATAGGATACAATGTGTACACCAATTCTTTAATATATATATACAGATAATTCTTAGGAGTACCAGAGAAAGCACGAAAGCCATAGTTTGTTGGAGAAGATTTTGTCTACATGAAAAATGAAATTCCTAACTGAGACTAGCATGTTAAAGAAGTGATCTGTAGCTGCTACCCGATGTTGCATGATATCAGTTAATTTTTTCTGGGAATACAGAGAGAATGTAACATCAGAACTGTTGAATTTCAACAAAATGCAACAACAGATTTCAACAACCACACTTCACCAGCAAGATTCTTGAATGATTATGGCTTCCATGTTCCCAAGACACTAGCTTCTTGCTTATTTACAGAACATGTCTGACCTCCACAGTCATGGGGTCACAATGCCTGCTAGTTTTTTGTGTGGCAGTACCTTAAAAGGGAGAGCCCATAAGCTGAAAAAACACATACCTTGAGTAATTTGATATCAGCCTCAAAGTTTCGTAATTAGTACTGTGTTGCCTTGATCACACAAGTTGTGAAAAACTTTTAATGATTTTGCCATCCAGCAAATAAAACGTGAATTAGAAGTCATTAAACCCTCCACCTTGTAAATCACTAGTTTCGGCTTATTTGTACATTTAAGATTTTAAAAACATGCAACTCTTTAATAAAGATTTGTTTTATTTAGTTTAATTAACAATGATTAGTTTATTGTAGTTCTACATTGCATTTTACAAAAGACATTTTAATAAACTGAACATGTAACAGCAAATTATTTTACTATATATTAACAACATATGAACTTCCAAGAGGAGAAAAATGAAAATCAATTTTTTTTTCTTTCCACAAATGCTACTATTATGTCAGATACTATTTTCCCATTCACATCATTTCCTGTGCAAGCTGAGTAATGATTTGCAGAGTTCAAAAATGGAAAGAAAATCTTTGTCTATCAAATGATAGTGTTGAAATTACACCAGGTTATTGATACGTATAGAATATATAATCTAAATTACTTAATCTAGATTTCTGAATTTCAGTAAATAATGGCTTTATGTGATAGTTGAAAATTTTGCTAATGTTAAAATTTATATTAGTACTACATTGTAGGAGTCACTTATTACAAAACACATAGAAAAAGTTAGCTTATGCCTAAAAGCATAAACATTTTTCCTGTATGCTTAAGCAGACATATAGCTTTATTTGTTTAAATTTGCTTTACATCAATTTAAGTTTATTTACTTTGGTAGTACTTAAACTAATTTAATGTTTGCCTCTTGGCTAACTGACTATATAATATTTATTTTCACATGGAACTGATCAATAATTGTATAATAGCTCATTGCCTTTCCAGAACAGTTACTCTGCTCCAACTCCTATCAATGCTTTTCTCACATTGTAATTAGAACTTTACACATCAGTGTAGTCTAATCAATGTGTTGTATTATTTATAATTATTCTATTATGTTAAATAGATTTCTATTTTTGCATTATTCTGATTGTATTTATTTTAGTTAAAATACTTCCACCTTGAATTTTATCAAAAGCTCTCTGAAAGTCAAAATAAACTATACCATACTGAGTACTTCATTTGTAAAGGCTTCAAAGAATGCTTTGGCTGATGAACCATGTTAATCCCAAATCCCGAACATTCATTGAACCTCCCACATAGAGATCAGTATTCTCAAATTAGTCAGCAAATTACAATATTTTTTTGACAAATACCTCTTAGGAATATGAATTTTAGACTGTAATAATACATATTTTCAAATTAAAGATCACATTCAACATCTCAAACTCTTGACTGGTTTAATCCTCTGGACAAAATTTGTTACAGTGATTTCTTCTAATTCTTATGGAATTGTACTCTCCCAGGTACTTGCAAAGTTTATATATTATGTTCTAATTAGTATATTTTTAGTTTTTGTGGAATTTCTTACATAATGTGTTTGATCATTCATGCTTTTAGTGCTACAATTAATCTGCTTACTGAAGTTTCATACTGTCTTTGTTTTCCATAGAAGAGAACTATTTCACTTCTGTATGAGCTTTAGAGCTTACCTCACGTAATTCAATTAATTGACTTGCATTAATGGCCCATTCAGGTTGAATAATAATCTAGAAGGTGTCAGAGTTCAAAGAACCAAATTCCCTAGTTGTCATCTCAATTTTTATCATCTTCTTCACACAAGACATTTGACAGACCAACATGGCAGAGATCAATGGCTCATAGATCTCATCTGGAAGAACTCACAAACTGTCTACCATGCAAGATCCATTCAGCCATGGATTGAGCCCTGCTGAATGATTTGCTGAGTGTCTCATCACTAATGAACTGAAAACCTGTATTCCCACAGCTATTTGATCTTTCCTGCAGTATCAGCAAATTAACACCATCAACATTATTGCTTCAATAGATTGTGCATTAAAAGGGGAGTTGCTCTTTGGCACAATTACCAAATATTTGCAATGATATCTGAATACAAAATAAAACAATAATTAAAGTCTGCTTTCACCCTTCCAATCCGCTGTGAATTAAAAATTGTGAATAAAATATTTTGTTTTTCTTTAGCACATCCAATACAAAACCATCTTGGCTGCTGTTAGATTTTGAGAAACTGTGTCACTAGCACCTATGGATTTCCTACAGTGTGAGGGGAACGTAATGCCACGTTGTGCTTGTTTCCCTTTATTTCAGAATGCAATTAAACCTAATCACACCTCAATTAAGAAATTGGTATTAAACCTAAATTATTGCTTAAAAACATTTACTATTCTCTTGTTACAGATTCCACAGGAGAGTACATACATAAAACACAGAGTAGTGATATGTTTCAAAACACTTAAGCTTTTCTGCGCCTGTCGACTCACTTTGAGAAGATATAGGTGAAAAAGATCAAAAATAAGGATGCTGACTTTCTGCCCTAAAAGGCAGCACACACATGTATACAGAGGGCTCAAGTCTCAAGTCAATCCTAGAAAAACAGATTATTCCTGTATTTTGTGCATCTTGAAAAATATCCACATTTGACACCTGATTTAAAGCATACTAAAATGATAGCTGTGGTAATAAGGGGAAAAAAAGATAAGTGTTCTTATTTTGGTTTGCTCAAGAACGAATAACAAGATCAAGAATTATAGCTCAAAACCCTTAGTTTTTGTGATAAATTTGTATGGTTAAAAGCACATTAATTTACCTGTAATAGGAGTAAATTGGATAAATTAACTTCAGTTGTGGTCAGATTGTTTTAGTCATTAATTTAACCTGTATAACCATTTGACACATTAATGCATTATTTAGCTCCTCTTCAGGAAGATAGGAATTTTGAACAAGAAGCCCAGGAATTGTTTAATATTTGGTTAGACTCTTAATCGATAACAAATTTTAAGGGATTCCCCCAGTTTGATAGACATTGATATTTGTAGGCATACTGTACATATTTCAGGTTTTGATTCAGTTGGTTCACTTGTTTCTGAGTTCATAAGTTGCTGTTCCAAACAACATGTTAAAATTTCAGCACATTTGCAAGCTTATCTGCAAGCCCTGAGAGAGGACTGGAGTGCTGGAGGATCCGTCCTTTTCATAAAGCAACAAACTGAAGTATCACCTTCAAAAATCTGTGGTTTAAGAAAATGTTTTAAAAAAGAAGCCTCCTGGTATAAATTGGAGAAAACTCTCCCCTTTACTTGCCTTGTACTCCTCCTTCAGTCAATGTTACCTGAAACAGCTAAGCGTTCATCTAATTAATAAATAAGTTTAATTTTGTTTGCTAACATCAATTCCTGAAACAAGTCAACAGAGGATTTATGAAAAATAGTTTAGAAATAGAAAAGTTGGAGAGGGAAAAATGTTCAACCTCGTTCAAAGAATAACAAAAGAGTGACGGCTTAAAAGGACCACTCTACATCACAAAGATTAATGATTTTATCATTCTAAGTGTTCTGTTACATTTCAGTATTGACTGTATTTCTTCAAATTCGTTTTCAAATTGTGAAACTCACTTCTGTAAAAGGCAACATTTCAAACAGAAATTTTCACACACACTTTGAGGTCCAAGTGCATTTGAGAAGTGGTAAATGTGGCCTCTTTCCTTCTTCTCCCAAACAGCTTAGAACTGTTATAAGGGCACCCTGACATTTATTGGACAAACCAAAGTACTTCATAACCAATTAACTAGTTTTCAAGTGCTGCCATTATTTTAATGTAAGGAAACAGGAGCAAACTTATGCAAAGCAAGGTCATGTAAATAGTAATAAGGTAAATGATCAGTTAAACCATTTCAATAATGATGATTGAGATACAAATGCTGGTCTAGATACCTGGCCAGCTCCAAGTTGTGCCATGGGATCTTTTGCGTCCATGAACTGTAAGCAAAGCACTGGTTTAAAATGTTAACAACAGGAATTCTGCAGATGCTGGAAATTCAAGCAACACACATCAAAGTTGCTGGTGAACGCAGCAGGCCAGGCAGCATCTATAGGAAGAGGTGCAGTCGACGTTTCAGGCCGAGACCCTTCGTCAGGACTAACTGATGGAAGAGTGAGTAGGGGATTTGAAAGTTGGAGGGGGAGGGGGAGATCTAAAATGATAGGAGAATACAGGAGGGGGAGGGATGGAGCCAAGAGCTGGACAGGTGATTGGCAAAAGGGATACGAGAGGATCATGGGACAGGAGGTCCGGGAAGAAAGACAAGGGGGGAGGGTGACCCAGAGGATGGGCAAGAGGTATATTCAGAGGGACAGAGGGAGAAAAAGGAGAGTGAGAGAAAGAATGTGTGCATAAAAATAAGTAACAGATGGGGTACGAGGGGGAGGTGGGGCCTAGCGGAAGTTAGAGAAGTCGATGTTCATGCCATCAGGTTGGAGGCTACCCAGACGGAATATAAGGTGTTGTTCCTCCAACCTGAGTGTGGCTTCATCTTTACAGTAGAGGAGGCCGTGCATAGACATGTCAGAATGGGAATGGGATGTGGAATTAAAATGTGTGGCCACTGGGAGATCCTGCTTTCTCTGGCGGACAGAGCGTAGATGTTCAGCAAAGCGGTCTCCCAGTCTGCGTCGGGTCTCGCCAATATATAAAAGGCCACATCGGGAGCACCGGACGCAGTATATCACCCCAGTCGACTCACAGGTGAAGTGTTGCCTCACCTGGAAGGACTGTTTGGGGCCCTGAATGGTGGTAAGGGAGGAAGTGTAAGGGCATGTGTAGCACTTGTTCCACTTACACGGATAAGTGCCAGGAGGGAGATCAGTGGGGAGGGATGGGGGGGACGAATGGACAAGGGAGTTGTGTAGGGAGCGATCCCTGCGGAATGCAGAGAGAGGGGGGGAGGGAAAGATGTGCTTAGTGGTGGGATCCCATTGGAGGTGGCAGAAGTTACGGAGAATAATATGTTGGACCCGGAGGCTGGTGGGGTGGTGGGTGAGGACCAGGGGAACCCTATTCCTAGTGGGGTGGCGGGAGGATGGAGTGAGAGCAGATGTACGTGAAATGGGGGAGATGCGTTTAAGAGCAGAGTTGATAGTGGAGGAAGGGAAGCCCCTTTCTTTAAAAAATGAAGACATCTCCCTCGTCCTAGAATGAAAAGCCTCATCCTGAGAGCAGATGCGGCGGAGACGGAGGAATTGCGAGAAGGGGATGGCGTTTTTGCAAGAGACAGGGTGAGAAGAGGAATAGTCCAGATAGCTGTGAGAGTCAGTAGGCTTATAGTAGACATCAGTTGCCTCCAGAGACAGAGACAGAAAGATCTAGAAAGGGGAGGGAAGTGTCGGAAATGGACCAGGTAAACTTGAGGGCAGGGTGAAAGTTGGAGGCAAAATTAATAAAGTCAACGAGTTCTGCATGCGTGCAGGAAGCAGCGCCAATGCAGTCGTCGATGTAGCGAAGGAAAAGTGGGGGACAGATACCAGAATAGGCACGGAACATAGATTGTTCCACAAACCCAACAAAAAGGCAGGCATAGCTAGGACCCATACGGGTGCCCATAGCTACACCTTTAGTTTGGAGGAAGTGGGAGGAGCCAAAGGAGAAATTATTAAGAGTAAGGACTAATTCCGCTAGACGGAGCAGAGTGGTGGTAGAGGGGAACTGATTAGGTCTGGAATCCAAAAAGAAGCGTAGAGCTTTGAGACCTTCCTGATGGGGGATGGAAGTATATAAGGACTGGACATCCATGGTGAAAATAAAGCGGTGAGGGCCAGGGAACTTAAAATCATCGAAAAGTTTAAGAGCGTGAGAAGTGTCACGAACATAGGTCGGAAGGGATTGAACAAGGGGTGATAAAACAGTGTCGAGGTATGCAGAAATGAGTTCGGTGGTGCTCCCGATGTGGCCTTTTATATATTGGCGAGACCCGACGCAGACTGGGAGACCGCTTTGCTGAACATCTACGCTCTGTCTGCCAGAGAAAGCAGGATCTCCCAGTGGCCACACATTTTAATTCCACATCCCATTCCCATTCTGACATGTCTATGCACGGCCTCCTCTACTGTAAAGATGAAGCCACACTCAGGTTGGAGGCACAACATGTTATATTCCGTCTGGGTAGCCTCCAACTTGATGGCATGAACATCGATTTCTCTAACTTCCGCTAGGCCCCACCTCCCCCTCGTACCCCATCTGTTACTTATTTTTATGCACACATTCTTTCTCTCACTCTCCTTTTTCTCCCACTGTCCCTCTGAATATACCTCTTGCCCATCCTCTGGGACCCCCCCCCCCTTGTCTTTCTTCCCGGACCTCCTGTCCCATGATCCTCTCGTATCCCCTTTTGCCAATCACCTGTCCAGCTCTTGGCTCCATCCCTCCCCTCCTGTCTTCTCCTATCATTTTGGATCTCCCCCTCCCCCTCCAACTTTCAAATCTCTTACTCACTCTTCCTTCAGTTAGTCCTGACGAAGGGTCTCAGCCTGAAACGTCGACTGCACCTCTTCCTAGAGATGCTGCCTGGCCTGCTGCGTTCACCAGCAACTTTGATGTGTGTTGGTTTAAAATGTTAACTGGAAGATGGTATCTCAAATAGGATCGACATACTTTGTATCACACTGACTAAATTTTGTGCTTTGGTTGTGACCTTGGAATTTTGCAAACTTGTATTGTAGGCACATCATTACAGGTGGCTTTATATTGCAGATTAAACTTTATTTGCTTGTTTTTGATACACAGATATATTGTGACTGATGGTTTTATATCTGATTTTATTTAAATTTAACAATAGCAGCATTTTCCATTGGGATGTCAACGTTTTACCTCATCTACAATTTTTGGTTTGACACACACACATACACATACACACACACACACACACACACACACACACACACACACCCCTTTGTTCCAACCTCCCTCACATATTTCACTTGACTCTTCTGTAAGAGAAATGCTACCTTGCAGACTAAGTGAGTGATACATTGGCACTTTTCTCACTTGAAGCCTTTTATTGAATCAAAACTTCTTGGGTAAGCCTTAATTTTGTAGCTAAGCAAAATCCCTTCTTTCTTTTGAAGTGAATAATGTATTTTTTTTGTTTGATGGCTGTGGGAATTTGTCCTTTCACTGAGACAAAACGAAATACTGTACAAGAATGTTGTAATTAGAATTTTCTCCTTCCCTTAATTTCAACATTTAATTCTCATCAATTCCAATCAAATTAGTCCCCAATTCCAACACCTATACTGATTTGCAATTATTGTCAAAAGAATTTTAGTGTAGGAAAGAAGCTGGTAATGTTTTTTCCCCATCTGCTTCAAGCAACTTGTCTGTGATTGTATATGACAGGCTCGCCCCCTTATGGACAAATACAGGTTGGGTTTGGACACAGGATTTCAAGCAAGAATAATGCCTTGGCATTACAACTGCTGAAAAAGTTGAGAATGTATTTTAGAACCAGGGTATTTTAGTACCTCACTGGAATCATCTTCAATGAAAGAGCATTTATAATATAGTATATAACATAATGCACCCTTAGGTAATATATAAGAGAATACAAAAAGTTTTTTCAGAGGTGAGAGTGGTATCGGACCACTGGAAAATGATGCTGGAGGGGTAGTGATGGAGGACAAAGAAATGGCAGACAAACTGAATAAGTATTTTGCATCAATCTTCACTGTGGAAGATGCTAGCAGTATACTTGAAGTTTGAGAGTACCAGGGGGCAGAAGTGAATGAAGTTGCCATCATTAGGGGGAAGGTTCTTGAGAAGCTGAAAGGTCTGAAGGTAAGTCACCTGGACCAGATGGACTACACCCCAGAGTTCTGAAAAAGTTGGCTGGGGAGATTGTGCAGACATTGGTAGTGATTTTTCAAGAATCAATAGATCCTAGCACAGTTCCATAGGAATGGAAAATTGCAAATGTCACTCCATTCTTCAAAGAGGAAAAGAGGCAGAAGAAAGGAAATGATAGGGCAGTTAGCCTGACCCCAGTGGTTTGAAGCTGTTGGAGTCGATTGTTAACACTGAGATTTCAGGATACTTAGAGGCAAAGACTTAGAGAAAATGGGCCAAAGTCAGCATGGTTTCCTTAAGAAAAAAATTTGCCTGACAAATCTGTTGGAATTCCTCGAGGAAATAACAAGCAGGAAGGACAAAGGAGAATTGATGGATGTTGCGTACTTGGATTTTCACAAGGCACTTGACAAGCTGCCACACACGAGGCTGCTTATCAAGATAAGAGCCCATGGTATCACATGGGTAGAAAATTGGCTGATTGGCAGGAGGCAAAGGGTGGGAATAAAGGGAGCCTTTTCTGATTGGCTACTGGTGACTAGTGGTGTTCCACAGGGGCTGGAACCTTTCATTTTTACATTGTTGGTCAATGATTTACATGATGGAATTAATGGCTTTGTGGCCAAGTTTGCGGACGCTACGGAGATAGGTGGAGGAGCAGGTAATGTTGAGGAAGCTGGGAGGTTGCAGGACTTAGATTAGAAGAGTGGGCAAAAAAGTGGTAGGTGGAAATGTATGTTCATGCACTTTGGTAGAAGAAATAAAGGTGCAAGCTATTTTCTAAACGGGAAGAAGATTAAAAAATCTGAGGTGCAAAAGGACTTGGGAGGCCTTGCGCAGAGTTCCCTAAAAGTTAACTTGCAGGGTGAGTCGGTGGTGAGGAAGGCAAATGCAATGTACACATTCATTTTGAGAAGACTAGAATGTAAAAGCAGAATAAATGAGATACTTTAATGATCGCAAAGGAAATTACAGTGTCACAGTAGCATTACAAGTGCACAGATATACAAATATTAGAAGAGAAGTAAGAAAGAATAAAAAATAAG
This sequence comes from Mobula birostris, assembly GCF_030028105.1. NCBI lineage: Eukaryota > Metazoa > Chordata > Chondrichthyes > Myliobatiformes > Myliobatidae > Mobula > Mobula birostris. The sequence goes on from NC_092376.1 coordinate 43,411,744, forward strand.
TTACCTTAAATAGTTTAACAGGAGGGGGTCATCACTTCCCCAGCTATAGATTGACTCATTATAGAGCCTAATGGCCGAGGGTAAGAATGACCTCATATAGCGCTCTTTGGAGCAGCACTGTTGTCTTAGTTTATAACTAAAGTGCTGCTCTGTTCAGCCAAGGTGGCATGCAGAGGGTGAGAAACATTGTCCAGAATCGCCAGGATGTTCCGTAGGGTCCTTTGTTCTCCCACAGCCTCCAGTGTGTCCAGTTTGACTCCTATAACAGATCATGATTCAGCTCTCACCAGTTGACCCTGTATTCATCCTCCTTTCCTCCCTTTATACACCCAACTATTGCTGAGGCATCAGAGAATTTCTGCAGATGACCTGACTCAGTGTTAAATCTAAAGTCTGAGGTTTTAAGGTGCTGGTGAGGCCTCACTTGGAGTATTGTGAACAGCTTTGGGCCTCTTATCTATGAAAGAATGTGCTGACATTAGAGAGGGTTCAAATGAGGTTCATAAAAATGATTCTGAGATTGAAAGGCTATCATATAAGGAACGTTTGATGGCTCTGAGCCTATACTTGCTGGAATTTAGAAGAATGGGGCGGTGGGGGGTATCTCATTGAAACGCATCAAACGTTGAAAGGCTTAGAAAGCGTGGATGTTTCCCGTAGTGGGGGAGTCTAGGACCTGAGGGTACAACCTCAGAATAAAGAGATCCGCTTAGAATGAAGATGAAGAGGAATTTCTTTCTCCAGTGGGTGAATCTGTGGAAATCATTGCCAGAGGCGGCTGTGAAGGCCAGGTCATTGAGAGTATTTATGACAGTGGTTGATAGATTCTTGATAAGTCAGTGTGTGAAAGGTTAAGGGGAGAAGGCAAGAGAATGAGGATGAGAGGGAGATTGATTAACATGATCAAATGGTGGAACAGATTTGATGGGCTGAATAACCTAATTCTGCTCCAATGTCTTATGTCTAAATCTATTTGACATTTACATTTTGAGGCGGTAAGAAGGTTTATAGAGTCATATAGTACAAAAACAGGCCCATCTGTCCAATTTGTCTATGCCAACTGAGATGTCCATCTAAGCTAGTCCCATTTGCCTGCATTTGACCCTTATCCATCTAAACCCTTCCTATTCATGTACTTGCCCATGTGTCTTGTAAATGTTGTTAAAGGCACTTGCCTCAACCACCTCATCTGGCTGTTCATTCCATACACTTACCACCCTCTGTGTGAAGCAGTTGCCCCTCAGGTTCTGCTTAAATATTCCCCCTCATTTTAAACCCATACCCTCTAGTTCTTGGTTCCCTAACCCTTGGAAAAGACTGTGCGTTCAAGCTCTCTATGCCCTTCATTATTTTATACACCTCTCTGAAATCATCCCTCCGTCACCCATGCTTCAAGCAATAACTGCGAGCCGGCAGAACCTCTTTCTGTAACCCAATCTTGAGTCCTAACAACATCTTTACAAATATCATCTGCACACTTTCCATATTTTTAATGATAGCTTTGCTACGGCAGAATAACCAAATGGAACACATTACTCAAAGAATGGCCTCATTAATGTCTTGTACAACCAAACGTTCAGTATGCATGGTGAGGTTAGCTTATGTGAAATAATCTATGTAGATCTTAAAATCAATATCCCAAATGGTAGACTAATACAAAAAAGTAAAACTTGGAATCAAAGGGATTGGCTAAGTTGAAAGCCGAGGACAATGTTTCTCTAATAAGAAGGCAGGTGGATACTGTGGAATTTACCAACAGGTTCCTGGCTTTTTGTGATGGTTCTCCATAAATTGGACCTGAATGCAACAGCCGCAACCAAGGCATCTGCCAGTGCTATCAAATGAGCTGTGTGGTTAATACCAAATTAAAATAAACTGAATAGCTGTACAAAACGTTGACATATAGAATTCAACTCTGAGCGGTGCAAGTTAATGTATTTAGGAAATATGAACAAGCTACACAGAAATGTAGCGGGACGAAGAGCACACGTCCTTAAAGTAGAAGAGCAGGCAGTTAAGATGATTAAGAAGGAATGGGGGATATTTGCACTTACTGATTGAGGCACTGGACATTAGAACAGGAAAGGTTGTGCAAGAGAGTACAAAGCTCCAGCTAGTTCAGCACTAAATTATGTGAATTGAATAATACTGGCAGATAGAACAGTGCAGTTAGAGCTAGAGGGTTTTAGTTATGGGGAGGCTTTCTCCAGTCAGGTTGTTCTCTCTAGGACAAAGGAGGCCAACAGCAGATTTAACCAAAATGTATAAATGAAATTTTCAGTCAGGGTGAATGGCGAGAATTAATTTGAGTCAGATAATAAAGTGGCATTGAATGTAAGGAGTGAATTGGTGATAAACTTTAAACTGGTGAGAATCTGTAATTCTCTTCTTGAGGTCCCCTCTACATTGGAGAAACCAAATATAGATTGGGTAATTGCTTTGCACGACACCAGCACTTTGTAGAAGCAATCTTCAACTTCTGTTGCCTGCCACTTCAATTCTCCATCTTACTCCAACTCCAGTCTATCTGTGGCTTCCTGAACTGTTATAATTAGGCCCAATTTAAGCTTGAAGAAAACACTTAATCTTTTATGGGAAATGGTGTAGCTTCTGGATTCAATACCATAACACTCTATTATAAATAACTTGGTTTGTCTGAATCAGAACCAGCCATTGCAAGTTATCCACACATGATTTTGGCCCTATACATTAGTAAGTCTGACCAGCTGGGCAAATTGCAGCACATCCCGCAGATAAGTGAGTATAATTGCCAACTAGTCTTGTCAATCCAACTGCCTTAGGTAACCTCATCATAGGCCTTTCTTATGTGCCATCCAATGCCCACATTCTCCCAACCCCTGTTTGCTGTTTAAAGACATCTGTCAAAATATTATAAAGCCTTGAATTAATCTTACTTACCATACAGAGATAATAATGGCATGATAAACAGCACAGAGTTTAGTAATACGTATAGTTTCAGGAACTATACGTTATAGCAGCCTCTGCGTCAGAGCAGTATGATGGACTCTTTCACAGCCCCTTGAGCAGAAAGACTTAGTTCCTGCGTAACCCAAAGGCAGCTTCTTTTGATAATACAATTTTCCCTGACCACAGTGAAATGTCAGTCTTCATTAAGTATTCAAATCCACTGTGTAGTTTGAATCACAATCATCCAGTTCCTGAACAAGAAAGTAAAAACAAGCTACTAATATCCATGGTTACTGCTGTTAATACAAAAGCCACAATTAACAGAGGAAATGTACAGAACCTATTATTTAAAATTCAGGATCTTGGCTCTTTTAAAAGTAGGCATAATTAACTTTAAATTGTCCTTTTATGAATATGAAACAAAGCAATATGCTTTAGAAGGGGAAGATGCTTCTGTATTACATGCCAGATGTCAGTCAGGTAGGTGGTTTCACCCTCTGCGAGAGGACATTTATGGAAAACATCAAAGACTTCTTATTGGGGACTTAGTCCTATTAGGAAGAGCACAGAACTAATTGTCTTTATTAATCGTAACATGCTAATACACACATTAACTTTATTTTTGTGAACCAATCTGAATGACAATTATTATCTGGGGTACCGGGACTGGATAAGATGTACCCCAGGCTACTGTGGGAGGAGAGGGAGGAGATTGCTGAGCCTCTGACGATGATCTTTGCATCATCAATGGGGACAGGAAAGGTTCCAGAGGATTGGAGGGTTGCAGATGTTATTGCATTATTCAAGAAAGGGAGTAGAGATAGCTCAGGAAATTATAGACCAGTGAGTCTTACTTCAGTGGTTGGTAAGCTGATGGAGAAGATCCTGAGAAGCAGAATTTATGAACATTTGGAGAGACATAATATGATTAGGAAAAGTCAGCATGGCTTTGTCAAAGGCAGGTCGTGCCTTACGAGCCCGATTGAATTTTTTGAGAATGCGACTAAGCACGTTGATGAAAGTGGAGCAGTAGATGTAGTGTATGTGGATTTAAGCAAGGCATTTGATAAGGTATCCCATGCAAGGCTCATTGAGAAAGTAAGGAGGCATGGGATCTGAGGGGACATTGTTTTGTGGATCCAGAACTGGCTTGCCCACAGAAGGCAAACAGTGGTTGTAGATGGGTCATGTTCTTCATGGAGGCTGGTGACCAGTGGTGTGCCTCAGGGATCCGTTCTGGGACCCCTTCTCTTTGTGATTTTTATAAATGACCTGGATGAGGAAGTGGAGGGATGGGTAAGAAGAGTTGCTGATGACACAAAGGTTGGGGTGTTGTGGATAGTGTGGAGGGCTGTCAGAGGTTACAGCAGGACATTGATGGGATGCAAAACTGGGCTGAGAAGTGGCAGATGGAGTTCAACCCAGAAAAGTGTGAGGTGGTTCATTTTGGTAGGTCAAATATGATGGCTGAATATAGTATTAATGGTAAGACTCTTGGCAGTGTGGAGGATCAGAGGGATCTTGGGGTCCGAGTCCTTAGGACACTCAAAGCAGCTGCGCAGGTTAACTCTATGGTTAAGAAAGCATATGGCACATTGGCCTTCATCAATCGTGGGACTGAGTTTAGGAGCCGAAAGTAACGTTGCAGCTATATAGGACCCTGGTCAGACCCCACCTGAAGTACTGTTCTCAGTTCTGGTCACCTCACTATATGAAGGATGTGGAAACCATAGAAAGGGTGCAGAGGAGATGTACAAGGATGTTGTCTGGATTGGGGAGCATGCCTTATGAGAATAGGTTGGAGCGACAGAGGATGAGAGGTGACCTGATAGAGGTATATAAGGTGATGACAGGCATTGATCGTGTGGATAGTCAGAGGCTTTTTCCCAGGGCTGGAATGGCTAGCATGAGAGGGTATAGTTTTAAGGTGCTTGGAAGTAGGTACAGAGGAGATGTCAGGGTTAAGTTTTTTTATGCAGAGTGGTGAGTGTGAGGAATGGGCTGCCGGTGACAGTGGTGGAGGTGGATGCAATACATGGAACTCAGAAAAATAGAGGGCTATGAGTAACCCGAGGTAATTTCTAAGGTAAGGACATGTTCGGCACAGCTTTGTGGGCCGAAGGGCCTGTATTGTGCTGTAGGTTTTCTATGTTTCTATATCTGAATATTCACTAAATGTTCATTTAATATATAAAGGTCCTGAATCATGATTTGAGCCCTGAAAGATTTCCAACACTTCTTTCTTCTTCCTGGCATGGGTCAGAACCAAGAATGCAATCCAGTAAAGATGAAGTACTTTAATAAACACTGACCTTAAACCAAGGTATGGTTTTATGTATAAATTTCATTTGTACCCACCCCCCCACCCCCAAGACCTATTCTAACTTTCATCTGCTCTCATGGGGTCGAGTCAGGAACATTCATGCCGTGACCCTGTTAATCCGAAAGGAGACCAATCCTGATGTTACGCGCCAGACCAAGTGATCCAGTGGGTGGTAAAAGGATAAAACCTTGGCTCACTGGAAATCATGAAAATCATTAGCCACAACATCGAAGGCTTCAGCCACAGTAAAGCAGAAATCCTGGCAAACTTAAAACCGGACATCTTGTGCATGCAAGAAACTCATAGGCTGAACAACCAGCCCTATGTGGCAGGAACGCACTTGACTTTGACATCCCTAGCCAAACTTATGGAAGTGCAATCTTTGTTAAAGATAAATCTATAGAAATGAGCACAGCAAACATCCAAGCTGGCTCAATGGAACTTCTGAAAGTTGAAACAGAACACATAAATATCTGTAAACCCTCTAATGAACCATTCATAGAAACATAGAAAACCTACAGCACAATACAGGCCCTTCGGCCCACAAAGTTGTGCCGAACATGTCCCTATCTTATAAATTACTAGGCTTACCTATAGCCCTCTATTTTTCTAAGCTCCATGTACCTATCCAGGAGTCTCTTGAAAGACCCTATCGTGTCCGTCTCCACAACCGTTGCCGGCAACCCATTCCACGCACTCACCACTTTCTGAGTAAAAAACTTACCCCTGACATCTCCTCTGTACCTACTCCCCAGCACCTTAAACCTGTGTCCTCTTGTGGCAACCATTTCAGTCCTGGAAAAAAGCCTCTGACTATCCACATGATCAATGCCTCTCATCATCTTGTACACCTCTATCAGGTCACCTCTCATCTTCCATCGCTCCAAGGAGAAAAGGCTGAGTTCAGTCAACCTATTCTCATAAGGCATGCTCCCCAATCCAGGCAACATCCTTGTAAATCTCCTCTGCACCCTTTCTATAGCTGCCACATCCTTGCTGTAGTGAGGTGACCAGAACTGAGAAAAGTACTCCAAGTGGGGTCTGAACAGAGTCTATATAAGCTGCAACATTACCTCTCGGCTCCTAAATTCAATTCCACGATTGATGAAGGCCAATACACCGTATGCCTTCTTAACCACAGAGTCAACCTGCGGAGCTGCTTTGAGCGTCCTATGGACTCGGACCCCAAGATTCCTCTGATCCTCCAAACTGCCAAGAGTCTTACCATTAATACTATATTCTGCCATCATATTTGACCTACCAAAATGAACGAAGAGTAAGGGTCCTAGGACAGATCCCTGAGACACTCCACTGGAGAACGACCTCCATGCAGAATATGATACGTCTACAATCACTCTTTGCCTTCTGTGGGCAAGCCAGCTCTGGATCCACAAAGCAATGTCCCCTCTTCCTTCATCAATGTGTTTAATCATGTCCTCAAAAACATCGATCAGGCTCGTAAGGCATGATCTGCCCTTGACAAAGCCATGCTGACTATTCCTAATCATATTATACCTCTCCAAATGTTCATAAATCCTGTCTCACAGGATCTTCTCCATCAACTTACCAACCACTGAAGTAAGACTCACTGGTTTATATTTCCTGGGCTATCTCTACTCCCTTTCTTGAATAGAGGAACAACATCCGCAACCCTCCAATCCTCCAGAACCTCTCCCATCCCCATTGATGATGCAAAGATCATCGCCAGAGGCTCAGCAATCTCTTCCCTCACCTTCCACAGTAGCCTGGGGTACATCTCATCCAACCTGATGCCTTCCAAAAGCTCCAGCACATCCTCTTTCTTAATATCTACATGCTCAAGCTTTTCAGTCTGCTCCAAGTCATCACTACAATCACCAAGATCCTTTTCCACAGTGAATACTGAAACAAAGTATTCATTAAGTACCTCTACTATTTCCTCTGGTTCCATACATACTTTCCCACTGTCACACTTGATAGGCCCTATTCTTTCACGTCTTATCCTCTTGCTCTTCACATACTTGTAGAATGCCTTGGGGTTTTCTTTAATCCAGCCCACCAAGGCCTTCTCATGGCAATTTCTGGCTCTCCTAATTTCCTTCTTAAGCTCCTTCCTATTAGCCTTATAATCTTCTAGATCTCTAACATTACCTAGGTCTCTGAACTTTTTGTAAGCTTTTCTTTTCTTCTTGACTAGATATATTACAGCTTTGGTACACCACGGTTCCTGTACCCTACCATAACTTCCCTGTCTCATTGGAATGTACCCATGCAGAACTCCACACAAATATCCCCTGCACATTTGCCACATTTCTTCCATACTTTTCTCTGAGAACATCTGTTTCCAATTTAAGCTACCAATTTCCTGCCTGATAGCCTCATAATTCCCCTTACTCCAATTAAACGCTTTCCTTTCTAATCTGTCTGTTCCTATCTCTCCAATGCTATTGTAAAGGAGATAGAATTATGATCACTATCTCCAAAATGCTCTCCCACTGAGAGATCTGACACCTGAGCAGGTTCATTTCCCAATACCAAATCAAGTACAGCCTCTCCTCTTGTAGGCTTATCTACATATTGTGTCAAGAAACCTTCCTGAACACACCTAACAAACTCCACCCCATCTAAACCCCTCGCTTTTGGGATGCCAATCCATATTCGGGAAATTAACATCTCCCATCACCACAACCCTGTTATTATTACACCTTTCCAGGATCTGTTTCCCTATCTGCTCCTCGATATCCCTGTTACTATTGGGCAGCCTATAAAAAACACCCAGTAAAGTTATTGACCCCTTCCTGTTCCTAACCTCCACCCACAAAGACTCCATATACAATCCCTCCATGGCATCCACCTTTTCTGCAGCCCTGACACTACCTCTGATCAACAGTGCCACGACCCATCTCTTTTGCCTCCCTCCCTGTCCTTTCTAAAACATCTAATACCCGGCACTTGAAGTAACCATTCCTGTCCCTGAGCCATCCAAGTCTCTGTAATGGCCACCACATCATATCTCCCAAGTACTGATCCACGTTCTAAGCTCATACGTTTTGTTCACAACACTTCTTGCGTTAAAATAGACACATCTCAAACCTTCGATCTGACAGCATCCCTTCTCTATCACCTGCCTATCTTCCCTCTCGCACTGTCTACAAGCTTTCTCTGTTTGTGAGCCGACTTCCTCTTCCCCAGTCTCTTCAGTTCGGTTCCCACCCCCCAACAATTCTAATTTAAACTCTCCCCAGTAGCCTTTGCAAACCTCCCCACCAGGATATTGGTCCCCCTGGGATTCAAGTGCAACCCGTTCTTTTAGTACAGGTCACACCTCCCCCAAAAGAGGTCCCAATGATCCAGAAATCTGAATCCCTTCCCCCTGCTCCAATCCCTCAGCCACGCATTTCTCCTCCACCTCATTCTATTCCTATCCTCACTGTTGCATGGCACAGGCAGGAATCCCAAGATTACTACCTTTGTGGTCCTGCTTCTCAACTTCCTTCCTAACTCCCTGTAGTCTTTTTTCAGGACCTCTTCCCTTTTCCTACCTATGTCATTGGTACCAATATATATAACCATATAACCACGACCTCTGGCTGTTCTCCCTCCCACTGCAGGGAGGCGATCTTGCACGCGATCTGAAACATCCCGGACCCTGGCACCTGGGAGGCAAACTACCATGAGTTTCTTTCCTGCATCCACAGAATCACCTGTCTGACCCCCTAACTATAGAGTCATCTATCACTACTGCCTTCCTCTTCCTTTCCCTACCCTTTTGAGCCACAGGGCCAGACTCTGGGCCAGAGGTGCAGCCACTGTCACTTCCCCCAGGTAGGCTGTCCCCCCAACAGTACTCAAACAGGAGTACTTATTTTCAAGGGGTACAGCCACAGGGGTACTCTCTAGTACCTGACTCTTCTGCTTCCCCCTCCTGACTGTGACCCACTTGTCTGTCTCCCATGGCCCCGGTGTGACCACCTGCCTGTAACTCCTGTCTATCACCTCCTCGCTCTCCCTGACCAGGCGAAGGTCATCAAGCTGCATATCTAGTTCCCTAACTTTGGTCCCCAGGAAGCTGCAGCTCGACACACCTGGTGCAGATATGGCCGTCCGAGAGGCTGGGAGACTCCAGGACTTCCCACATCCGACAACGAGCACAGAAAACTGGCCACACACACATACTTCCTCCTTTCCACAAATAACAGAGGTAAACCTACCTCACCTCGTCCCGTTACTGCCTAAGCCCGTTGAGCCAAAGCCCTATCACTCTGCTGCCTCTCACTCCGCTGCCCGCTGGATATGGCGGTCTTCTTTTTTTGTGGCCACCTAACCTAGATCTCCAGGACAAAATGCACCTCATTATTGGTGACTTTAATAGCCATTGCACCAACTGGGGATACGAAGATGACGATGCAAATGGAGAAGTTGTACCATGGGCTCTAAACAACAGCCTTGAGCTACTATACGAGCCAAATGACACCCCTACCTTCAGAAGTGCCAGATGTAGAAAAGGATACAACCTAGATCTTGCCTTTGTTACCTCGGCAAGCTCCAACTCGTCACACGAACAGTCCTCCAACATATACCCAAATCCCAACACCATCCAGTCCAGGTAGAATCCCTTCCAGTTCTGAGACCTGTACCATCAAAGTACCTACCAAGATTTAACCTGAGAAAAGTGAATGGGACATCTTTTGCAAAATCCCTTGATCACTTATCGATACCATACCACCAGAACCTGATCATTATGATGAATTTGTCCGACTAATCTGGGAAGTAGCACAGCAGAACATACCTAGAGGCTGCAGAATCAAATATATTCAGGGATTGACTAGTGATATCAAGCAAAATTATGATGAGTATGTCAACTTATACGACCAAGACCCATTTGGTCAAGACACAATTGAAATGGGAGAGTCAGTTCCATCCCTACTGAGCCAAGAGAGACAACAGCATTTGCAGGAACTGATAGAAAATACAGACATGACCAAGAACAGTAAGAAGGCATGGGCAACTGTTCATAAACTCAACTCAGACAATAGCCCACCACAGAGAATTGCTGCAGTAACACCCATCCAGGTTGCCCACCAACTAATACTAAATGGTCGACCAAATAACAAGGAACAGAGGCAAAAGAAAAAGCAACATCAGGAGATGGAGTCAGCTTTCTCAAACGGGAATAACAACTTCCCACCTCTCACTCTAGAAGAATTAAAGGATGAAGTATCACAGCTAAAATCCAACAAAGCTGCTGGCATAGATGGGATTCTTAATGAATTCCTTAAACATCATGGACCTAAAGCACTCCACTGGCTTCTGTCCCTTTTTAACTGTTGCCTAAGAGCATTAAAAGTACCTAAAAAGTGGAGAAGAGCCAAAGTTGTTGCTCTCCTAAAACCCAATAAAGAACCCAACATTGCTAAAAATTACAGACCGATTTCTTTGCTCTGCACCTTCTATAAACTCTACGAGAGACTCATACTGAAAAGAATATCCCCCTTAGTCAAAGATCTTCTAGCACCAGACCAAGCCGGGTTCAGGCCAGGCCACTCTTGCTGCGGTCAAGTCCTGAACTTAACTCAGTATTTCTTTGAAATGCAACAAATTACAGGGGCAGTATTTGTTGACTTAACAGCAGCATACGACACTGTGAATCACAGAGGCCTTCTAGTGAAATTATCTAAAATGTTAAAGAATAAAACCACAGTCAAAGTAATAAGAAGCCTCCTAGAAAATCACAGATTTTATGTAGAAATGAATGGAATTAAGAGTAGGTGCCATCCGCAAAAGAACAGAATACCACAGTGATCAATCCTGGCATCTCTACTTTTGGGCAAGGATCTCAGAATTTCTAAGTGGTGTGACTTTCCAGTTCTTTAGGAATTTGTTGAGATTTCTCTTCCATAGAAGGCATATCCCTAGATCTACATTCCCTAGATCTAGATCCCTAGATCTCTATTCTGGTGACATTACATTTCACCTCAAAGTCTAAAATTTTCAAGTATTTCCTGCTGGTGCAAATCCTTTTTTTTCTCCTCTCCATTATACTATCAACTACAATAAATACATGACTGATAGCAACCATGATAACAATACTGAATTTCCCCACCTTTAATGCTTCTTTTGCTTTCTCACAACAGTATAACGCTACAGCTGGAGAAAAACTTATGATGGTTTTGAACAGTGGAACAAATACAGTAATGACACTTGAAGTTTCTCTTCCTCAGTCCTTACACTGTATTTAGTTTGGTGCACTCTGTTCAGTTGCATAAATACAAACATTTCTAAATCTTATGGTATAAATGAGATGGTGTTCAAATTCTTGTGAAAACTAGAAGCAACAGCATTTGTAAACCTCTGTACTGAAATTTCAAATCCAAATGCAGTACTATAATCAGAAACTTTAATAGTCTTAGTGCTAGTTCTGTAAAGTAAAAATCTTAAATATCAACATTTTAATGGATTTCCATGTTAAAAATAGTCTTGCAGTTAGAACTGAACTAGGATTAATTTTACAGAACTGAAATAATATTGAAATTTTCTGTAGGACAATTATTTGATCCTCAAGCATTTTAAAGGCATTCTCCAAAACTGGAAAATGTACTGTAGTTTTGACACACAAATAACCCAAATTTATTTTTCCTTAAAAAGAAAATAGTACATAGCCAATTTCCACAAGTCCATTGTTATGTTACTATAGTCAGGGAGTGGTACCAGCATCCAAATCATAGAAGTAGGTTTTTATAGAAATATACAGCACAACAAAACTTGCAGAAGTTGCTTTATTTTAACAAAATTAACAATTTCCCCCCAAATACAAGACTTCACAACAATTTTCAAATACGTTGTCACATATGTGACCATTTAACTACAGTTTTGGAACAAACATACATAAATAACTTGGAAGTCACAAAGAAAATTATTTTGAAAACAAAACTGGCCTTGAAAAGTTACAGAAAAGTGAATACCAAATTAAGTCTGCACGAAGCAGCTCCTCATGCACATGGTGAAATTCAGGACATCAATGACATTCACTTGCAATCTCATCCAACTCAACATATCTCACTTCCTCCCTTACTAATAAAGGCATACAATTGGAGTATCCTTTAACATTACAAAAATAGACATTATATATTAAAGGAAAGTCACCACTACCAAAGCTCTCACCCAAAGTACCTTGATAACTCAAACTTACTTTCAAAAATATAATCTTCACTGTGAAAACTCATTGATATCAGATTCCTTCTGGAAAATGAGGAATTTCTGATTAAAGCTCACCTGGTCAAATATAAACATTCTATTTGTTGGTAGTTTTCTATCTACAGCTATTAAAAAAAACATATTTGGGACACAGAACCATGAGTCATGCCTATTTTAAGAAATATGTGCCCCTGTCCAAACTGATAATTCTCTATCTTTTGCCTCGTTTGTTGCCAGCTGGTGGTTTCTTCAATTGAAGTAGCTGTCCCCCAGGATTACTGCTAAGGCCTGATGTTGAAGGATTGGATGCACCAAAGGTCAGGCCAGCAGACGCTGTGATCCCAGGATTATTGAAGTTAAATCCAGATGTGGTTGAGCTGCCAAAGCCTTGCACATGAAAAAAACCAAAAATAACTCATGAACTTTCTTCTATCCATTCTGTTTTTTCAAAATGCAGTCATTTGTTAAGTAGCAAAAGCAAATCACTGTGTTGAATGGACTCTTGGTTTAGGACTACAAATTAGTGAGACTCTTTTAACAAGAAGAAAGACATATATTTTCTTTCTACATTCAATGCACAGAATATAAGAATTAATTATAAGAACATAAGAACACTACAGAGTTTAAATCTCTAAAATGGCATTTTTGAACTGCAAACAGTTCAAATTGTGCACACATAAATTGTGTAGTTTTCAAAACAATATCATATAGCTTTAAATGATCCAATCTTGTCCAGTTTAATTATATGAATCAAATATTTTTAGCAGAAGATCGCAAACTGGATATGTCCCAACACGGTAAATTTAGAACCAAAACTCAAGATTGAATTTCCAATCATTTATTTACAAATAAAAGCTGAGGAATTTAAATGCATTTATCCTTTTTTTTTCAAATCCACCCAAAATATAAATAGGTTAAATATATGTATTAAAATGGTAAGAAAACAAATATTTTGTACCATTTCAAGCATTATATTTCAAAAGTAATATTTAACTATGCAATTAAATGTTCTGTTTCATCAGGTTATGTATGAATATAATTAATGGATGGCACTGGTACTGCAAAATAATATTTTCAAGTACTATGATGATAATGCTTGGGAAGAGAGCTAACTAACAGACAATCAAATTGCACACTATTCTAGGAATCATTATATCAATTTACAAAAATAAATATCAAAATATACACAATGGCAGTTTCCTAAATAAAAATAATTGTATTTTAAAAAATGAAAATTAAAACCAGCAAATAATCAGTGACATTTCTGTAAAAGAGATGGCTCACAAGACATTTAGTAGGATTTAGCCATGACACTGAGGTTGAAGTATTTGATGCATTTGAGTTGTGTATCATTCTTACAAAACAAGCATACCTGCATGTTAATTTTCACATTTCATTGCTCATGCTGTTCATGCAAGCCTCCTCAAAATGAGACCAATAAGTACAACAGGTAGTAAGAAATAAAATTATGCAAAAAACATCCTAATTAAAATCAAAACATTAGTAGTATCTAGTCAGCTTCAGATAAACTGTATCCATTAACAAAGAGAGCTAAGCCACAAAGATCTGATAGGATCGCTTTACAGATGCCAAAGATGCTGCTGCATCTTCCCAGAATATTAAACGTATCCTGCCCCCCTCAGATCACCACCTTCTCAATCCAACTGTTTATTCAGATCAGACATCCCAAATTTGCGCACTGGGATAATGCTATTACTATATCTACATGAAAGGACAGCATAGTGGATGCAACATCCACACATTGAGGAGGTGACAACTAGCTAAGGTTCCCTCCACAGAATACTTGAATCTGTGAATCTCAGAATCAAAAGAGATTGCTGGGTGTTTCACATGTTAATAAAAGCCACATGGACTAAAGTCCACAGAAATGAAGAGACGATGAAATCATAAGAGATAGGAGCAGAATTAGTCAATTCAGCTGATTGAATCTGCTCCACCATTTCATCATAGTGGATATCCCTCAACCCCAATCTCCTGCCTTCTCCCCATAACCTTTGACACCCTGACTAATGGAGAACCTATCAAACTCCACGTTAAATATACTCAATGACTTCCATGGCAAAGAATTCAACAGATTCACCACCTCTTGGCTAAAGAAATTCCACCTCATCTCTGTTCTAAATCCAAATCACTCTATTTTGAGATTGTGCCCTCTAGTCCTAGACTCACCCACTATAGGAAACATGCTCTCCACATCCATTCTATCTAGGCCTTTCAATATTTGATAGTTTTCAATGAGATTTTCACTATTTCTTCTAAATTCCAGCGAGTACAGGCCCAGGGCCTTCAAACACTCCTCGTGCATTAATCCTTGCATTCCAGAATAATTTTCGTGAACCTCCTCTGACCCTCTCTAATGACAACACGTCTTTTCTTAGATAAGGGGCCCAAAACTGCTCACAATCCTCCAAGTGCGGTCTGACCAATGTATTATAAACCCTCAACATTACATCCTTGCTCTTATATTAGAGTGCTCTTGAAATGAATGCTAACATTGCATTTGCCTTCCTTACCATTGACTCAATCTGCAAGTTAACCTTTTGGGAATCCTGCACAAGGACTCCCAAGTCCCTTTGCAGCTCTAATTTTTGAATTTTCTCCCTATTTGGAAAATAGTCTATGCCTTTATTTCTTCTACCAAAGTGTATGACCATACACTTCCCTACACTATATTCCATATGCTGCTTATTTGCCCATTCTCTGAAACTCCCTGCTGTAATACTAGCTGCCCCTCCACCTATCTTTGTATATTCTGCTAATTTAGCCACAAAGTCACCAGTTACATCATCCAAATCATTGACATATAATGTGAAAAGAAGAGGTCCCAATACTGACCCTGTGGAACACTACTCATCACTGCAACACGCCAGAAAAGGACCCCTTTATTCCCACTCTTCAAAGTTCAAAATTCGAAGTTCAAAGTAAATTTATTATCAAAGTACATGTGTGCCAGCATATACAACCTGGAGATTTCTTTACTTACAGGCATACTCAATAAATCCAAGAACCATAACAGAATCAAATAAAGATCACACCCAACAGCGCAGACAAACAACTAATGTAGAAAAGACAAAAACTGTGCAAATATAAGAGTACTTCAAGCTTTAAGTTACGTTGCTAGGTGTTCTTAGGCTGGCCTCTCTTCTGCTTTCCCCTGAGGATTTCACGTTAGCGCTTGCCTGGTGACGTTGGTACATGGTGTGTCCTATCCATCTCCATCTTCTTTCCCTTAATTCTTCTGCTGCTAGCTGGTATGTTCTCTGCCATAGATTGGTGTTGCTGATGACTTCTGGCCAGCGGGTCTGGCAGATTTTCTCAGACTGCTATTAATATAGGGCTGCAATTTCCTAATTATAATCTTTGTTCTCCTCCAAGTCTCTGCCCCATACAGAAGAACTGACTTCACAATGGAGTTGAACAGCCTCATCTTAGTGCCCTGTGACAGCTCCCTGGAAGGCCAGATGCTCTTGAAATGGATGAAGGTTACCCTAACTTTGCCGATCCTTGACATCCAGATCGGTTCCACCCTGTCTGTCAGTGACACTGCTAGGTAATATTAATAATAATAATAAGTACTTTATTGATCCAGAGTCGGAAATTATTTTGTTTTGGCAGCATTTAAAAACACACCTAGCAATAATAATAAATACAATACCATTAACTAATAAAGTACAGAATAATAATATACACAATAACAATTTACCAATGTGCAATAATGTACGAAATAATAAAAGAGACAATTGTATTATAATGTGTGTTCTCCTGACACACAGAGATGAAGTGTTGTATATGCTTATTGCATTTGGTAAGAAGGATTTTCTGTGACGATTCTTGTGACAAAGGAGCTGAATGAGTCTGTTCGAAAGGATGCTCCCGCTGCTTATGCAATAGGTCATGGAGAAGATGTGCCAGATTGTCCATAATGGATAACAGTTTGTTTAGTGGCCTCCTCTCCACCACTAACTCAAAAGAGTCTGGGTTGTAGCCAAGGATGGATGCAACCTTTTTGATGAGTTTAGTTAGGTTTTTTTTTTGCATCACCAGCACCGATGCTGTTCCCCAAGTATAAAGCTGCAAAGAAGACTGCACTTGCTACAACAGACTGGTAAAAGATCTCCAACATCCTGCATCTTGGTAGGTGAAGACTTCTATCTCCTCAAGTGGACGTCCCTTGAGAATGACTGGGTCAATACAGGTTGAGTTGCTCTTGAAGTCTTTAGTTTTCTCATTGTGGATGGTAAGGCCCACTTGTGATGCTGTAGTTGCCAGGTGTGTTGCCTTTTCTTGCATCTGCCTGTGGATATGGAACAGGACAGATATATCAGCACAAAATCCTGGGTGTCCAGATGTTTCCATTGGGTTTGACTGGCTCCCATTTCTTTTCTGTGCTGTAGTTATCTTGATGATCCAGTCTATGACCAGAAAGAACAGGAAAGGGGACATCAGGCACCCTTGTCTGACTCCTTTCTTCACCTTAAAATTGCTGGTGAGCTGCCCATCATAGTTGACGCTGTAGGACCTTCTCTTGTATGAATTCTTGATCTGACTATCTTGCTTGGTACTCCATAGTGCCACAGGGATTCTCTACCGAGTCTCTGTGTACACTACCAAAAGCTTTTTCATAATTGATGAAGGTGATGTATAGAGATGAATTCCACTCAAATGATTGCTCAACTATAATGTGCAGTGTGGCTATTTTGTCAGTTACATGATCTGTTCTTGCAGAAGCCTCCTTGTTCATCTCTTAATTTAGCATCAACATCCTTCATTATAAGACCACCACAGAAAACATCCCATCCAGACGCATCACAGTTTTGTATGGTAATTACTCTGCCCAAGACCATAAGGAGTTGCAAAGTGTTGAGCACACAGCTCAATCTATCCCAAATCAAGCCTCCCTTCCATGGATTCTGTCCACTCTTCCCCAACTCAGGAAAGCAGCCAACATAATTCAAAGACTCCCCCAACCCCTTTTATCGAATAGAAGATACAAAAGTTTGAAAGCACGCAGCACCACATCTGTATGAGTAGCCTCCAACTTGAGAGCATGAATGATTCCTCTAACTTCCAATAATTTTCCTCCTTCCTCTTCCCTCTTCTTCCATTCCCGCTCTTGGTCCCCTCTTACCACTTCTCCTCACTTGCCTATCAACGGTGCCCATCCTCCTTCCCTTTCTCCCATGATCCACACTCCTCTCCTATCAGATTTCTTCTTTTCCATCCATCACCGCCCAGCTTATTACTTCATCTCCCCAACCCAACCCACCTAGCTTCACTTATCACCTACTAACATGTCCTCCTTTCTCTCACACACCCCTACCTTCTTATTCTGGCCTCTTCTCCTCCCCCACCTCATTTCCAGTTCTGATGAAGGGTCTCGGCCCAAAATGTTGACTGTTTATTCCTTTCCATAGATTCTACCTGATCCGCTGAGATCCTCCATCATTTTGTGTGTGTTGCCACCATGCTCAAGTAAATCTTCTATTCCATTATGATAAGACTCTTGAACAGACCTCTTGGATGGTAGAATGAGAGATCAGGAACTCATTTTTACCTTGTCATGGCCCTTGCACCTTATTTGTCTACCTGCACTACAGGTTCTTTGTAACAGGAACGATGACACTATATTCTGCATTCTATTATTGCCTTTCCACCACCCAGCAGTATTAATGGTTCAGAATTATCTGAATGGATAGTATGTAAAACAAAGTTTACCCAGTGTCTCTTGGTACAATAAAGCAAATAGGAATTATGAATGCAAATTCAATTTCCTTCAATTGGTCTTAAAATCTGTTTTTTGAATATGATTAACATTTGCCAAATAAACAAAACATTTTTAACATGCAGGGATACTCCTGTTGTGCTGCAGTACTTCTAAAACCACCTGATTTAACTCAAGTTGAGCATCTACAATGCTTTGCTTCTATATGGGGGGAAAAAGCTGGTCATAAATAAGAATTTATTGAATTTCATAAGGGGCCCTAATGTTAAAACTGTCATAAATAGTTCCGTTTCCTAAATTCTAAGGGTGTAATCTTACGGCTCTCATGAAACTAAGGTTTAATTTTGTGCCAATAGGCAAAGTGTCTAGGAAAACGTTTTCCATTAAAAAGTGTATGATCTTAACCACAAACACAATGTCAAATATTGTGTTCCCACCCCATAAAAAAGTACTGTTTTAACAATAAGTTATATTCACTGAGATATGGCTCTTAAAGCCTGAAGCACTCCAATGAATGGTCCACATAGAACACAAATGTTTCCACAGCATGTTCTGCACCTCAAAAGAGACATCTCTAGTGCCAGAAATTATGCTGTACACTTAATAACATCTGACAAATAGTGAAAGTGAAAGTGAAATCAAAATTATCTAATAAATGGAGCTAATTTGACAAATATATCTGAAAAATAATGTATTTTTTTTTAGCCTAAAGGTATGTGGCTAAAATGTTCCTTGGGTACGTGATCAAGAATAATGTGCAGAATAAAGGAAATAAAACATGAAAATTGCTGAATAATATATGAAACCCAAACAGGTGCTAATGCATAAAATTCTATAGATGAAAACAATAGACAATAGGTGTAGGAGTAAGCCATTCAGCCCTTTGAGCCAGCACCACCATTCACTGTGATCATGACTGATCATCCACAATCAGTACCCTTTTCCTGCCTTCTCCCCATATCCCTTCACTCCTCTATCTTTAAGAGCTCTATCTAACTCTTTTTTGAAAGAATCCAGAGAATTGGCCTCCACTGCCTTCTGAGGCAGAGCATTCCACAGAACCACAACCCTCTGTGTGAAAAAGTTTTTCCTCAACTCCATTCTAAATTGTCTACCCCTTACTCTTAAACTATGGCCTCTGGTTCTGGACTCCCCCAACATCGGGAACATGTTTCCTGCCTCTAGCGTGTCCAATTCCTTAATAATCTTGTATGTTTCAATCAGATCTCCTCTCATCCTTCTAAATTCCAGTGTATACAACCCCAGTCGCTCCAATCTTCCAAGATATGACAGTCCCGCCATCCCGGGAATTAACTTCGTGAATCTACGCTGCACTCCCTCAATAGCTAGAATGTCCTTCCTCAAATTTGGAGACCAAAACTGTACATAGTATTACAGGTGTGGTCTCACCAGAGCCCTGTACAACTGCAGGAGGACCTCTTTGCTCCTATACTCAATTCCCCTTGTTATGAAGGCCAGCATGCCATTAGCTTTCTTCACTGCCTGCTGTACCTACATGCTTACTTTCAGTGACTGATGAACAAGGACACCTAGATCTCGTTGTACTCCCCTTTTCCTAACTTGACACCATTCAGATAGTAATCTACATTCCTTTTCTTGTCACCAAAGTGGATAACCTCACATTTATCTACATTAAACTGCATCTGCTATGCATCTGCCCACTCACCCAACCCGTCCAAGTCACCCTGCATTCGCATAACATCCTCCTCACATTTCACACTGCCACCCAGCTTTGTGTCATCTGCAAATGTGCTAAAGTTACTTTTAATCCCTTCATCTAAATCATTAATGTATATTGTAAATAGCTGCGGTCCCAGCACCGAGCCTTGCGGTACCCCACTAGTCACTGTCTGCCATTCGGAAAAGGACTCATTAATCCCTACTCTTTGTTTCCTGTCTGCCAGTCAATTTTCTATCCATATCAGTACCCTACCCCCAAAACCATTTGCTCTAATCTTGCACACTAACCTCCTATGTGGGACTTATCAAAGACTTTCTGAAGGTCCAGGTACACTACATCCACTGGCTTTCCCATGTCCATTTTCATAGTTACATTCTCAAAAAATTCCAGAAGATTAGTCAAGCATGATTTCCCCTTCGTAAATCCATGCTGACTCAGACCTGTCCTGCCACTGCTATCCAAATATGCCGCTATTACATCTTTTATAATTGATTCCAGCATCTTCCCCACCACTAACTGGTCTATAATTGCCTGTTTTCTCTCTCCCTCCTTTCTTAAAAAGTGGGATAACATTAGCTACCCTCCAATCCACAGGAACTGATCCTGAATCTATAGAACATTGGAAAATTATTACCAATGCGTCCACGATTTCTAGAGCCACCTCCTTAAGTACCCTGAGATGCAGACCATCAGGCACTGGGGATTTATCAGCCTTCAGTCTCATCAGTTTACCCAACACCATTTTGTGCCTGATGCAAATTTCCTTCAGTTCCTCTGTTACCCTAGGTCCTCTGGCCACTATTACATCTGGGAGATTGTTTACGTCTTCCCTAGTGAAGACATATCCAAAGTACCTGTTCAGCTTGTCTGCCATTTCCTTGTTCCTCATAGTAATTTCACCCGTTTCTGTCTTCAAGGGCCCAACTTTGGTCTTAACTAATTTTTTCCTCTTCACATACCAAAAGAAGCTTTTACTATTCTCCTTTATATTTTTGGCTGACTTACCTTCGTACCTCATCTTTCTCCCCGTATTGTCTTTTTAGTTATCTTCTGTTGCTCCTTAAAAGTCTCCCAATCCTCTGGCTTCCCACTCATCCTTGCTATGTTATACTTTTATTTTTATACTGTCCTTGACCTCCCTTGTCATCCACGGTCGCCCCTTACTCCCCTTACAGAAAAAAGGTCTGGTGAAGTAATAAGAAAAAGTGAATCTGGTAAAATATAAAGGGCCACAGATCACTCATATAAACATCAACATAAAGCAGTACACAATTTTCTTATGTGTTCTCTTTATCTCCCCCTCTTACTCTTCCTTCGACACCACTAGCATCACACGTATTTATAATTAGCACTTAATGCACTATTTTTCACTACTTTTCTTGGCTTTTATTGGAGCTACCAAGTAATTTTATCCTAAAAATACACAGAAATTTTAACGGTTCTTGATTCTTCATTGTCTAACAGCTTTAATTTAGTTCTCATTAATTAGAAGCAGCCATAATGATGATTTTGTGTCAAGATAAGCTTTTTTTTGTAAATTATTTCCCATCTTAAATGGGAGCATACAAGAAGAAGGCAAATAGTTAAAAATGGAATTTAAGGAATTACCACCATTTGTATTTTGAATAGTTGGTAGCTGAGTTATAGAAGAGCAACATAGGTACTTCTAACATTTGACAACTTCATTGTTTCAACATTTGTCATTTGATTCAGACTTGTACAAGTGGTGATTAATAAGTTCGTGGCCTAAGGTATAAGGAGCCAATTTTAGAAAACCTAGCACATTTATTTTCCCAGCAACACACATCAAAGTTGCTGGTGAACGCAGCAGGCCAGGCAGCATCTGTAGGAAGAGGTGCAGTCGACGTTTCAGGCCGAGACCCTTCGTCAGGACTAACTGAAGGAAGAGTGAGTAAGGGATTTGAAAGTTGGAGGGGGAGGGGGAGATCCAAAATGATAGGAGAAGACAGGAGGGGGAGGGATAGAGCCAAGAGCTGGACAGGTGATAGGCAAAAGGGGATACGAGAGGATCATGGGACAGGAGGTCCGGGAAGAAAGACAAGGGGGGAGGGGGACCCAAAGGATGGGCAAGAGGTATATTCAGAGGGACAGAGGGAGAAAAAGGAGAGTGAGAGAAAGAATGTGTGCATAAAAATAAGTAACAGATGGGGTACGAGGGGGAGGTGGGGCCTTAGCGGAAGTTAGAGAAGTCGATGTTCATGCCATCAGGTTGGAGGCTACCCAGACAGAATATAAGGTGTTGTTCCTCCAATCTGAGTGTGGCTTCATCTTTACAGTAGAGGAGGCCGTGGATAGACATGTCAGAATGGGAATGGGATGTGGAATTAAAATGTGTGGCCACTGGGAGATCCTGCTTTTTCTGGCAGACAGAGCGTAGATGTTCAGCAAAGCGGTCTCCCAGTCTGCATCGGGTCTCGCCAATATATAAAAGGCCACATCAGGAGCACCGGACGCAGTATATCACCCCAGTCGACTCACAGGTGAAGTGTTGCCTCACCTGGAAGGACTGTTTGGGGCCCTGAATGGTGGTAAGGGCATGTGTAGCACTTGTTCCGCTTACACAGATAAGTGCCAGGAGGGAGATCAGTGGGGAGGGATGGGGGGGACGAATGGACACGGGAGTTGCGTAGGGAGCGATCCCTGCGGAATGCGGGGGGGGGGGAGGGAAAGATGTGCTTAGTGGTGGGATCCCGTTGGAGGTGGCGGAAGTTACGGAGAATAATATGTTGGACCCGGAGGCTGGTGGGGTGGTAGGTGAGGACCAGGGGAACCCTATTCCTAGTGGGGTGGCAGGAGGATGGAGTGAGAGCAGATGTACGTGAAATGGGGGAGATGCATTTAAGAGCAGAGTTGATAGTGGAGGAAGGGAAGCCCCTTTCTTTAAAGAAGGAAGACATCTCCCTCATCCTAGAATGAAAAGCCTCATCCTGAGAGCAGATGCAGCGGAGACGGAGGAATTGCGAGAAGGGGATGGCGTTTTTGCAAGAGACAGGGTGAGAAGAGGAATAGTCCAGATAGCTGTGAGAGTCAGTAGGCTTATAGTAGACATCAGTGGATAAGCTGTCTCCAGAGACAGAGACAGAAAGATCTAGAAAGGGGAGGGAGGTGTCGGAAATGGACCAGGTAAACTTGAGGGCAGGGTGAAAGTTGGAGGCAAAGTTAATGAAGTCAACAAGTTCTGCACGCGTGCAGGAAGCAGCGCCAATGCAGTCGTCGATGTAGCGAAGGAAAAGTGGGGGACAGATACCAGAATAGGCACGGAACATAGATTGTTCCACAAACCCAACAAAAAGGCAGGCATAGCTAGGACCCATACGGATGCCCATAGCTACACCTTTAGTTTGGAGGAAGTGGGAGGAGCCAAAGGAGAAATTATTAAGAGTAAGGACTAATTCCGCTAGACGGAGCAGAGTGGTGGTAGAGGGGAACTGATTAGGTCTGGAATCCAAAAAGAAGCGTAGAGCTTTGAGACCTTCCTGATGGGGGATGGAAGTATATAAGGACTGGACATCCATGGTGAAAATAAAGCGGTGGGGGCCAGGGAACTTAAAATCATTGAAAAGTTTAAGAGCGTGAGAAGTGTCACGAACAGAGGTCGGAAGGGATTGCACAAGGAGTGATAAAACCGTGTCGAGGTATGCAGAAACGAGTTCGGTGGGGCAGGAGCAAGCTGAGACAATAGGTCGGCCAGGCCAGGCCAGGCAGGTTTGTGGATCTTGGGTCGGAGGTAGAAACGGGAAGTGCGGGGTGTGGGAACTATAAGGTTGGTAGCAGTGGATGGGAGAGCCCCTGAGCGGATAAAGTCGGTGATGGTGTGGGAGACAATGGCCTGGTGCTCCTTAGTGGGGTCACGATCGAGGGGTAAATAAGAGGAGGTATCTGTGTAAGTGGAACAAGTGCTACACATGCCCTTACACTTCCTCCCTTACCACTATTCATGGCCCCAAAAAGTCCTTCCAGGTGAGGCAACACTTCACCTGTGAGTCGGCTGGGGTGATATACTGCGTCTGGTGCTCCCGATGTGGCCTTTTATATATTGGCGAGACCTGACGCAGACTGGGAGACCGCTTTGCTGAACATCTACACTCTGTCTGCCAGAGAAAGCAGGATCTCCCAGTGGCCACACATTTTAATTCCACGTCCCATTCCCATTCTGACATGTCTATCCACGGCCTCCTCTACTGTAAAGATGAAGCCACACTCAGGTTGGAGGAACAATACCTCATATTCCGTCTGGGTAGCCTCCAACCTGATGGCATGAACATCGACTTCTCTAACTTCCACTAAGGCCCCACCTCCCCCTCGTACCCCATCTGTTACTTATTTTTCTACCTCTTCCTACAGATGCTGCCTGGCCTGCTGCATTCACCAGCAACTTTGATGTGTTGCTTGAATTTCCAGCACCTGCAGAATTCCTGTTGTTTACATTTATTTTCCCTACATTTACACACTTAGTCCAGCGGTCGTGGAGCATACGGATGCCTTCTTTGTAGAAGTTGGCGTCTTGGACCTCCAGAAGTGGTTCACAGCAGGGGTGATTGATAAGTTTGTGGCCTAAAGTAGAAGGAGATGAGGAGAAACTTCAAACTTTCTGCATTTTCACTCAAAGAGTAGAACTGCATGTGACGAGAGCTGTATAACTCATCTCCTTCTACCTTAGGCCACCAACTTATCAATCACCCCTGCTGTGGACCACTTCTACAAAGAAGGGATCCATATGTTCCATGACCACTGGACTAAGTGTGTACATGTAGGAAAGGCCTATGTTGAAAAATAAATGTGCTAGGTTTCCTAAAATTGACTCCTTCTACCTTGGGCCACGAACTTATCAATCACCCCTCGTATTATGAGATGAAAATAAACTTAAAAATAACCTCAGGATAATGATTACATTCCAGGTAACTCTCTAATACAAAGTAAGTAAGGGTTTTTTACATTCTTAATTAAGTGGAATTACTGATGAGAGGAAGGGGGAGGGGAGGGAGAGAGGCATATATACTGTATACACAAATTTAAACACACACACATATATATACACAAACATTATTTACCTAAACCCAGAATATTCATGCTTAGATTGCCAAAAGCCATTGCTTAACCACTGTTCAACAATACATAAAACAAGGAAGAAATTCAAGGAGGCTTCAGGGTAGTCATGCTGGTTTAGCAAATGTAAGTTGCCATTGGTCTTTTGGTTAAGGTGTTGGAGTTCTTATCACTCCTCCTCCCCCTCTTAATAACATCTTGAAAGATGTTCCAAGTTTAAAAAAAGGCAGAAAATGCACGAAATCCGTGGATTCTTAAACAGTGAGTACCGAGTGATAATAATAACAATAAATTTTTAAAAAGCAGAAAAGACAAGCTACATTGGAAAGATAGACACATTTGATCATGCAACAGATATCGGGTTATGTATACTGAATAAATTGAGCAGTACTTTGAAGTAAATAGAATAGCCAATGAGAAATAAGCGCCAGCTTTGCTGCGTGTAATCGGTGAAAGAGCATACAGTGTGCTTACAAGCTTGACTGCTCCAAACAGATCAGCCGAAATGAGCTTTGCTAAACCATTGTTGATTGCAGAATTTTTCAGGTTCCATAAGCAGAATGATTTTGTGCCAAGATAAGCTTTTTTTTTTGTAAATTATTTCCCATAAGCAGAATCAAAAAGAAGGGGAGTCCATTTCAGTGTATGTTGCTGAACTGAATAGATTGTCTGACCACTGTCAGTTCAGTAATAGGCTTGAAGATGCACTAAGTGATTGTTAAGATAAGAAAGCATTAAAAAACAGCTCCTAACTGAAGCACAACTCACATTTAAAAGACCAGTTTAAATTGCTGTATCAATGGAAACAACAGAGATGCAATTGAGTTGCAGTCAGGAATGAGTGAGCATGAACAAAAATTGCAACCTCCAAACAGAAACCTGCCTGGCCAATCAAATTGTGTTACCCTTACGGAGGGGGCTCACATGCACTGGACCAAAGGAGGTTTAAAGCAGAAACTTGCAGAAAATGCAACAAAGTAGGACACATACAAAAAGCATGTTCAGCAGACTGCACAGGGAAGAGAAAAAAAGAAAAAGTTGCAGTTTCAAAAACTTCTGGTTTAAGATGCTGCTACTGAACATATGCAACAGCTCACTGGTAGTTCAAAAGGCAAGAAAATAGACTAAAACACTACTAACACCTAATATGAAGTCAATTGTGACTGGGGTGCAAGGTTGGAACACCCAGAGTGCCAAGCGATTTGGAGAAATCGAGAGTAGCTTCGGGCTGGGTGGCAAGATCTGGGCCCGGAGCAAGTTGTTGGCCAGCATGGTCTAGGCCCAGTGTATTTCGTCGCAGTGGTGCCTGGGTCCTAGTGCAAGGTACTATACGCTATTTTGACAATTTAAATGCTGACCATATATACTGGAAAGACAGGGTGTCAGAATTTTGTTCACTCTTCTCTCCATGAGGCTATGAAGACTGCCCTGGCTGCTATGCTCTGCTAATATGATGACTAATACCGAGGCTTTGGGCCTACTCTGGGTTTCAGATTTAAGGACTCATTTTGGTTTGGAATGGTTGTTGTTTTTATTGTTTGCATGATTTGTTGTTTATTTTCCCCATTTCCCTTGCACGTCGGGTGTTGGTCTTTATTTTTTTTAATTGGGCTCTTTGGATTTCTTGCCTTGTGGCTACCTGTAAGTAAACAAATCACGGATGTATAATTTATACATTCTTTGATAATAACGGTACTTTGAAACTTTGAAAAAGAGCACTAATCTGCATGCTGTTGATGAAAATTCTGATAATGATGAGAGTGACACAGAACTCGGTAACCTTGAGAGTTACAATGTGAAAACTAACTAGAAACAAGTAATACGGCTCAGACAGAAATGACAGCGTTACGTACCCCGTAACTGGGTTGCCAAACCAGCAGAAATGGACCACTAGTTGGAGTCTGGATTACTAGAAACTAATAAAGTTTTATTAAAGAAATAAGTAACACAGTACTCTAATCGTAAGGATATAAATGCAACAGGTTAGCAATGATAAAACACACATGTACACAGAACTAGGGTAATAGGAATCAATCAAGCTCTATTGCAGTCTAGGGGTAAAAGTCTCAAGTGACGCAGAGTTCAGTTCAGCTTAGTACAGTTCGCTGTTGTGCCGTTAGAGAGAGAGAGAGAGAGAGAGAGAGAGAGAGAGAGAGAGAGAGAGAGAGAGAGAGATGCAAATTTTGATTCAAGCAGACCTTTATGTTCTTTGCAGTTGGCTTTCGGGCGGACCCTTTTATGTCTTCTATCCCGCTGTGGTCACCAACTATGACCCCTCCGTTCCGGATACGACCGTTCTTCCGCGGTGAACCCAGCACCCAGGCAAGGGCAGACACACACACACCAGGTTCCCGCCGATCGTATCTTTTCACCCTGTGAGTCTATGGTCGGTTCCCTCCAACCAGACCTCCAAACTCCCACCAACTTGTGGGGCACACCGCTCTTCCAGGGTCTCGTTATCTCATGATCTCGTGGTGTGTGTCGTGCCTTAGCGAACCTGTTCTTTTTATCCCCCCTGCTGGGGTATCGCTTGTCCATCCAATTTCAAACAGTTCAGGTTCAAAGCAACTGGTCTGTCAATATTCTGAATTGTGTCTCTTTTTGTTAATCTCTCTCCTCTCTCATTAACATTTTGAACATTTCTCCATTGTCTCCCTTATCTCTCTCTTTCTCTCTCATTAGCATCAATCTTCTGATAACTTGGTTTTTCGTCACAACAGCAAATCAATTAAAATGGAATTGGGCACTGGCTCAGTTGTTTTACAGAATGCCACAGAATGGCATTTCAAAGATATTAAACTGAAGCCTGCAGATATCTAACTAAGAAATTATAATGGAAAAAAGGTAACTCCTGTGGGAATGATATTCATAAGTGAAACACAACAGCCAACAGGCCACTTTGGACCTGTATGTGGTAAAAACAGGAGGGACTGCATTGTAGGGCTTATTGCTGAGACAACCACAACTTGATTGGAGATCCATCCACCATTTGCATGCCACAACCCCTGCAATAGAGAGTCAGCTGAAAGCGAACTAAGAAAAGTACTGGATGGTCCCACCGCAATGTTCAAGGATGGTATTGGTAAACTCAAACATATCAAGGATGAGATCATGTTAAATAAAAATGCCACAACCACATTTTGCAAAGACCATCCATGATAGAGTAGCCAGTGAGCTAGATCGCATGGAGGCTGAAGGAATTCTTCCCAAGGCTGACTGGAGCCCATGGGCAATGCCAGTGGTTCCAGAAGACAAGAAGAATCGGCTGTCAGGATCTGTGTTGATTCTAAGGTCATCATCAACCCAGTACTGAAGTAGATCAATACCTTCTGCCCAGGATACAGGATATCTTTCCAAAACTTACTAGAGGAAACTACTTCAGCAAAGTGGACTTAGCTGAGCCCAATCTACAGATACAAATGGAAGAATCATCCAAAGTGTTTCTCACCATAAGCCTTATCGCTATAATAGGCTTATTTTTGAAGTAGCGTCTGCACCTGCACTCTGGCAGAAAGCTATGGACTAGGTGCTGCAAGGCTGCCCAGGCATTCAGTGTTACCTAGAAGCAATTTTAGGATGACAAAGAACAACTCCAAACTCCTAAGACAGTGTTAAAAAGATTAGAAGATTATGGGCTCAGAGCATGATGCAACAAGTGTGAATTCTTTAAACCCAACATCACTTGGAAGGCGAGTCAGAGTTTCAGTGCTGAACGCCTGCCTTTTCATCGCTGCCAGAGGAGGAATCTGTGAGCAGCCTATTGGTGTGGCTCACTGTGGCAGGTGGGTAGGCCCCTCTGCTTCATGTGGTATCCCTCTCTTTCGATGAATGGCAGTGATATCGTAGGATGGTATCATGGTTCTGCATTTATGGATTGGACTATTGCATTTATGTACTGGGCTTTTTCAGACATGGTTTCTATATTGTGTTTTTTTTTAAAATCGCTCGTTCCTTTTCTGTTTTGTTGTACAAGGGAAGGGTGTTTGGGGGCTGACGGTCTTTTTTTTGGGGGGGTCAATATTTCTGTTCCGTTTTGTGCAGGGGGAGTTGATGATTGGGATGCCATTTTTTTTGTATGGGAGGTTTGATGTTCTCTCTGAACGTCTTTCATGTTTTTTCTTTGTTTCGTGGCTATCTGGAGAATACAAATTTCAGAGTTGTATATGGATACATGCTTTGATAGTAAATAAATCTCTGAACTTACTGTGGTCACACCATTGGTGCACAAGGATTACACAAACGTGCTGAGAAAATTCAAGCAGTGGTGGATACCCCAAGGCCAAAGAACGTGCCACAGTTGAGGTCCTTTTAAGGATTTGTCATTACTATAACAATTGTTAGAGAAGGAAGGTGTTCAGACCTGTTAGAACCTCAGAATCAACAGTCACAATTCTCTCCTGCCAAGCAGAGTGACCTCCCTTGTCAGGGGTAAGAAATCCTCCATAGCAATTAAATCTTTAAATTGGACAATTTAAAATTTACTATGTTGTGTGTGTCTATATAGTAGTTGTACTATGTAGTCTACTATATATATGTGTGTGTATATACAAGTTGAGATGTATTCTATATTGAGTTGAAATTTATAGTTGTGTTACATATTTAATATTTGAGTAATTTTTTAAAATATATTGTTTGATTAAGCATTTTTTGTTACTTACATAAATCATTACGGTTTATTTGTACGAAATATATGAATGACATATGTCATTATGCCACAAGTGTACGCTTACTAAAGAAAACAAAGTAGACAAATTGCTCCCGTGTTTTTCTTTTGATATGTTTTGTAACTCCAAACTACACACAATACAATTCAAAATGCAGAGTAAAATTGCAGATGAACATCAGAGGAGAATCTCAGGTATTTATTTTGACATCTTTCATTAAAACACCTGTAAATCTAAATGCTTTCTGTTATGCCAGGTAAGAATCAGTTATCTGAAATCACTTCTTTACCAGCACAACCACTTACAGAAACAAAATTACAAACAAACCTGCACTGAGGCTTCCTGAGGGTTTAGTGGCTGATCCAAATCCAAATGAGCTGTTGCCTGAAGTATTACTTCCAAAGCCAGAAGTACTTCCAAATCCTACAAGAATAAGTACTGCACACTTAATATACAGTGTGCTATAAATTTTTATAGCCTTAAAAAAAATCCATCATACAACTAAATGGGAATCAATTCTGCTTCAAGATTCCATTAAAAATTGCAGCCACAAACAAACAACATCTTTCATCGCAAAATTTCCAGTAAAATGAAAAAAAAGAGGATCAGTAAGTTTCTTTGGAGTCTCCTATAACACAATACACAACAAATCTGCTACACCACAACATTCACTAAAATGTAGGTCAAAACGAACTAGGTATTTGATTGCCTTAATGAAGCATTTGTACCTTTAAGAATTACAACATGAGCTCTACTGAAACAGAGAAGAGTAAGTGAGAGAGAACAATACAAATTTAATAAACTTAATCTATCAAAAAGATTAAGTTATGATAGCACAACATAGCAGGAATTCAAACTGGAAAGAATAATTTTAATTTTAAATTTATACCCCATTTTCACTTTTAATGTTGTCAGACAATGTGATGATGAATTAAGAACAGAAAATGTAATTAAGTATTTTTTCTCAATGTGATAACTTTTTTCTATCATGGATTTGAGTGGGTGCAAAAATGCAAATAACTTTGAAACAGAATTTGGCACATCATATAAATACTGTGAAAGATTACCCTCTCCAAGTACTCTTTCAAAAAGACCACTAAACAATATTCTTTCTGAAAACAAACAATCATATGAAAGCCCTGGGTAGACATGAGGAATTAGTTTGATATGAATCACTGGTAATTGCTATTCAGCTTCCAAGGAAATATCAATTAACATAATATGATGCCCATATTTAAATAGGGAGATAAAAAGATCCAGACATTCAAACATCCATTAGTCCTATTTTCACTTGGTGTTAAATAATGGAAATAATAAGCAGTGAACTAGGGGGGGGGGGGGGGAGGGGGAGAGGGGAGAGGAGAGAGAGAGAGAGAGAGAGAGAGAGAGAGAGGGAGAGGGAGAGGGAGAGGGAGAGGGAGAGGGAGAGGGAGAGGAGAGGGAGAGGAGAGAGAGAGAGAGAGAGAGAGAGAGAGAGAGAGAGAGAGAGAGAGGGGGAGGGGGAGGGGGAGGGGGAGGGGGAGGGGAGGGGGAGGGGGAGGGGAGGGGGAGGGGAGGGGGAGGGGGAGGGGGAGGGGGAGGGGGAGGGGGAGGGGGAGGGGGAGGGGAGGGGGAGGGGGAGGGGGAGGGGGAGGGGGAGGAGGGGGGGAGAGGGGAGGGGGGGGAGGGGGGGGAGGGGGGGAGGGGGGGAGGGGGGGGAGGGGGGGGAGGGGGGGAGGGGGAGGAGGGGGAGGAGGGGGAGGAGGGGGAGGAGGAGGAGGAGGAGGAGGAGGAGGAGGAGGAGGAGGAGGAGGAGGAGGAGGAGGAGGAGGAGGAGGAGGAGGAGGAGGAGGAGGAGGAGGAGGAGGAGGAGGAGGAGGAGGAGGAGGAGGAGGAGGAGGAGGAGGAGGAGGAGGAGGAGGAGGAGGAGGAGGAGGAGGAGGAGGAGGAGGAGGAGGAGGAGGAGGAGGAGGAGGAGGAGGAGGAGGAGGAGGAGGAGGAGCAGCAGCAGCAGCAGCAGCAGCAGCAGCAGCAGCAGCAGCAGCAGCAGCAGCAGCAGCAGCAGCAGCAGCTGCTGCTGCTGCTGCTGCTGCTGCTATACAGCTATGTTACACTTTACCTGCCTGAGGTTTTGGGCACATGCTACAGAAAAAGACTACTATGACCATACAAGAATGCTGGGCAGTAACAGGCTAACTAATCCATTCCAGCTCATGCATCTAGCTACATGATTCAGATAATGGTCAAGATTAAACTTCAAAACGGAACTTGCTGACTGAAGTGCTGCACACATTGTTAAAGTACTCATGGAGAAGAGAAACCAAAAATGACTCCATGCCAACAATTCAACAAGGATAATTTATATTTGTGCTGGTGACACCTCTTATCATCTCTTAAACTATTCTGATAGTATTTATAGCTAATTTAACTACCAACACATATATTAATATTCAGAGGTAACAATCTGGCTAACAATCCAAGCACATTCAGGCAGCAAAATAAGTTGACTATGCAAAGTCATGCTCATAAGTTCATTAGAAGATTACAATTGCAAACTTAAAATAATAGGTTATCTCATAACATAGATATTAGGAACAATTACTTTGCTATTAATAATTCTTCCCATGAAAAGAAGAAAAACAAAAAGGATGAACATCTTGTATGGTCAGGGGTATTTTTACTATAGCATTAATTGAAAATACTATGTCAGCCAGAGAATTGGAAGTGGGTCTATGGCTCACAAGTAATAAAGCAACAGAGTTAATTTAATCAAGACATAACACTGTAGATGCTGGAAATCTAATTTGTAAAACAAAATCAGAAAATGCAGGATACTGTCATCTAGCAACTCGGTCTGACAGAACTTAATTGACTTGTAAATATTAACTATTTTTACTCCACAAATACTGCCTGTGCTACGAAGCATTTCTAACAATTTGTGTTTTTATTTCAATTTACTCAAGAATCTATTTAAAAAATGAAGCAAACATTATCTACAGTAACTTCCACCAATGAGAACAATAATTTCTCCAAAAATAAACTCAATGAGTGGAGAACAGTATAAATTCTGTTTAAAAAACTCATGCTTGAGTAAGGATTCACTTTATCATTCATCTTGGTGGAAATAGCATTAGCACTCAATGCAGAGTATTTATTGACAATAATGTGTCAGGCAAAGAATTGGAGATAGGGCACAATTGGCAGCAATATGTCAATTCTGTAGCTTTTACTCAGCTCTAATGAAAGGTCTCTCTATACATATTGCCTGAGAGCTTTAGTGAGAAATCTGAGAGTGAAACTATTGGTGCTTGGCATCATTATAGCATGGAACTGAAAGAAACTTCTGGGATATAGATATGCATAGTTGATTGCAGAAATACAGAAGACACTATCATAGAAAATTAAAGTAAGAATACAGAACAGTCTATTTCAAGAACAGAAGAAACACACTACAACAACCTCTCCTGGTAAAGCCAGGATTACTTCTCCAAAGAAAAGAAAGTTGCTCAAAATTGTTTGAACAAAAATTAGAGTCAGTCAGCATTTGCTGTAGTGTGGTCACCAAATAGAGTGAGGAAGGTTGACTACAGTACGTCATCATATGTAGTTTTTAATAAAATAAAGTTTACTACTGATATTCACAACTATATTATACGATTATCTCGTGATCTGAATACGAATTAAACAACCTGAATAATAACGTAGAAAATCAAATTACCGACATTGCATTTAAGGGTTTTTAATTGAAAGTAGATTGAATATCAACAGTTAGATAAATAGGAAAATTGCCACAGAATAATTATGAGAAAGGTTGAGCATGCCAGTGCTTTTCTCTTTGATGTGATGGAGGACGAAAGGTATATAAGATTATGAGAGGCACCAGAGGGGGTTTTGTGAGTGGAGGAAAGTTTAGCGCAGATCTCAGAGGTAGTTTTTCTTCCACATAAAGTGATAAGTGCTTGGAATGCACAGCTGGGAGTGATAGAGGCTGGTACAATAGGGACATTTAAGAGACCCTAAAGGCTGATTTATACTTGTGCTTATGGGTTACACCGTAGGCCTGATTTATACTTTTGCGTAGCCCTACGCTGTAGCGAGCATGCGTAGTTGTGTCTGCGTCGCTCTGCAATTCACCGCCAAAACGCTAGTTGACGGTGTGGTTTCTATGCCACTGTGTTAAGTTTCTTCGTGAGAGACATGGACGAGAAAATGTACTTCAAATATTTTCAGATGTCGGCAGGTAGATTTGACGATTTGGCTCATCGTCTCCAACCATTTATTTCACATCAGTGTACAGACATGGCGGAGGAAAGCAACCCGAAATGCGTATGAGGAAATGCGATGCTACCAAATGGAAAATCACAGTTGCTGCGGTCTGCGTCGCCGTGACGCATGAGTTATATTTTTGGGGAGGTGCACGTTACCCTACAGTGTAGGGTACGCAGTACCTACGGCGTACATTTGACACACAAGTATAAATCAGCCTTTAGACAGGTACATGACGTTTTCATGGGCTATATAGGAGGGAAGGGTTAGATTGATCAGTTTATACAGGACGGCACAGTATCTGCCCACACTGTGCTGTATTGTTCTATATCCTAACAATCTAATTCTGTATACAATTTACTGTTCTCAAAGTTCAGGAATCTTGAATTATCAGTTTCCTAGAGAAATGCATGATAACAAATGAAACAAAGTTTAATGCTTAATTAATCTGAAATTAATATTTTTTAACACCTTGCAAATGTTCTGTACGCCTATAGATGGCTCACACATGAAATGAATTTTGCTATCAAAAAAAGGGATAGCAAATCTATCAATATTTGTCATCATTATAGCAGCGAACTAAAAAGAAATTCTGGGATATAGATATGCATAGTTAATTGCAAAAATGTAGATGCTCCTCTCGGAGATACCCTGCTCTTCCAAAAAGAAAATTAGGCTAGACTGTGCCCAGTCAATGAGCAGGAGAACGAGAAGAGAGCTATGCTTTCACTTAGATTTGCACTCAAGATTACAAAGGCAGCATTTTGTGGCAGTTTTTCGGATTTGGACTGCACCCAATAGTGAACAGGAGTATGAGAAGAAAGCTACATTTTCACTTAGTTCTGTACTCAGGATTGTAAAGGCAATGTTTTGCGGCAGTTTTTCAGATTTGGACTGCACCGAATCAGTGAGCAGCAGCAAGAGAAGAGAGCTACGTTTTCACTTAGGTTTGCATTCAAGATCAAAAAGGAAGTGCTTTGCAGCAGTTTTTCAGATTTGGACTGTGCCCAGACAGTGAGCATGATTCATTAGAAAGAGCGAATAAAAATAAGGCGGCAGCAAGTGGAGAGGCCATTGTTGTGAGTGGACCAGGGTTAGAGTGTGGAGGTTTTGGCTCATTAGGCTTTGGCATGGTGGGTATCTGGTATTCTCATTCCATGTCTGTTAGGGCAAAGTGCAGTGAGAACGGATCCTGGGGCTGTGTTTTGTTGTGTGTGTGAGAATTCGAATTCTGGGAGACCTCCAGCCTCCTGGAAACCCACATCTATATCAGGTGCACCTTGTCAGCTCCTCAGAGAACATGTTAATGAACTGGAACAGCAGGTTGATGACCTTCAGCTCACATGGGAGACTGAGAAAGTGATAGATAGGAGCTACAGAGAGGTAGTCACACCTAGGTTGCAGGAGGCAGGTAACTGGATGACTGTCAGGAAAAGGAAGGGAAATGGGCAGCCAGTGCAGAGTACGCTTGTGGCCATTCTTGTCAATAATAAATATACCACTATACTGTTGAGGGAATGACCTATCGGGGTGGGGGTAGCTGCAGCGACTGGGTCTCTGAGTCCTGCGCTGTGGCTCAGAAGTGAACAGAGGTGAAGAAGATTGCAGTGGTGATTGGAGATTCCATAATCAGAGGAATAGAGACGAGATTGTCAGCACGATAGAGACACCTGGATGGTACGTTGCCTCCCAAGTGCCCGGCTCAGGTCCACAGCATTCTCAAGGGGAGGATGAGCAGCCAGAAGTCTTGGTACATATTGGCACCAATAAAACATGTAGGAAAGGTGATGAGGCCCTGAAGATAGGCTTTAGGGAGCTAGTTTGAAAGCTAAAAAACAGAGCCTACAGGGTAGTAATCTCTGGATTGCTGCCTGTGCCATGTGCCAGTGAAGGCAAGAATATGATGGTTTCGCAGATGAATGTGTGGCTGGGGACAGGGTTTCAGATTTATGGACCATTGGGATCTCTTCTGGGGAAGGTACGACCTGTACAAAAGGGATGGGTTACACCTGAACCCAAGGGGGGTCGATATCCTTGCAGGCAGGTTTATTAGAGCTGCTCGAGAGGGTTTAAACTAATTTGGCAGGAGAATGGGAACCAGAGTGATAGTGCTAAGGATGGGGTAGTTGGTTTACAGAGGTAGTATGTAGTGAGACTGCTAGCAAGAAGAGACTGATGCTAGGGCGAAATTGCTGTCAATGGGATGAGTTGCAATGTAAAAAGTGGACAAATCGAAAAGGTTGAATACAGGATTGAACATATTATATCTGAATTCGTGCAGCATACGGAAAAGGTAGATGAACTTGTAGCACTGTTACAGATTGACATGTATGACATTGTGGGCATCACTGAATCGTGGCTGAAAGAAGAATATAGCTGGGAACTTAACGTCCAAGGATACACATTGCATTGAAAGGACAAGCAGGTAGGCAGAAGAGGTGGGAGGCTCTTTGGTAAAAATGAAACCAAATCATTAGAAAGAGGTGATATAGGATCGGAAGATGTCGAATCATTATGGGTAAAATTAAGAAAATGCAAGAGTAAAAAGAACCTGATAGGAGTCACATAGACCCCCCACAGCAGTAAAAATGTGGTCTACAAATTGCAACAGGAGCTAGAAAATGCATGTCAAAACGGCAATGTTACAATAGTCATGAGGGATTTCAATACGCAGGTAGATTGAGAAAATTAGGTTGGTGCTGGATCCCAAGAGAGGGAACCTCTAGAATACCTACAAGATGGCTTTTTAGAGCAGCTTGTGGTTGAGCCCACTAGGAGATCAGCTATTCTGGATTGGGTGTTGTGCAATGAACCAGAATTGATTAGAGAACTTAAGGTAAAGGAACCCTTAGGGGTCAGTAATCATAAAATGATAGAAGCTAAAGTTAGACGTATCAGTATTATAGCCGAGTAAAGGGAATCACAGAGACATGAGAAAAGAGGAGGCCATAGTTGATTGGAAGGGAATACTAGCAAGGATGAAGGCGGAATAGCAATGACTGGTATTTCTGGGAGCAATTCGGAAGACGCAGGATATATTGCTCTCAAAGAAGTAATATTCTAAAGGCAGGATTATGCAACTGTGCCTGACAAGAAAAGTCAAAGCCAACATAAATGCCAAAGACAGGGCATAAAATAGAGCAAAAATTAGTGGGAAGTTAGAGGATTGGGAAGCTTATAAAAATTAACAGAAGGCAACTAAAGAAGTCATAATGAAGGAAAAGATGGAATATGAAAGCCTGCCAATATTAAAGAGGATACTAAAAGTTTCTTCAGCTATACAAAGAGTAAAAGAGAGGTGAGAGTACATACTGGACTGTTGGAAAATGATGCTGGAGAGATAGTAATGGTGGATAAGGAAACAGCAGACAACTGAATAAATCTTTTACTGTGGAAGACACCAGCAGTATGCTGGAAGTTTGAGGATGTCAGGGGGCAGCAGTGTGTAAAATTGCCATTTACTTGAGACAAATTCTTGGCAAACAGAAAGGTCTGAAGGTAGATAAGTCAACTGGACCAGATGGTTTGCACACAAGGATTTTGAAAGAGGTGGCTGAAGAGCTGTGGAGGCATTAGTGATGATCTATCAAGAATCAATTGCCTCTGGCCTGGTTCTGAAGGACTGTAAAATCAAAAATATCACTCCACTATTCAAGACGGGAAAGGCAGAAGAAAGGAAATGACAGTTAGCCTGACCTCAGTGGTTGGAAAATGTCAACTATTAAGAATGAGGTTTTGGGGTACTTGGAGGCCAAAGTCAGCATAGTTTCCTAAGAGAAAATCTTGCCTGACAAATCTGTTGGAATTCTTTGAAGAAATAAAAAGCAGGATAAACAAAGGAGAATCAATGAATGCTGTGTACCTGGATTTTCAGAGTGTCTCTTACAAGATGCCACACGAGGCTGCTTAACAAGTTAAGACCCCATGATATTGCAGGGAAGATACCAGCATGGATAGAGCATTGGCTAATGGCAGGAGGTAAAGAGTGGGAATAAAGGGAGCCTTTTCTGGTTGGTTGCCAGTGACTAGTGGTGTTCCACAAAAGTCTGTGTTGTGACTGCTTCTTTTTACATTATATGTCAATGACTTGGATGACGGAATTGATGACTTTGTAGCCAGGTTTGCAGACGATACAAAGATAGGTGGAGGGCCAGTAGTTTTTAAGGAAGCAGTGAGGCTACAAAAGGATTTAGACAGATTCAGAGAATGGGCAAATAAGTGGCAGATAGAATACAGTGGCAGAAAGTGTATGGTAATACAGTTTGGTAGAAGAAGTAAAAGCACAGACTATTTTCTAAATGGAGAAAATATGAAAATCCGAGGTGCAAAGGGATTTGGGAGTCCTGGTGCAGGATTCCCTAAAGGTTAATTTGTAGGTTGAGTTGGTGATGAGGAAGGCAAATGTGATGTTAGCATTAATTTCAAGAGGACGAGAATATAAAAGCAAAGGTGTAATGTCAAGGCTTTATAAAGCACTGGTGAGGCCTCACTTGGAATATTGTGAGCAGTTTTGGGTCCCTTATCTAAGGAAGGATGTGCTGACATTGTAAAGATTTCAAAGGACGTTCACAAAAATCATTCCAAAATTGAAAGGCTTGTCATATGAGGAGTGTTTGATGGCTCTGCATTTCTAATCACTAGAATTCAGAAGAATGAGGGGTGATTTCATTGAAAGCTAGAGTGGATATAGAGAGAATGTTTGTTATGGTGGGGGAGTTTTAAGAGCAGGGGACACAGCCTGAGAATAGGGGGATGTCACTTTAGAACAGAGATGAGGAGGAATTTCTTTAGCCAGAGTGGTGAACGTGTGGAATTCATTGTCATGTGTGTCTGTGGAAGCCAAGCCTTTAAGGTAAAGCCTGATAGATTCTTTATTAGTCAGGGCATGAAGACATATGAGGAGAAGGCAGCAGAAGATTGGAGCGCAGACGTAAAATGGATCACCCATGATAAAATGACAGAGCACACTTAATGGGCCAAATAGCCTAATTTTGTTCCTATATCTTATGGTCTTATGGAAACTGCTGTGCAACCTTCAGAAATCAGTAATCTGATGATAACTTTCTTGCATCAGTAAAAATGAATTTTTAAATGACATACCAAGTTTTAATTACTGCTTCAAATACTGAATAACCAAGAAATTGTATTATATATCTGCAGAAACACTTCCTGTCTGCAGAAAAATACTTCAGAATATTTTGGATTTTAACGTACTAGCAGTGTCATTAGAATTAAAAAGCTTGTGTTCCTTATAATGTTGGTTAAAAAAAATGACATGAGTGGAAGTTTCACACCACAGAGATCACTAAATCTTTATGGGCAGTTTTCTTTGATACCAACAGCAAATTCTATTGCATTGTTAATAACTGAAAAATCAAGACATTAAGTACAAGATTTCGAACATTTAGATTATTTTTTTTGAGGGAATATAGTCAGTTAGATGGTAGGGACAAGGTATGGATTCAGGTAGGAAGGACAAAAACAAATTTGAAACCAATGACCAAATTCAAACTGCACTACTTGTATGTAAATGGACATGGTGTGTGGAATAAGTCTATACCTTGCAGAACATAATTCCACAACTAAGCATCCATCCATTCTTTCCTAAATCATCAGTGACTTCATCGCCTCCAAGGTTTAAAACTCATTTCCTGAATCCCCAAATTTTATACAGCCACCACAGTATAATCCACAAGTAAGTCTGCATTTGTATGTCTTGTTTTGGTCTGCTTCTCTCCCATGGAACTCATACCTTTACTAAATTGTAGAAACTTTACCCTAATTGTGGAAACTTTACCCTTGGCAGCCGTCAAGTACCTATACAAATCTCGTTTTTCCAGTACTCAGGCCGTAACTCCTACTGAAGGAAAAGAGCACCCCTCCCCAGCCAATACAACAACTCTAAATCTACACTCCCAGTTTCTGCATATTTGTTTAATCTGTTCTGATTCCATCATCCTCCATGTTACTATCATCCCATTTCCTCAATTACTTCCTTCCACCATGACTGACAATATCCCAAAACAAATTGTCTTCACCGCTCATATTCTTGCCCTTATTTACTGTGTCCCTCCCTGACCTAGAAAAGGATTGTTCCTGTCCTCACCTCCCATATTCAACAGCTCATCTCTGCCATTTCCAGTGGTAAGGAGGATCTCAAGAGACTTCAGCAGTACAAAGACAAGCTGAATGATTGGGCAAGAACACAGTGGATGCAAAGTACTGCAGAAAAATGTGAAGTTATCCACTTTAGTGCACTATTCAGAAAAGGGTGTACTTTTTAAAATAGCAAAACTGGGAAATGTTGATTTACAAGGATGACTGAAGATTTGTAGGCAAGTCAATGAAAGCCAGATGCAGGTGTAGCAAACGTAAATGAAGATAAACAATATGCTGGCCTTTATTATGAGAGTAAGTGAAAACAGCAGCAAAGGTTTTACAAATGTATAGGGCCTCGCTGAAAATAGAATGTGTACATATTAGTTTTCCTTACCTAGAAAGAAAGATGTGCTTGCCATAGACAAAATGCAACAAAGATATGCGAAGCTAGTTTCAGAGAAGGCAGCCTTGTAGTATGTACAGCATAGACCTGCATTCTTCAGAGTTTACATCTCATCAAACCCTATACGAACCATTCAAGACTCAATAGGCTAGATTAGGAAGTATATTTTCTCTGGTTTAGGAGTCTAGAGTCAGTCTCAGAATAAGAGACAGGCCATTTAGAACTGATATTAAGAGAAATATTTTCATTTCAAGCCTTTGAAGTTCTGTACCCAGATGGCTCAGGAGACCCATTCATTAAGTTTATTCCACACAGAGGTCAAGAGGATATGTTTATTGACGGAATGAAGGCATATGGGGATAGTGCAGGAAAACGGTGATGAAGTAGATCAGTAATTTTGATGAATGGCAGAGAAAGCTTAGTCAGCAGGGTCTCCTCAACTTCCTATTCTTAATACCACCACCAAATATTTTTCTTTCCCCAGGGGAACAATTCCTCTCAGATGTCCTAGGTCACCTCATCAATGCCACCTCCCTTTATCCATGACATTTTCCTTTGCCAAATGATATAACACCTTCCTTTTTATCTTCACCTTCCCATTATCCAGGATCCTGCACAGCTTCCAAATGAACGTGTGATTTATTTATACCAATTTTAATTTAGCACACCCTATTTCCACTTTGGATGCAGTCTTGAAGTACATGTGCTTATTTAGTTGTCTGTCAGTCAAATTCCCCAACACATATCTGTATTCTAGACTGTTCGTTCCAATGAAATTCAAGGCTTATGAAGAAGAACCCCAGTTTCCATTATGGCACACTACAACCTTCCACTTAATATTGTGTTCAGCAATTATAGATAACGGGTCACACACATGGAACTCAGCAGGCCAGCAGAACCGTGGAAAAGAGTGAACAGTCGACGTTTTGAGCTGAGACATCAGGACTCAAGTCCTGAAGGAGGGTTTTGGCCCAAAACGTCGACTGATGACTCTTTTCCATCGATGCTACCTGGACTGCTGAGATTCTCTAGCATTTTATGTGTATTGCTTTGGATTTCCAGCATTGCAGATTTTCTCATGTTACAGATAATGGGTCTGCTACTTCCATGTTCTTTGCTTCTCGCTTCATTTATTATCATTTCCCTTTGTTATCATTGTCTATTATTTAATTTCATAAATATCCCAGACATTCCTTTTTCTTTGCTGTCTTCATAGTTAAAATTTGTTTAATCTCTGTTCCAGTTCAAATCAAAGATCATCAACTTGAAACATCAATGTTGCCTAACCTATTGGTAGTTCCAGCATTTTCTTTTGTTTCTGATTTCCAGCATCCCCAGTGTTCTGCTGTTCTAACATTTATGCTAGATCTTCTGATGAACGTATAGTAAAATTGCGTTAATCTGACATGCTAGGTATTTTGATGGTGTTAGACAAGAATATTTTTGAATTATTCAATGTTATTCTATTAATATTCCAACACAATTCACTCTTTTGAGATGTTACATGGTGAACAATAAATTTTCCAGTGACCCTGGTAAATTTATAGGGAGCACAGGAACCAGGTGGCCCCAGTGAGTGTATGGGAGTGAAACAAACATTATCTGATAAACCAGATACTAAGCTATTGGAATTTCAGAATAATCAGATAGCGAATTATCAGCTTTACTTATTCCGATTTTGCTGCAGATAGCAGACAACTGGAGACGCACTGTAGATGCATGAACAATGTTAATTAATGCTAATACACTAGGGAGTAATTGTGCCTGCACCTCAACAATTGTTGTACTTTAGATTCTGGCAGACCTAATTATATTCTGATAGACCCACTGTACGTTTCTACTGTTTCTTGTTTTTACAAGAGCAAGTAGAGGGGTAATAGGCTGGCAGGTGAAAGAGAGGGTGAGAGGGTTGGTAGTGGAAGAGCACATAAATCAATTGAAAAAAATGTGAAGTTGTGCTATAACTTGGAAACTAAAACAAAAAGTTACACAAAAAGATTTTGTAAATTGAGGTGAAGTGTTCACATATGGAAGTTCTACAAGGGTGAAGGTGCCATTTCCTTACTAGCTTATGCACATTATAGAGGAAACACTACCTGTCAGGGGTTTAGGGAAAATAATTAAGACTCAATAAGATTTTTTTTTTAAAAAGGTATCATACCCAAATACTAGATTTGAGGATATATTTCTTGAGGGTGCATGGCATTTGCTAAATTTTCAAAGCGTCTAGACAGGTTTAAGTCAATATTACAATAACTTACTAATCACAAGCAAAAAATCTTCCTTACAGAACTATTTAAAAATATAAAACATTACATGTAAGGAAATTTTGAATTGGGGAATAGCCTGCAATTATTTTTGGATTGATTTTATAGTCACTTTAACTGACAATACATTTGAATACTATTTATAAAGCATCAACCATGAAAACTTGGCCATTAGAAAAAGGTTTTTATAAAATGGTACCTCCAAGTGTTGAAGAACCTAAGCCACTTGACTGCAAGCCAGTGCCAATACCTGAGACGAATGGTGCTCCAAAGTTAACTCCCAAAGCTGGTTGTGGTCCTGATATAGAAATAATTGAGAAAAAAAAAGACAAAATTTCCATTACACTTAGAAATATCTTTAAGTATATATTTTAATTAAATGACTCTCCAATGAGAATTTTATTTCAACTACACTTGAAATAATGGACAAAGACATCAAGTGTACGTATTTAGACTTAAACTGATCCAAAAAGAATTTAGCATTTAAAAAAAACTTAACAATATAATTGATCCACATTTATTTAATCTTTTTTTAACACTTTTTTTTTTGCCAATTCAGCCACTCAATAGCAATTGGAGAACACTAAAGTCGCCCAGAGCAAAATCCTACAAAATCCCTTCTTTACTGTTACTTCGGTCAGTATTTTCTTCTTCAATTTCAGAAAATAAACTCACACTATGATTTGTACAACCAGCACAATGTCATGCCCCTAATTTTGCTTTTTAAAAGTCAGCAAATAGCTTACGTCCTGTTACAAAGCCTCAGATTTATGTTTAAACTTTATACGTACATCATGCTCAAATGAGTCAATTTAGTAATACTTAAAGAACAAAAATACATAAGAAGACAATAAGATCTTTCACATCTCAATTTATTGTTTAGTTTTGAAACATCTCAATTACATGTCAACACAACAATAAAATTTTCATTTTTGTTAGTTCATAAATGCTATATTCTTGATTTTAGTGCACTACAGTTTGATATTAGGCAACGTTTTAAATAAACGGAGGGAAAAAAATCATCCAAATTCTAAAGGCAGTTACAACCAGAAGTGAATTTCTTTGCGTGTGCAGTTTTAAAAAGGCACCACTAAATTTACACTTCAAATGTCGGTTAAACACATCCATCCTTTCACAGTTCAAACACACCACTTATTTTGCTATTGCTTATGGTAGTCTGATGTTATAGATGACTTAACTGTCAAAAGGGAATTTGGAAGGTGGAAGCAAAGTATTATAATTATGCCAACGAAATGCCAAAAACATCTAATCAAATTATGGATCAAATCCTGAAGAGACAGTACCATTTTGTGCGCCTACGTAGGCTTCATTTCAAAACTTTCCACAATTCTCACACAACTATAGACAATATTAAGAACTAAAAAAATGCTATTAACTTTTGAATACACAAAAGTTTATAGCATTAAGGAATGCTAGCGTATGATATTGCAAAATTTGCAAATCTAGTTGGAGCATTTACTAAAAGATGGTTTAAGTAGAAAATTTTGAATATATTTGATAATATTCATATGGAAAAATTCAGCCCATGTAGGCCAATTAATTGACACTGTCCCTTTTTATCATAGATTTCAATGAACAATGAAAAGAGACAGATACATAAATAAGTGTAACATGAGTTTTACAGATAATGCAGTATTATATAATATATAGTTTACAAAGATTGATTTCACAACCAAACTAGTGTT
This sequence comes from Mobula birostris, assembly GCF_030028105.1. NCBI lineage: Eukaryota > Metazoa > Chordata > Chondrichthyes > Myliobatiformes > Myliobatidae > Mobula > Mobula birostris. The sequence goes on from NC_092376.1 coordinate 43,456,064, forward strand.
GTAACCTAGTGTTAATAAGGAAGGCAACTGTGGCACTGCACATTTATGTATACTCAAAGAAATAATTTTGTGTAGTGCATTTGGAATTTTACAATATTGGGATATAATAAAACTTTTTGGCAATTGTTTTCAGGGAACAATACTATTGCTGCTCTTTCAGAAAGCAAAGTTAGAAAATTTGTTTTATAAAGATAAAATATAGCACATGAAAAGTGCACAAACTTACCTGCACTTTTTTTCTAGCAGCCTTGTTTTGAGAATATCTTACAAACTTTAATTTAATTAAGTGTTTACACTGCTATTAATTGATTAATAATAGCAAATACTCTGGCATTTATTTCAAATTCTTTTAAAATGTCTTTTTAATTCTACACATCCTAACTGGAACCAGTTATACTGGTGGAAGGGTGGGAGAGTTAAGAGGCAAGCCATCAATAAATATTTACTGTGTAAAACAGAAATGTTTCGTGGCTGAGATCAGCAAATAAGATTCAGATTATAAACGCTGCTCTGGAACATGTTAATTAAGACATGCATTCTAAATGCTGTTCATGAATATGTAAAATATAATATTATGGAGCAAGTATAAGAAATTCCAGCTTGCTAACACTTATTAACTACTCCTTGTAAACAATTTCTTTTGTGTCAAATTTCATTTTAAAAAATCGACCACATATTAATGTTGCAGTACTTCCTTAATGTAAACTTTATTATACCTTCATAAATATATCAAGGTATTTTAATTCATTACATTTGTTTATATCCCTGAAACTTCAATTATAAAATAAATTTATACCCCTGGCATCCTGTCTTTATTGAGAATTGCAACTACGATAAAAAGCTGCTATTGTTTAATGCGGGGGTTTTTATTCAAATAAGAAGTCATTTTAAAATTTCCCTGTCAATCTAGTCTGCGACTGATAGGTTATATATGATCGGTCATGCCTTATAACAAATTCTCAAAGATACTAGGAGTTGAAAAAACAGATGACTTGGACTAAGTGATTTTTTAAATTATATTCTTGCAGGAAAACTGACTAGCTCCTGTTATTCACCTTTTAACTCAGATCAGGAATGTGCCACATTGGGTACCTTAGCATAAATCAATTTCTTGCAGCGCATTTTATTATACCAGTGTATTATACAATACTGTTTTCCATGATAAAATGAAGAAAAAACACCTCACTGAATAAAGGATATGGTATCTATATCATCCATCAGTAGTTATCGTTTGTAAGCAACCTCACCTAAAACAATATTTAGGGTTATGTGCACCTAAAATTTACCCAATTATCCATTCTTAAAATTTTTAACTTTTTTTTAAACAAAAACATATCAATTTTAACAAATATTTCACATTTTCTGCAAGTTATCAGAATTTAGTGATTCAACAACATTCAAAGCCTTACAAGGTCACTTCTATCTAGAATCTTAGTCACCTTTACCATAGTATAAAAAGTCACTTCACATTTTCTAAATTACCAATTTAAGAAATTAGGTATCTTACAGCTTTAAGATTATTGCTATGTGGATCCTGCATAACCATGAAAGTACTTTTCTATGCAGGTATCATTAATTTTAAAAAATGACAAAAAGGTACAAGGAAGTCTTGGTTGCTTTCTAATACAGCAGTATGACCACTGAGATGTATTTAGGAAGACAAAATTAAGAGAGAAATATTTGTGAATACTTTATAGGTTTTAACATATGACCAACGTAATCATATATTTGTCTCAGCACTATTCATCTATAACTTGAAGACATTCAGACCTGTAGCAGGCTGTTGCTGCTGTGTTAATGTTGCAGCCATGGCAACTGCCGCTGCATTTGGTATGCTGAAGGGAGTTGGTCCAGTTGTGATACGTGGAGTATTCTGCCACTTCTTAGCTTCAGCACGCCTTGCTTCAAAGGCATCAGTGGTATCACCAAAGTATGTCTTACGATAGCTAAGATACTGCTCTTTTAGAATCTGAAGAGAAAAAGTCAAGTTTCATTATGCAGAATGGCAAACTATGACAGCCAAAATAAGTAAAAAGCTAATAACATGAACTATATCCATGAAAACTGTTAAATACTTTTAAATCACTGAATGCAACTCACTTAATCACCATTAAGTTGCAAGTACCCACAAACAAAAAGTATTGTACATCACTTTTAAACATATGTTTAAAAATTCATTCAATTCTAAATCAATTATTTCCAATACCAGTGGACTTTGAAAAAACTCCATACAATAATCAATTTTAGGTTGTTGCTACCTATGCTTCAACATTTGAGTGCTTTCACCCTTCCCCCATCTAGACTGGCATTGAATTAGGGACAAGTGTATCAAAGCTTTTTTCTCATCTTAAACAGATTACGCCACCTGTAACACTTGAGATAATTTTACAATCATTACTGAACATTACTTCTGAATACCAACTGCAGAAAACTTCAAAGGAAACTTGAGGATTTACTTTCCACCTAAGTTTAGACATCAGTCTTTTCAATACCTTTTCTTACAGCGCAGTAGAGGTTTTGAATTTAGCATCCAGTGCAAAATATTGTGTCTGCGGATTTAGCAAAGTTAAAAGTGCAGAGGGAACAATGCTGTGGCAGAAAAGAGAGAAGAGGTGAGAGAGAGGAGAGCGAGAGAGAGGAGGGGGAGGTATGAGAGAGAGTGGGGAGAGAGAGAGAGAGAGACTGGTGGGTGAGAGAGAGGGGGAGAGAGGGGTGAGAGAGAGAGGGTGGTGTGAGAGAGAGGGTGGTGTGAGAGACAGAGAATGCTGTGTGTAAGAGAGCGAGAGGTGTGAGATAGAGGGAGACTGGGGTGAGAGAGAGTGTGAGGGAGAGGGGTGCAGGAAAAAGGTGGGGGGAGAGGGTGTGAGAGAGAGAGTGGTGTGGGAGAGAGGTGGGGTGCGCGAGAGAGAGGTTTGCGAGAGAGAGGGAGAGAGGTGAGAGAGTGTGAGAGACAGGAGGTGAGAAGAGGGAGAGAGGACAACTGGAAAAAAAGAGGGCAACAGAAGGCAATAGCATGATGCAAAGGAGATGAAATTATTTATCTTGCTCTGTCTTATCTACTTAATACTTCTTCTTTCCCGCCATCCCACATTTACTGCTCTTCTCTTCTGCCAATCTCACCACAACCAAAATAGTTAGCCTGTTGATTTGATATTGACTGGTCAGGTACAAGTTTACAGGAAGTTGATTATCTCATGAATTGAATGCAGTGTAGACCAGTTTTATACACTGCTGCAATACAACTTGGGGTATATAATTATTTTCTTCCTATTACTTCTGATTCTTCTAACAAGTCATAAATCTCTCTGACTGCTCATCTTTCTCATGCTGATAACATTATTTATTTCTTTAAGGCAAGCACGATTCAAAATAACTGAGATGCCTATTCTGAGATGGCAAGGAAATCCTTGGCAATGAAAGTTTCTGATAATTGCTTTTTAGAAATATTATTTGGCTTTAATAAGGCCTTAGAAAGGATAGAGGGACTTTGATGTGTTACACAACAAAGTTTATTTTTCCCAAAGGCTAATAGGAGATCCAGACCTTTAAAGAGAAAAAAGGTTAGAACATCTTTCACATAATGAAAGAGCCTGGATTTATTTTTTTTAAGAAGACTGGAACCCTGGTAACGCTAAACAATAATTCTGAAATAGCTTACACATCAGATCATACTCAGAAAAAGGAGTAAAAACTATTGCCGCAGAATTGAAACAAAACCTGCTTTTAGAGCATATTGTTAGCAGCTTAATGAAAACTACCTGATGCAGTCTCGACAGAAAATGCTATCGAGTTGCCTCCACAGATGCTGCCTGACCAGCTTAATTCCTCTTAACAGTTTGTGTTTTGCTACCATTACAGGACCAATTTTACGCATTAAAAACTGATTGGACTTTTGATTTTAAAATAAAAATATGATTAAACAAAATCCTAGTTGCATTTTCTGTGGAGATACTGTTCACGTGTTTAAAATCTGTTATTTCGTATTAAATCTTGCCTCTTTATATTCATGAATGCAGAGAACTGAATATTAAACACAATATTCAATGTACTAAATTGAAGGATTTTTTGATAATAAGCAAACACGAGATTCTATCATACCTTTGCACTTTCATGTATTGACTGAAGTTGAGCAGCCAGAGCTACAAATGTCTGGTATACTTTCTGCATTGCAAGAGACAAGTCTGTAGAAATGATAAAAAATAAATGAATAGCAAATAACAATTCTGTTACCATTCTGCAGTGTTTTTGTTACACATTCTCCCTATCACTCTCCTTTGTGCCAATTTCTACATGAGGTATAGACCAATGGATATGCTCCAATAATTCCCTTCAAAACATAAAAACAAGAGATTTTGCAGATGCTGGAAATCTTGAGCAACACACACAAAACATTGAAGGAACTCAACAAGACAGGCTGCAACTACGGAGAGAAATAAACAGTCAATGTTTCGGGCTGAGCCCTTTCATCAAGACTGGAAAGGAAGGGAGGAGAAGCTAGAATAAAATGGGTGGGGAAAGGTAGAAGTACAAACTGGAAAGGTGATAGGTGAAATCAGATGGGGGTGGAGGGTAAGGTGGGTGGGTGGGAGGCTGTAGTAAGAATCTGGGAAGTGATGTGTAGAGGAAGTGACGGGCCGAAGGAGGAAACTGTTAGGAGAGGACAATGGACCATGGGAGAAAAGGAAAGAGGAAGAGAACGAGAGGGAGGTGATAAACCAATGAGGAAGGGTGAGACGTGAAGCAGAATGTAAATGGATAAAGGGGGAAATCCACTGTTTTCTCTTATCAGATTCCTCCTTCTTCAACCTTTTAGTTTTTTCATCTATTCTCTCCTAGTTTTGTACTTCACCTCTCCTCTGCCACCCACCTTCCCCTGCACCTCTCCCCACCTTCTTATTCTAGTTTCTTCCCCCTTCCTTTTCCATTCCTGATGGAAGGTCTTGGCCTGAGACATCATTTGCTTACTCCTCTCCATATATGCTGCCTGACTTGCTGAGATCCTCCAGCATCTTACGCATACTCCCTTCAAAAAGGGAGCCTTTTCCTTTGAAAGTCACATAATATTACTTTGTGAATTAAGCTATAAGCAAGATCGTCCTGTTCAGGATGCTAGCTTTTTCTTTAGTATTACTTTTCTGAAGACAAAATCAAGTTCTGCTGTTCCTGCCAAAATGTACAAAATGCATTTTGGACCCATCTTGATAATATTAATAGTTATACAGAGAGACGAAACCGATCAAAAACAGTATTTCTTCACCAAAGTCAATCACATGCATCGTGTTTTCAAAAATTTTTTAAATTAATTTTTACAGATACAGGTTGGGTACCCTTTATCCAAAATGCTTGGGACTGGAATGCTCTGGAAGTTTTTTTGGATTTTGGAATATATAATGAGTTAGCTTGGAATCGCCATCATTCCCGACTCGGAATTAATGTGCTACCGGTAAGCAGTCTTGGCCAGAAAGCAGGTCCTGATGGAGTACTTGGTAGGGCTCTGAAAACCTGTGCCAACCAACTGGCCAGGATGTTCAAAGACATTTTCAATCTCTCAATGCCATTGTCAGAAGCTCCCACCTGTTTCAAAGGGGCAACAATTATAGCAGTGCCCAAGAAGAGCAGAGTGAGCTGCTTTAGTGACTATCGTCCAGTATCACTCACATCTACAGTGAGGTGCTGAGAGAAGTTGGTTATGGCTAGAATTAACTCCTGTCTCAGCAAGGACCTAGACCACTGCAATAGGTCTATGGTGGATAGGATCTCATTGTCTCTTCATGTGGCCTTGGATCATCTGGACATACAAATGCCTATGGCAGGATGCTGTTTATTGACTACAGCCCAGCAGTTAACACAATCATTTCTACACTTCTGATCAAAAAGCTCTAGAACCCAGGCCTTTGTACTTTCCTCTGCAACTGGATTCTCAACTTCCTAACAAGACGACCACAATCTGTATAGATCGGAAATAACATCACCATCTTAGTAACAGTCAACACTGGTGCACCTCAGGATGTGTGTGTATGCCACTGCTCTAATCTCTCTACACCCATGCTCGTGTGGCTATGCACAGCTCAAATGCCATCTATAAGTTTGCTGACGATACCACTATGGTTGGCAGAACTTCAGATAGTGACAAGAGGGCGTACAGGAGTGAGATATATCAGCTAGTTGAGTGGTGTCGCAGCAACAGCCTTGCACTCAATGTCAATAAGACCAAAGAACTGATTGTGGACTTCAGAAAGGGTAAGACGAGAGAACACACACCAGTTCTCATAGGGAGATGAGAAGTGAAAAAGTGAACAATTTCAAGTTCCTGGGTGTCAATATCTCTGAGGATCTAACCTGGATCCAACATATCAATGCAGCAACAAAGGCAGCAGCAGCTATATTTCATGTGGAGTTTGAGAAATGTTATGTCACCAGAGACTCGCAAATTTCTACAGATGTACTGTGAAGAGCATTCTAACTGTATGCATCACTGTCTGGTATGGGGGGGCTACTGCACAGAATTGAAATAAGCTGCAGAGAGTTGTAAACTTAGTCAGCTCCATCATGGGCATCAGCCTCTGTAGTAATCAGGATATCTTCAAGGAGCAATGCCTCAAGAAGGCAGTGTCCATTATTAAGGACCCCCATCACCCAGGTCATGCCTTGTTCTCATTGGTACCATCAGGAAAGAGGAACAGAAGCTTGAAGGCACACACTCAATGATTCAGGAACAGCTTCTTCCTCTCTGCTATCCAATTTCTCAATGGACAATGAACCCATGAACATTACCTCAATGCTTTTTATTTCTGTTGTTGTACTAATTATTTAATCTATTTAATATATACATACGTTTGTATATAGAAACTGTAATTCAGTTTTATTATTATATATTGCGTTGTACTCGTGCTACAAAGACAACAGATTTCATGATATTTGCTGGTGATATTAAACCTGATGCTGATCGTCTGACACCTGTTCATCACACATTTGCATTGATGCAGCCGTTCAGCATGCTGGATTTTCATCAATGACGATGCTGGCAAACTCATCAATGAATTTCCCTGCAACTTTGTGATCAGCAGACACTTTATCACCACAAATCTTAAAAAATTTAATGCCATGCATTTTCTTAAACTTCTGCAATCAGCCTGAAAAATATTTACAATTAACTTCAATTTTCAGTTCATCATGATAGATCTTTGCTTGCTTCATAAGCAGCATACAGTTTAGCGGCATATGTTCACTCCAATGTTGACAGATCCATTCTTTCAATACATTATAGATTCACTTTATTCAGTGTTTTTCTATTTTTTCATTAACATCTGTTCATTGCATATGTGAGGTCACTTCTCAGAACACTCTGTGGTGCACAGAGACCTGCGCAGTGCCTGGGAACCTTTCCCATCACCTTGTGGAATTTCCCATTTGTGACGTCATGTCTGTCAGTTTAGATTTTGAAGGTTTTTCAGATTTTGGAATTTCAGACAAGGGGTACTCAACCTGTATTTACTTATAGGTAATATGTAACATAAAATGTTGAAAATGCTCATGTTTCAAGTCAAAGACATCAGACTGGAAATGCTAACTCTGTTTCTCTTCACACATGCAGTCTGTTGATTTTCATTTATTCCTAAGTTTCTCATTAAACATCTTTTCTAAGTAACTTCTACATCCAGAAAATCCTCCATCCAACTTGGTACCCAAAGGAGATCACAGAGATTTTGAAAAATGCTACAAAAACTTTAATGTAACTGTTGGTATGTGTCAAAAATGAACAAAATAACCTCTTCAGTTTTTCAAATCTCTAATGTACAAGTAGACCATGGGTGATCAGGTATCTTCTGGTGCCCCATTACCTAATAAAAAGGTATCATTAATTATTGCTATTTGTTTATTATTGCCACATGTACCAAGATACAGTGAAAAGGTCGTCATGCATGCTGTTGTATATGTCTCTACTTCCACAGATAGCTAAAGAAATTCAGTATGTCCTTGTCGATACTTGTCAATTATTATTAATGCAGCATAGAAAGCATTGTCTGGATGTGTAACAGCTTGGTATGGCAACTGCTTTGCATGAAACTACAAAGACTTGTGGACACAGCTGAGCACAGAAATCAGCCTTCCCTCTGCAGACTCTGCCTATGCGATTCAATACCTCAGTAAAGCAGCCAGCATAATCAAAGGTCTCACCACCACCCCGTCCCCCCTCCCCCGCAGACATTCCCTTCTCCCCTTTCCCATCAGGCAGAAGATACAGAAGCCTGAAAGCACATATCAATACACCATGCTAGAAAACAGCTTCTATCCTACTGTTATCAGACCTCTTACATAATAAGATGGACTCTTGGCCTCACAATCTACCTTGATATAATCTTGTACTTCACCGTTTAACTACACTTTTTCAGTAGCTTTTACACTTCATTCTGCTTTGTTATTGTTTACCTTATTCTACATCAATGCGCTGTGCAATTATTTGTGCTTGCTACATGTGACAATAATAAACCAATACCAAAACAGCCAGGCACAAACTAGAGTCCCTTACAAAAATGAGTATTGACGATATTATAAAATGCACTTCCTATTAAGGTACTAAGTGGCTAAACCTAGAATTTGTCATTTGTAAGTTATTACTTCCACCTTTATACCATTCAAACTACATTGCGTCAGTATTTACATGAGTGAGGAAAAGAAGTCAACACATCCCAAGGTAACCTAACACACAGGCGATCCCTACATCAGAGGGGCCGCATTCCCAGAAAATTATCAGTACACTCTCTCCAGTCTAAGGATGTGCGAAGAGACTTCTCAGAGTACAGTACTATTGCGCTCTCTATCTACAAGGCAATTTTTTCAGATTCAGATGGCTAGTGAATTAGGAAAGGGTTGAGAACTGGGGATATCAGGGAAAGAAATTGGATTCGAGAACCAGAATTACTGGGAGAAAGGTGTAGAATAAATTCCGGAGGCAATGTGTTCACATATGGTGACAGTATAAGTGGTGTAAAGTCCAGGAATTACACCATGGCTACTATGGTTCCCCAAAATGCAGGTTATCAGAAAAAAGGCCTCACAGACGAGGAATGCGGTAGCTCTGCATCCTAAAGGAGGGACTTGACTATGATGGCTATCCAATTGACACAGTGTTGGCATATCTAAATCCTTTTGCCCCCATGATATTCATCGGTGAAAAATAAAAACTGACAAAATCTATTATTTCTTTCACATTTATTTCCCTTCACACACACCCCAATGTATTCCAATAGAGTGAATCATATCCTATATGTCAAATTTTTGGATAGTGATGTGAACTCCATAAGGGAAAATTTCTGTAATCCAAATTGTTCTAACACAGGGGTTGCTTGTGTTCAAACTGTAGAAGCTCATCAAAATTAACACCAAAAAACAGCAGACTGACAAATCTAGAGCCAAATCTTTCCTTCTTTAGATTTTAAATAAAGTACAGAACCATGCAAAAGTCCTAGGCACAGGTAAAAAAAATTCTGTAGAGTGAAGATGCTTTCAAAAATGAAGTTACTAAATATCAAAAAAATTACTACAAAGAGCAGTAAACAGTAAAAAAATTAAATCAAATCAATATTTAGTGTGACCACCTTTAAAACTGCATCAATTCTCTTAGGTACACTGTCGTACAATTTTATAAGAAAATTGGCTGGTAGATCGCTCCAAGCATTTTGGAGAACATGCTACAGTTCTTCTGCAGACATTGGCTGTCTCGCTTGCTTCTCTCTCCAGGCAATCCCAGACAGCCTCAATGCTGTTGAAATCAGGGCTCTGTGGAGATCAAACCATTTGTTGTAGAACTCCTTATTCTTCTTTACGCTGAAGATAGCTCTTTATGACCTTGGCCACATATTTGGGGTCATTGCCTTGCTGCAGAATGAAGTAGGGAACAATCAGGTGCTTCCTCGATGGCATTCCATAATGGATGAGGATCTGCATGTACTTCTGAGCACTAAGGATTCCATCAATTCTCAACAGATCACCAAATCCATTTGCAGAGATTCAGCCCCAAGCCTCCGCCGTGCTTCACTGTTGACTAGACACTATTCAATATGGCACTCTCCAGCTCCTCTACGGTCAACCTGCCTCCTGTTTGACCCAAAGAAATTCACATTTTGACTTGTCAGTCTGGAGCTCTTGCTGCCATTACTCAGTGCTTCTATCCTTGTGTTGTTGTGCACAGGTGAGTCTCTTGGCTTTATTTCCACTTTGAAGGAATTGCTTTTTGGCAGAAACTCTTCCATGAAGACCACTTCTGACAAGACTTCTCTGCACTGCAGAGTGGTGTATCTGGGTTCCAGTGGTTTCTGTGAGCTCAGAGCTGAGAACAGTGCTGGACTTCTTCCAGTTTAGAAGGGACGTCAGATTGATGTATCTCTCATCTGCAGAACCACTGTGTTTCTGATCCTCAACCTTGCCCATTTCTTTGTACTTCTTCAGAAGAAATTGTTCAGCATATCTTGCAACTCCTGTCTGCCATGCAATTTCTGATGCAGGATGACTACCTTGTGTCTTGTTGCTGTGCTCACTCTTGCCATGGTGTAAGAGTTGATAATTTAAATTGTCACATCAGCCTGACCCTCACTCTTTAGTTTGGTTGTCCCTCGCCCAGTTTGATTCCTTCTACACTGGCTTTTGTTTCAGTTAATCAGTTTACAGTTGCAAGGAAGAGTTTGTGAACCCTTTGCAATTACCTGGTCTTCTGTATTAATTAATCATAAAATGTGATCTTCATCTAAGTCAAAGTAAAAGACAAACAATCTGCCTAAACTAATAGCAAACAATTGTACTTCTCGTCAAGACTGAGTATACAATCACAATCTAAATTGAAAAAAAGTATGTGAATCTCTGGGGCACTGCCATCTACAAAAACTATTTGGAGTCAGGTGTTCCAACCAAAGAGATGAGATTGGAGGTGTAGGTTGTAGAGGTTTTCCACCCTACAAAAAAGACACACAAAGTCAGGTTACTGACAGAGCCTGCTCTTCTCAAGAAAGATATATTGATGTGCACCATGCCTCAATCAACTTTCAGAGGACCTTAGAAGAGAACTGAGAAATGCATGAAGCTGGTAAAAGCTACAAAAATATTTCTAAAGACCTGAGTGCTTATCAGTCCATTATTGTGACTTAGTTGATCAGACCACATTTTATGAGTAATTAGTGCAGAAAACCAGGTAATTGCAAAGGGTTCACTATCATTTTCTTGCAACTGATGTTCATTCAGCTCATGTCACTGAACATTAGCATCCTGTTTATTGTCTTTGTTTAATCATGCACTGGGTTATATACCTACAAAGTAATCCAGTTTTTATTTGAAAGCATGTCTATTATTTAAAATGTTACTTTCCCTGTGATATTCAATTTTTTTCGGAAACCTAAATTTACTCTTTTCTACTGACACACTAATGTAGAAGGCAAAAAAATATACAGCTAAAACAAAATTTACATTAAAAAAGCTAACGTGCCTAAGACTTCCGCACAGTACTCTAGGTAGAAGTGTCTTTCATGTAATTTTCAAAATATTTTGTGATTTAGTAAACATTCCCTAACACTTGAAAAATTTTTAAAATAGTGTGAAAGAAAATATGGAAAATTATCACAGTTAACATGTTAAACAACTGTGTCAAGAATTTATGGCTGTTACAGTTAAAAATAATGCAGATGAACAAAATGCTATGCTGATGGGTTTAAAACGGCAAGAGTTGGCCAAGAAGTGATTGAATGCTTTAGGAGAAGCTATTCAAATTAGCAGGTGTGCTGGTGATAACCTACAAGATTGGTTCACACATATTTACAATTGCCATAAGTAACTGGCTGGGGAGTTACATCTTTGTAGATGGGACATTCAACAAGAGATACAGTAAATGGAGTGAACTATGACAATTTATTTCAATATGCTAAAAATAAAGTTCAGATCTGAAAACGATACATCAATTAAAGTTTGGACAAAACTAATAAGGATCAATACATGCCATGGAGAGTTAAGTAGAATAATTGAAGTAGCTAATGGAATATTGGTCTTTATATGTAGATGACTAATGCACCAAGGATAGAATCTATTCTAATAGCTATACAAAATCCATGACAAGCTCTTTATGCTCGAAGCAAACAGCTACAAGTTACTCAAGCAGATTTTCCAACATAAGTGCAGAGAGTGGTTGGTGCACAGTTGTAAAAAGCACTGCTTATATCAACTTCTGGACAAAATTCAGAGATTGCTGTCAGTGAGCAGCACCATTGATCCCATAGGCAATTTCCCACAAAATCTAGGCAACAGTCTAAATTTAGACTGAATACATTATTAAATATTTCTGCACACTAAAGACATTAGAAATTTGGAATTCACTAAAAAAAATGGCAAATGAAGTAACGCAAAACATTATATTTAAAATTGATAGAATTTCAGTAACAATAGATGCTAATGAACAGGATAAAAAGGAGGATATAGTCAGGTTACAGATCATCCTGATCTCACTGAATAGTAGTATGGATTCAAGGAACCAAGTAAGCTGCAGTTATTTACCAAAGGTACATTGCAAACCATTACCTCTCAATACCCAAAAGCAATAAGGACAGAAGGCAAATAGCAATGCTACCATTAAGGTTTCCCTCCCTACTCTGTCTCCACAAATCATACAACATCCAGGCTTAGAAATAAAGTTCAAGGTGTCAATTAGTGATGGATAATAATTGCTGGACTCATCAGTGAAGCCCATATTTCATAAAAGATGACTTTAGTCTGTTTCCTAGGTACTTCAAATAGAAAACACCTGAGCTTTTGCTTAGAAGTACGAACCTTGTGGAGTCATATGAGAGCTGTTAGCCTGTGTCGCAAGGTGATTTTCCAGCTCCTCTATTTGCTGTCGATACTGTTGTAACTGAACCTCAAACTGTTCCACCAGCTGCCTGAAATAGCTGTCAAATACACATTAGAACTAGCTGAGCAGGATAATTAAATATTTCATAAACATCTATAAATATTATAGCCATAACATTTTAAATGAAGTTTGAAAGACAGATTTGTCAACTATGCCAAATTACTATTTAGGTGGCAAATGAAGAAGAACCATGGTTGATTTCACCAACTCTCTCTCTCTCTTCCCGAGTCATTTAAGAATGAAAAGAGGTAAAACAAGGTGAGGGAACAGGGAAGGTGAATGTTCAGAATTTTTCAAAAAATAATTAACTGTACATAGAAAATTATTAATAAGGTTGAGGTTTACTTTTCTTTTTAATGTGGGTGACCTTGGCAAGGCCATGATCCAGCTTCATTCCTCATTCCCACAGAGCCATTGCAACATATCCAGATAATGTAGACTGAAGGTGTGAAACAGCTTTCTACCACATTTATATTGTAATTTCAAAATTTGGTAAGTAGTACCTTAAACATTACATTATATACCTGCACGTCCAAAACAAAATCACCAACAAATAAAAATTCAAATAACTATATCCCATAAGAGTACTAATATAAATCAAAGTATCAAACATCAATTATTTGTCAATAGGATTAGCTGCTTAATGTCAACTGACCAAATTTATAATATTAAACAATAACTACATTTGTTATCTAGTACGTTGTACTGAATATAATGTTGTAAAGTTCTGAAAACAATTCACACAAATTCACCTCTAGATATAAAAACTAAGAGCAAAATTCAGAATTTATTGTTTTTATACACAATGCTTCACACAAAAATTGTAAAAATTTTGATTTAAGTACATTTAAAGATCAATTTTTGTGACATTAATAATGGACAGTGAAACAGATGCATAATCTAACAAAAGAAAAACAAGAAAGCTAATTTTATCCTGTTGACTACTTGTGAAATTAAGCTAACTGGAAAAATTACAGACATCACCTAGTCACATCATACACGTAATTTTATCATTCCATTAATCTTTCAGAAGCATACAGCGGGAGCAAATTGTAGTTATTTGCTATAATTCAAATATAAGTGGGAAAAGGTTCAAAATGGTGTTCTACAAAGATCAGCAATAGGAACTCTGAAATAAAAAAACACCAAATTTCAACACAGTAATGATACCAAATTTGAGAGGTGTTGGTTTGCCATTTCCGAGGAGCACAACCGATCATAAGAGGATATAAGTGAACTTTTGGAAAGGATGAATAACTACCTAAGTTCAACACAGACAAGAGCAAGGTAGTCCATTTTGGTAGGAAGAACAGAACAGTGCCATGCTACTGGAAATATCACTAGGAGTTGTGACTCTGGTCACTAAGGTTATAAAATAAAAAGAAAAATTAAACACCATGTATTTTTTCTAGAGGGGTAGAATTGAAAAAGAGGGAAGATATACAAAACTGTACAAAATTTTGGTTAAACTCTCCTTTCAGGTTGGGTGTCTGAAATCAATTTATCACAGTTCTGCCCATTCACTTACTACTTCTTTAGTTTAATGCTTCCAACTACTCTACTTACTCCACCTATCTTTGAATTAAGGCCAAACTTGGATATTGTTTTCTATCCTATCATCCAAGTCCTTTATAGGCATAACAACTGATCACATCTTGCGAAGTGTCCACCAATTAGCTCTCATCTTCTAATTCATAAGTACCTCTAATGAATTTAATAATTGGTATTTAATTCCACGAATTTCAGCTAAAAGGTTCATTAAAAGGCTTCTAGGTGGCTATATAAATAGCAATGACATCTCTCTGTCAACATATAATTGCCACATCAAAACAAAATCATTCAGGTTTGTCAGGAATAATACAATGTCATCGTAGGGATGGATTTTCTTTCCCCATAGTGGTTTGTGCTTCCTCCAGGAGATGGTTTCTGACACCAGATCTACACGAGTACACTATGCCATGTCATATGTGGTATACGTGAGATACCGTATGGGCATGTAAAGGAAGAAGGTTACTTGAAGTGTCTCCATGCAGATGTAGTACCAGCCTTGATGGAGGCATGCAACAATCAGAAAACTATGTCATACTATTTCTCATAAATGGCATTCTGCTTTCTGGTCAGCTAACATTATAGCACCAATTCCTTCCACCGACTGTGAAACTAGACACAGCAATAATAAAAATGCCAAATTTCAATTTGAGCATCTGATTCGTCTGCAAAGTACCTGTTTTGTAATAAATCTTATTTTTTAATTCGTGCGGGAAACATGCAAGTGTATCACTAACATTTTTTAACGAAGAGTATGATTTTAGTTTAAAACTTTCATTCATATATTGAATGATTTGGCAAATAAACTGTTTAAGAGAAATTCACTGACTTACTCAGTTGGTGCTGTATTTTCATGCTGAAGTCCTGGTGGAATCTTTTGCGTTCTTAGTGCTATTTCAGCATTTTTAAGCTCCTATGTGAAAAGCAAAATATTATCAGATTTAAATGGGCCTTTCTTTTGAGACTGCTCCAATATTTTGTCAGTGTCAGCTGTTTTTATTTCTCCATTTTTTCTCTGCCTGATAACTCCGAAGCTTTCACCCACCTAAAAAGCACCAGAAACATTTCTTTATTCCTCTCCATAGATGCTGCCTGACCTGCAGAGTTCCCCCAGCATTTCGTGTGTGTGTGTCACAAAAAAAGTTCTGCTATTTTAGGCCATTTTTCAAGGGGAGAGAAGTGGAAGAGGGATCGGGGGAACTCCATTGGCAAGGTTTCCATTCTTCAAAGAGCAGCTTAGTGGGATAGTTTTTATTCCGGAGCAGGATGAGGTATCTGATTTCTGCTCCTTCCCAATGCGAACAAAGAAATGCAATTTGTGAATTTCCCATTCAATTATTTTCCTGGGATAAACATTTAGATTATCAAATACCCTCACCCAGTTTGGTCACGTGTGATTCCAGATCTGCCAACATGGCTGAATCTTAACTGATTCTTCAAGTCAGGGATAATTAGACAGGAACAGTAAATGTCAGCCTTGCCACCAGCATCCATATCCTGTGAATGAGTAGAATCTATTGGGAGGATATGAATAAGGCCTTGAAGCCAAAGCCTATTCAGACAACCAACACAACTCAAGAGGGAAAAAAAATGCAACTTCTGTTGAGAGCATAATGATTTTCATTTATGTGGTATTATTTTATGATACTATCTCAATCCCTAAATTGTCATCAATAGATAGAAAAAATGTTTAGTTTATTGATTTGAAGTACACTGTCCTCTCTCCTTGCATTCCAATTTCTTCCATATTTTGCAAGAAAAATCAGTTAAAACTTTTTCTACAATATAAGTTAAGCATTATGAATCTCTAATTTTTACATCTGAAGTCACAAATGTGTTGGGTTTGAAGTGAAATAACATACATGATCGCACTGTACTTATTTCAACTCAATGCTAGAAACTACTGGGACTTTTAAATTACCTGTGCAGATTCTATCTTGAGTTTGTCAATGGCAAGTGAATCCCTCTGAAGTCCACTGGCAACAACAGCCAGCAACTGTTTCAATGCTTTGATATCTTCTTGTACTTTCAGCATAGCTTTAAAAGACATTCGGCTGATCTCTTCTTGTACCTGTTTTTGTTCTTTTACAAATTTCCTGTAGGCATGTGAAGAAAATTCATAATTTTAAATGCTCTCATGCTATAAAACAATGAGTCAATGATTGTTTGTAAGCCTAAGGAAGCAAACTCACTGAAAGTTTTCCACATCTTGACAGATAACAGGTGGTAAGTTTTCATCCTTAAGAGCTTTGCTTTCACTGCAAGACAAAAAAAGAAAAATATTAACACAGCTGCAAGAACTCCTTTGCAATGACTGCAATTTATGAACATATTTGCATTAATATTTGAATATCATCATCTAACATTATGAATACTGAAACTTAATTTCCTTTTTTTAAAATGTCAGATTCTCACAAATCTGCAATATTTTTACCAGCTGTATTTTTTTGCTGTATTAAATGTGTTTCTTATATGTCTCAGGTTTATTGTCTCTGACATGTTGTGAAATGTGCTTATTTATGTCAGCAGTACAGTGCAATACATAAGAAATAAGTTACAATAAAAAATGAAATAAATAGAGTGCAAAAGGGAAATAGTAAAGTAGTATTCATGAGTTCACAAACAATTCTGAAATCCGATGGTGGAGGGCAAGAAGCTCTTCCTGAAATGTCGAGCGTGCGTCTTGGGGCTCTTGTTCCTCTTCCCTGACTACAGTAATGAAAAGACAGCATGTTCTTGATGGCGAGGATCCTTAATGATGGATGCTGCCTTCTTGACACACCGCCTTCTCAAGATGTGCAAATGGGACAACTTACATTGATACAGTCCAACAGGACTCAAAGTAGTAGGAAGATCGCTAAGTTGCAATTTAAGTAAGATGCAGACTTGGTAGCAGGCTCAAAGAACTGGTAACGGCAAACTTGAAGAAGGGAGAAGGTTGTGCTTTGTATAGGACATAAGCAATGGGTGAGGAATTTCCGCTACAAGGTCTAATGGAATGTTTGCATATGGCAATTCACGACTGAATTGCATGGCTGAATAATAATAGCAGCTCAATAATAACAGCAATCTATTAGATGTTGGTTTGAATTCTTCCAATGCCACTGGATTCAAGTGGCAGATTGTGCACGCACACTATACAAACCACATAAAGATCTCTTCAATTAGTAACAAACAGTCAGGCTTTAGACAACGGCTGATGATAATGTGGAGTCAGGTACATTAGAAACTACTTTTGTGGACTGGGTTGAGGTTGTAATGCTCACTGCCTTTTAATGCAGAATGTTTATTTTGTTTCTGAAAATTCAACAGCAAAGACTCACCATATCCTTTGTTCTACTTCTGTCAAAATAGTTTTGATTCTCTTTCATTTACTCTTGTGAAATCTTCTCCTTAGTTCAGTTCCTTATTATTTTTAACATTGGCTTACCAAGGCAAATGGACATCTATAATAGCTGTATTTACAGGAAATATTCACAACTCTGCACCCGTACTCTTTTAATTAATGCTTTAACTCCAAGAAAACTCTACTTTTTAATTACCTTAATAACAGACAATGAAAGAAAAAACTAGCTTAATGAAATCTTTTTCCAAAACTTAATACAGTGAATTCTAGTTAATTGAGCTATTAGTTAGTCAGGGCAGTTGCTTATTTGGGACAACTCTTAAAGAACAAAAAGTAATCCTGAAAATAGCTGGGATTCTCTTCATTTATTTGAGACACTATGCCGTCTAATTGGGACAAGAGACTAATGCTGAACAGTTTCTAACTAGCATCAGTCACGTACACTTGCATGGAAGTTAGACACTGCATTGTGCTTCGAGTGAACGGGTTTTAAATAGTGCCAGTTGCTGTGTTTGTGTTCAAAACACAGCGATTTTAGTCATTGATAGTTGGTGTGAAATAAGCAGCAAGACAATGCCCCACAGTTTTGATCATTGTGATTTCAAGCATTCAGGCTTGGAGAACCTAGAAATAGCTGGCAGTGAAAATGAAACAATTTCACTACTTCAATAAGTTAGGAACTATAAAGAAGGCATCAACAATCATCTTGACTGCTACAATGAAAATGAAGGTTAGGAGGATGCATCGTGTGAAGGCAGACCTTTACCTGCACTAGGCGTCTGCACTGATCTTATTCATTTAATCGAAAGAACATGGCACATACACTGCACGAATTCCTCTATCAATAACTATTAGGAACTAATACAGTTGTACAGTACTATAGTAACACCAGTAATATTCTAATTTGTTCTGTAATTCATTTAAATACACAATTTGTTACTCAGTTAAATGGTAGTCTGTCTTTTTTTATAGCTTTCTAATTATTTCTGTGAAACTTCAGCTAATTGGGACAGCCACTTAATTGAGCCAAAATGTACTGGTCCTGAGGTATCCCAATTAACCAAAATCCACTGTAATATCAAAAGCACTGATAGTCCTTAAAAACTAACCAAAGCTCCCCAGATTTTTGCTTAAAAATACACACATAAACCTAAACACTTACTTACTCAGTTCTATTTCCAGTTGAACATTTATCATCTGTGAAGGACAAATATGGTAAAGATTAATGCCTCAATACTATTTTAAAAATGAATGCTATACATGAATAATAATTACAAAATTGTCAGGGAAAACAAAAAGAACCGCAACAAAAGAATCAACTATAGCGTAGAATATTAAGCATGTGAAAATATACGGTTATTTATTTATTTTGCTCGATTGAATAGCTAATTAGAAAAGTCATGATTATTGAGAAATTAGTAATAGTTCATACACCAGTATGTGAAATGCAGAATGTTATCCCGAACATACAGCAAGCAGCTGGCAAAGCAAATCATACATTCTCTCTCACTGTATAGCTGTATTAACTACAACAGTAACAAGTCTCACTGCTATTGTACTGATCTTTGGTGTTTACTCTGAGACAACTTTGTGTAGCTCTGATCATTGCACCAAAGCAGAACATATCTGTTTTGCAGGCAGTGCAGATTTGGCAGCTGGATTCCTAAAATGAGGAAACTTTCATACAAATGATACCAGAATCACCCATACTTACTGGATTGCAGAAAAGTAAGTAATCTTAATTAAACAATTTTGAGCATGAATGACAGATTGCTTCCTCTGGCTTAATCTCAGATTAAGGGTTAGTCTCATAGAAAACAGAACTTCTTTTAATATTCCACTGTATTGTATTCAATTTATCTTGTTAGAATTTGACAGCAAGTTACTGACAGCCCCTTTCCAAAAGTTTACTTCATAGCAATATAATATAACCCAAGTGGAGGAACTTTGATCTGATGTCCAAGAAACAATATGAAATGTGTACGTTAGAATAGGAATTGTTACTTCAGCAGGAAGCTCATGCAAAGAAATTCTGAGACACTCACTTTTCTTATCAGAAGATCCACCGAAGTCTATTCCACCAAGTCCTTCACTAGCTGTAGTGGTGGGAGCAACTGTAGATACACCAAGATTTAAACCTAGTGGCTGTCCAAGTCCTAAAGTTGAGAGAAAAAAAAATTAATAATCATAAAGCACTCATTTTATTTGTAATCATTGCACAAACTATGAACTGCATAAAACTAATTATATACAAATTAAAATATGAAATAGTTTGCTTTCTATTACTCCAATAATTAAAAAGCCATGAGAATACTGAACACAATGAAGAAGTAAATATAGAAAGAATACTCAATTTCAAACAAACCCTTGTTTTGAATATCTTTGTCCCTAGACATGCTCTTTTTCTCTCCCATTCAAAGCCACCATGATCATACTTTTTTGCTTCTCTTGGTAACCAAGAGAAAACAGATTTCAGTTAATTGGTAGGATTAGAAGGGAATTGAAAATATAAAAATTAGTCACGGGATCATACAGCACAGAAACACGCTTTGGCCTACCATATCTATGCTGACCATCAAGACGTACCTAAACTACTGTTAATTAGCACTTGGTCCAATTACTTTTATGCCTACATATTCATGTGCACTTCAAACCAAAATTTCAACATTTCCTTTTCCAACAGATGCTGCTCAACTCACTGAATTCCTCCAGTAGATTGTTTGTATTTCAAGTGCTCATTTTGTTATTTCTTAAATGTTCCGAGCACACCTGACTCCACCACCCACTCAAGCAGGATTTTCTAGATTTGAGTCATCCTTTGGATGAGAAAGTTCTTCCATAGATCTCCTTCGAAACTCTTACACCTCACCTTAAACCAATGTCCTGAAGTTTTTAATACTTCTGCTATGGGGAAAAGTTCCCTCCTGTAAACTGTTTCCTACTCTTCCCCACCTTCCCTTCAGCTTAACAAGCATTTGTGTCCTTCCCAGCTTTGATGAAGGATCTTTGTCTGGAAATGATAGCTTTTTCTCATTCCAAAGATCCAGCCTTTCCTATTGAGTATTATAGGCACTTTTTGCTTTTATTTTCTATTTCTGGCATCTGCAGTTCTTTTTCAGTTTTCAGTTGAGAAAATAGTGATGAAGAGCAGTATCAATTACAATATCCACCCAATACTTAACTGCAGGAAATTTCTGCAAATCCAAAAATGGATGAAATGTATCAGACAATGGAGATATGAATAAAAATTTGGTTCTGCTGGCAAATTAAATCACACATTGTTTTTAATGCAGTCAGAGAGTAAGCATATGGATGTATAAGACAAGACAATGGGAAAGTAAACCATTGTTGATGTTTCTTAAGCAAAAAATGAAATGAAGAAAGGTCAGTTGCACCCAGATGAACAGTGGAGGAAAGGCTGCACCCAGTGCACTTGTAATGTTCCTGAGGGCTTTTGTCTAATAAATGGAAATCTCAATGGAGGAGGCTAGTGCCCAAATGAATGAAGTTCTGGAACAAGTCTTCTCTTAGGGTAAAAGAATATTACCAAGCGAAGCATGAGGAAAGTGAACCTCCAGTGAGATACATGAAATTTTCAGTAATTAAGATGCGTCAGTAAATAACAGCATTGAAATTTCACTTTTTATAAAGAAATGGAATCCCAAATTGTGCAATCAAATTAGTTTTAAAATCACATCACTCTTCATTGCTATCTTTCGGAGGTTATAATAAATATGGCCAGTATCTAATCAGATCTGGAAACCGCTCATATCTTCATGCTAATATACATCTCCGTACATAGATGGGCATAAACAAAATTACAAGAACGCCATCGGTCAATAACACCTTACCTACCTGCAGTTGAGGCACTTGTACCCTGAAAGAGGTTGCCACCTAAACCAGTTAACGCCCCTCCCAAAGTCAGGCCTGTGGGTACCGATGCAGTGGAAGCAGGGGTTCCGCCTAAATTTAATGCAAATGCTGTCGAACCTGCATTTAACCAAGCAAATAAATTATGAAGAAAGCCATCTCAAAAATAAATCATTTGGTTTTCACAAGTCTTACCCGATAACATCACCATACTGTATATTCCTGATCCAAGCATATGTGATAACTATAAAGTAAATTAATTTTTTTTTTAATTTTATTTTTATTTGGATAAGGAATTCACAAATATCATGTACTTTTTTCACACATATAACCTTTTCCATTTTTTTATATGTATAAAACTACAATTATTTATACATTCTTAAGTACCCATTGAGATGATATAAAAGGAAGATAAACATTTAAATAGATAATTATGTACTGTGGTAAATCTAACCTATTAGGCTAAGTAATGGAATTAGTTGTTAAGAAAAATGGTAATAATAGTTTCCATATAACCCTTCTGGACCATTTCCACTGGTCCAAAATGTTGTATATAAGCCTATGTATCAACCATTGTAGGTGCTTATATCCTAATTTGTTCATGCTTGCTCCTGCCCGCAGACATAATTATCCAATCCCTATGTACTTATTTACTTAATTTTTTCATTTTTTTATCCCTTTCCCAAATCTTTCCCTTTACTTGTATTAATTCTCTATTTTCCAAAAGAAAACAAAAAAAACAAACATTTAGACTAGGGGTGCTTACGTTAGCAATATTACTGTGTTGATGAGAAGAGCAGTATAAATCATTAGGAGAGTCATCTAAAGTCTGCTCGCATTGGGGTTATATATTCAATCCATTTATTCCAGATTTGATAAAATTTTTCTTTTTGAGTTCTCAGGGAGTAAGTCAACTTTTCCATTTTAAATATTTCCAAGATAATTTCGTACCAATCTTCTAATGTAGGTGGTATTGGATTTAGCCATTTTCTAGTGATTGATTTCTTACTTGCCGCTAAGAGGGCCTGCAGCAACTTTATATCTTCCTTCTGTTCAAGAAACAATACATGTCCCAAATAGAGCATCTCAAAGTTCAGAGGTATCTGGGACCTAAGTACCTTAACTAATGTTCTATGAATACCTTCCCAAAATAGACTTAATTTAGGGCAATCCCAAAAAATATGAAAATGATTTGCCTCCTTGGAGCCGCACCTTCTCCAACACATCACATTTGTATCTTTATATTTTTCCTGATATGGGGTCTTGAAGTATCTTATAATGTTTTTCCAACAATGTTCTCTCCAAGTCAAAGAATTAGCCGAGGACCATTGAAAGCTGCAGATTTTCCCCCAAGCCTCCTCTGAAAGTACCAACCCCGCTTCTTTCTCCCACTTCTCTTTAATATATAGTGTATTTACATTTTTAGCATGGGAGAGTGCATTATATAATCGAGAAACTGATTTACTAGGTATTGAACCGCAAGCCGAATTCAGAATCTTGAAAAATTCTAATTCTACTGTTGATAGGTCTGTATATCTACAACTCTGGTTAAGATAGTTTCGTACTTGAAGGTACCTAAAAAAGTCATTATGTTCTAGGCCATGTTTGTCCTGCAGGATTTGGAACCTTTGTAATACTCTTTTATCTATAAATGAGAGGTAGGTTGTAAGACCTTTCTTTATCCATAGCTCAAATCTTTTGTCTCCTCTGTTGGGAAGGAATTCGGTATCATATGCACACCATCTAAAGAGTTTTAACATGTTATTAATTCCACATGAATTAACCACCTTCTGCCATACTCTTAATGTAAGATTTATCCAAGCGTTTTTAAATTTTTCCAACTGGGCCATCAATCCTTTGTCAGCTATTGAGGCCTGAAGAGGAAAACTGTCAACTAATCCAAATTCTATTTCCTTCCATCTAGCCTTATATTCCCTATTACACCAATATAACAGAGGGGTTATCTGTGAGGCATAAAGATAATTTCTCAGGCAAGGAAGAACCATACCTCCTCCTTCCTTCCCTAACTGTAAGGTGTTATATCGAATTCTAGGTTTCTTTCCTTGCCAAATGAAGCGGGGAATCCATTTGTCCCATTCCCTGAATTGATTATCATCCACCTCAACCGGTAAAGTACAGAAAAGATACAATAACCGAGGAAGAATATTCATTTTTACAGTATTTATCCTTGAATTTAAACTTAAAAAGGGGATAAGATTCCATCTATGCATATCTGCTTTTATCTCTGAGATGAATGGCCCATAATTTACCTGTGACAGTGTTGAAAGATCCTTTGGCAGGGTTATTCCTAAATATTTTAATGATTTAGCTTCCCACTTAAGATCATATGTATCCTGCAATTTTTTGGATGGTGTATAATTTAGGGACATAACCTGCATTTTCTTTACATTTATTTTATAACCTGGTATTTTCCCAAAGTCATCCAACAGTGTAAACAATCCTATAAATGATTTTTCTGGTTCACTCAGATAGACCAAAACATCATCTGCGAATAACGCCACTTTCTGTTCAATCCCTGCCACCTTGATACCTTTCACGATTTCGCTCTGTCTTATTCGTTGGGCAAGCGGTTCAATATATAGCGCAAAAAGGAGAGGAGAAATTGGGCATCCCTGTCTAGTGCCTCTCTCTAAGATGAAGGAGTCAGAGAGGTCCCCATTTATCTTAATTCGGGCTGTAGGGCTGTCATATAGAGTCTGAATTACTTTAATAAACTTTTCTTGAAAGCCGAATCTTCCTAACACTCTGTATAGGAATGCCCAACTAACCGAATCAAAAGCTTTCTCAGCGTCCAATCCTACTACCATTGTCTCTGTCTCGTTCTTATTAACCTGTTCTAATATGTGCAGAGTTCTCCTTATGTTGTCCTGTGTTTGTCTTTGTTGAATAAATCCAGTCTGGTCTAAGTGGATTAGGCCAGGTAAAAGCTTTTCCAATCTGCGCGCTAATATAGATGTAAATAGTTTGTAATCTAAATTAAGAACACTAATTGGCCGATAATTGCCACATTCTAGTTTATCTTTACCCTCTTTAGGAAAAACTGAAATAATCGCTTCTCTCCAGGAAGGTGGAATTTCTCCTCTCTGCAAGATCCAATTAAATGTGTTAAGTAGTAATGGGGCTAACTGTGTCTTCAGGAACTTGTACCACTCTGAGGTAAACCCATCAGAACCCGGGGACTTTCCAGCCTTTAACCTAGAGATGGCCACGTTCAGTTCTTTGACAGTTACTGGTTCTAATAAACTTTCATTTTGTAAATCTGTAAGTTTAGGTAGATCTAAAAAATTCAATACACAGTCTATATAGGGCTCATTGGGGGCCCGGGGTTGGGAGTACAGCTCTTGATAATATGTTTCAAAACTCTCTTGAATTTTCCCTATTGTACTCTCCACAAGCTTTGTGTTTGGATTCTTTATTTTATGAATTGTATTGTCTGCTTGTTGTTTTCGTAATTTATATGCTAATAATCTAGCTGATTTACCTCCTACTTCATAATTCTTTTGTCTCCGGTAAAGAAAATTTCTTTGAGTTTCCAACGTATAAATATCGTCAATTTCACTTTGCAATTTCCTAATTTCCTGTTTTCGATTTGAATTACTTTTGTTGCTATCTACAACTTGAAGTTGTTTTAATTTTCCTTGAAGGTCTGCTAATTTTTGTGCATTGATTTTTTTCATGTGAGTGGTAATGGAAATAATTTTCCCTCTCAGTACAGCTTTCAATGTATCCCATAAGATCACTGGTGATGTTTCTCCCGCGTCATTAAGGTCTAGATATTCTTTGATTTCTCCCCTTAATCTCTCCATTACTTTTGGGTTATTGTGTATATGTGAGTTTAGCCTCCATAGTGTTTTCCTCATTTTCCTTTCCAGGATTAGAGACATAGAGACTGGGCTATGATCCGACAGATCAATTGTTGCAATATTACAGTTTTTTATCCTGAGTCTATCTGTATTAAAGATAAAGAAATAGTCTATCCTTGAATAGGCTGAATGAGGGAAAGAGTAATATGTATAATCTTTACTAGTAGGGTGTAATTCCCTCCAGACATCTATAATTCCCAACTCCTCCATCAATGAATTCACTTTCCGAGTCAGAGGTTTATTCTGAGTAACTATTCTTGAAGAATCTAATATAGGATTTAATCTAATATTAAAACCCCTCCACAAATTACTACCCCTTGAGAACTGACCATTAGGTCAAAAATGTGTCTATAAAATGACCATTCACAACCTGGAGGAGTATAAACATTCAGCAATGTTATTTCTGTACCTTCTATTCTTCCTGTGATTTTTATGAACCGTCCTTCTTTGTCTCTAGTCTCTGAGATATGTTCATAATTAAGAGTACTTGATATTAAAGTAGCTACCCCTCTTTTGTGACTCAATTTATATGATGAATAAAATACATGCTTAAAGCCCATTCTATTTAATTTTCCATGTTCAGATTGGCTCATATGTGTTTCCTGGAGGAAAGCTATTTGTGCCCTCTCTTTTTTCAATTTAGACATAATCTTATTTCTTTTAATTGGATTCAAAACCCCATTAACATTATAGGAAATTATTTTTACCAATTCAGTTTGCATTTTTCTCTAGTAGAAAAAAAAACTCTCCTTTTCTAACCAAACAGTAAGCAATCCCTTCTCAACAGTATACCAAAACATATAACCACACCCTAGACATTTTTGAACGTGCAACATTTGAAAATCTTTCCCGACTTCCCACAGTGAGGCCTGAGCACCGACCTCTATCTTCACCCTGTGTTAGAGGGCCCTCAGCAGTTTGAATAATCATAGAGAATTTTCTCCTATTTATGTCTCGACCATATTGCTATCATTCAAGTTATTCCGTCTAGTTTATTTTCAGTTACCAGTTTTCATTTTACCTTTAAGTCCGATTTACTCTTTTCAGTCATTTCTCTTAATTAATCTGTGTTCTCTGTACATTCGCGTCTGAATATTTGCAGCTTTTCCTTGTAGTTTGACACTCTGGTTCGAGTGGAGCGTCCTCGCCCCACTAACTGCCACGACTTCTGCCGAATCCTCTCCAGTAGCGACTCCGGTTGGGTGATAACTTTAATAGGTAGTCCCCGGTCCGCCAGGTCCAATGTTGCCTCCTCCACCGTAGCGTAAGTTTTTGTCCCTTCATCGTAAAAGACTCTCAGCCGAGCTGGATACAGGGTCTGGAATCTGATGTTGTTTTCCTTCAGGACTCTCCATGTTTCCATATATTCCTTCCGTCTGGCGAGAATCCCCAGTGCGTAGTCGTGGTCTAAACTGATTTTATAGTTGTTCCACATGAAACTTTTCTTTTGCCATGCCCTTTTAAGCACCTCTTCCTTCGTTCTGTAACTGAGAAATCTGACCAGAATCGATCTGGGCTGGGCGCCTGCTGGAGGCTGTGGTGCCAACGCGCAGTGAGCTCTTTCTATCTGTAGGTCTTTTGCGGCCGGTATATCAAAGTTCTCTCTAAGTAGCTTCTCCACGAAGGGAATCATCAATCCGGGTTTACCTTCAGTTCCTTCGGGAACTCCGTAAATCCTCACATTTTCCCTTCTCGAGCGGCCTTCTTGATCTATTAGTTTCCACTGGAGCTGGTCTTGCAGCTTCAGCATTTCTGCTATCACCTCCTCTGCGTTTTGTAGCTTCTCTTCAATTCCAACAATCCTCACTTCAGCTTCATCTATCCGCGAGTTAGTTTTTACTATTTCTCCTTTAATATCTTCCAGCTGTTTGCTGTTATCTTGTCGGAACTCGCGAATCTCTCCGAGAATCAAGGACAGAGTCACCGATTCCCCCTCATTATCTCCATCCTGGCTTGCCGTGGGGGAGCTAGGCCCGTCGCCTTGCTGCGTCTCTTTATGTTTATCAGCCTTCGGAGTGGACTTTTTAATCTTGTTCTTAGACATCATCCTTGCCCCTTTTATTAATATAGTTATGCAATATTAAGTATTTGTCTAAATTCGATTACCTTCTTTTTTGTCGAGAGACCTTTTCCTTATGCCGCCATTCCCTTGATGACCCCAAAGTAAATTAATTTTAAAGGGTTTCCACAATCCTTGCTTCCTTAATTAAGTTAAATGTACATGCAATATGCATCACAGCTGCACCCATTTTTATGTCAGGCTAAACAGTATACTTTGTACTTACCTAAAGACAAGCTACAAGCATGTACGAATCCCACTCAAAGCAGCACAAAATCATGAATCGTGATAGAAAACTCCCCCATCTGTCTTGCTCCAGTTGCTATCCAACAATTATGCAAGATACCAGACTAGTTATTGGTAGTTTTCTAGTTACCCAGCAAAAGAGGTCACCAGTTGGAATGGCTGGATTGTTAAGGATGAAAGAATTCCATGCACATAAACCAGCTGCGTAAATCATTTTATGACCTTATGTACTAGACAATCAAAATCAGTTTATTTTGTGCTGTGTTTATACTGTTGAAAAGTACCATGTCTCTTTGAAACCGGTGAAAAAATTTGTACACAAGTAAGTGAATTAATTAAGTCGTGGAATTGCTTATTTCTGTAAGTTACACCCTTCTCACTGCAAAATTCATTAACATATATTGAAAATGACTTACTTCAAGTTAATATTGCTTGCTGCTATTATATCTTAATTTATAAAGCACAAGATTTCAGCTAATCATAATAAATTAGCTGAAATGTTCAACAAGAGATCCTATAATTTCTCTTCAAACTAAACCTCTACGGTCAAGTATTTTTTCATGCTGAAATAAATCTTAACATGATAACCTGATATGAAACATTTTCACATATTTAAAAATGTGCATTATAGGTATCATTCAGATTCAGATTTATTTATCATATGTGAAACATAGTGAAATGTGTTGGTTGCATTTACAGCCAATACACCTAACAGTATGCTGGGGAGAGTCCCAGAAGTGTTGTTACACGTTTCAGCGCCAACATAGCATGCCCACAATGTTCAGTAGAATGCTGAAAACACACAGATGAATTATCATCTGTGAAAACCAGAAGAGTTGCAGTTCAAAGTCACAAGGTTTACAATCCAAAACAGATGTTGCCAGACCTAAATATTCCAGCAATTTCTGTTTTTTTTTAAAAAATATGCATGATGCATATCCTGACTCCAGGAAAACACTGCCTTATGATTCAGCATGATAGATTGATAGTACAAAAAGCTCTCGTTCTGAGATGGCCAAACAAGATACATAATACAGACAAGTTTTTTTTAAATGGAGTGTGAACAACTGATGAAAACAAGGACAAAGCCTGCCAACCTTTACCTGCTGTAGATGCTGGCAATGCAGATGAAAGGCAGAGTCCTCCTGCTGCAGAAGGCACAACAGGCATTGCAAAAGGTGTTGCTGAACCAGCTGGTTTATTGAATCCTAAACCAAAACCAGTTGAAGTTGTAGTTGTGGGTGCTCCTAGGAAATGAAATTAGTTTGGTCAAATTGAACAAATAATAATTTACAACATAAATGATGACTTGATAATTTTATAGACAAACTATATTTGAATAAAATAATGAAATGTACTTAAGAATTGTATTTCTTACACTTTACTGATTAGATTGTCAAACTTTTTCCCACTTAATCAGACTTACCCAAGGTTAATCCTGTAGTTGCTGCTGTTGTAGTTCCTGTATTTAGGGGAAAAAGACAGAAGTAATCAAGTAGAAAAAGGCATTCTTCTCTTTCCTAAATCTTAGCATATTATTATCAGTACATCTTTATACGGCCAGAGTCAATAATCCACAAGAAGTCAGGAATGAAATGCAAAGTCTTCAAGTACCAATCAGTAAGACTGAACTTGCTATTTTTTTCTTGTAATTCCAAGACACAATAATTCACAGAAATGTTTCTACAGATAGGCACTAAATGCAAAACAAGAGAATATTCTACAATATGTTGGCTAAATTGTATTAAAATACTTGCCTGCAGATTTAGCAATCTCATTCAACATTTTAAAAATAAGTCTCAAAACTCTTTTTATTTTAGTTTATTCATTTTAATAGTTTGATTTTAAAGATTTTCATTCTCATATGAAAGATTTTAGAATTCAATGTTCATGCAGTATGACCTATCATTTTTAAGGCCAGGGTTTTATCTGGCTCCTAACCCTCTTCCACCATCAGAGTCCCAAACTGATTTCAGAACTTAAACCGTTAATTGCTGATCGACAAATGACCTGTCTGTGTTAACCACCATGCAAATAGACTGGTCCAATATGTCAAACTGCTCTTTTGCAGTGCTCCTACCTTACAGTTGCTTGTTGCACTATAAGACCTTCTGACTATAACATTTCACTAATGCGTGTAGAAAGAATCAAACTGGGCAAAGAACAACTAAACTAAAAGGTGAAGGTGTGGCAGATGTGACAACAACCTCCTGTGATGTCCAGTGTTGTATCTCGGTGGAATACAGCTGGAGTCCAACAGCAAAAAAAAACTGAACTTTTTGCTGTTGAACTCCGGTCATATTCCACCGAAATACAACACTGGGCGTCACGGGAGGTTGTTCCTGCCTGTGACCATCGAACTTTGCAGGTTCTCTCGTGGAGGGTCAGACACCCTGAGCCAATAGGCTGGTCCTGGACTTATTTCCATTCGGCATAGTTTGCATTTTGTTGTTTGATTGTTTGTGGTTTTTGTATTGCTATATTTACGCTCTATTCTTGGTTGGTGCGGCTGTAACGAAACCCAATTTCCCTCGGGATCAATAAAGTATATCTATCTAAATCATCTTACACCATGGCAAGAGTGAGCATAGCAGCAAGGCGCAAGGTGGTCATCCTACATCAGCAAGGTATCTCCCAAACAGAAATTGCACAACAGACAGGAATTTCAAGATATGCTGTCCAAGTTCTTCTGAAGAAGTGGACAAGGTTGAGGACCAGAAGTGCAGTGGTCGGCCATGGAAACTGAATGCAGCAGACGAGATACGTCAAGTTGGCGACGCTTCTAAATCAGAAGCCAATGCATTCAGCTCTGAACGCATTGGAACCCAAGTACACCCCTCTGCAGTTCGGAGAAGTCTTTTCAGAAATGGTCTTCATGGAAGAGTTGCTGCTAAAAAGACGTTCCTTCAAATTGGAAACAAAGCCAAGAGACTCACCTATGTACAAAAATCACAAGGACTGGGGTGCTGAACAATAGCAGCAAGTCCTCCGGACTGACAAATCAAAATTTTAAAAATTTGGCTCAAACAGGAGACAGGATTTATGGAAAGATGAACTCTATTTAAAACAGAGAGATCCTGAATAAAAAAACTGCTAACCTCTGGAAGAAAGCTAAAACTGGGGAGGAAGATTGTCTTTCAGCAAGACAATGACCCAAAGCATACTGCCACTGTAACCACGGAGTGGCTTCAAATGAAGAAAATTGATGTTCTTGAGTGGCCCAATCAGAGTCCTGAACTTAACCCAATCGAACATCTCTGGCATGACCAAGATTGCTGTCCACCGCTGTTCTCCAACTAACCTGGCACAGCTTGAGCAAATGAGAAAATCGTGCTCCATTATGTTGTGCAAAGCCAATTGAGACTTATCCAGAAAGGCTTCCAATTTTGTATTATCTAATAACATTGCTAATGCTTTTTTTTATCCCCCGTCACTCTCAACACGCTCCTCATCCAGATGCCACTAATTTCTCTGCACAATATCCAAATCTGATACCAGTAGCAAAGTACTGGTAGGAGGTCCGCTTGTATGAAAGGCTACTGAGTATTCATTAATTGTTGCAGTCATTTGTTCAGTTTACTTTTTTAGATCTTCCCTAACTTTCTCTGGACATACCTGACAGTGGTTTCTAAGTATTTCTACTTGTTTTAGGGGTGCTTTGTGGATCTATGTAGTGATATAATATCATACCTGAATTTTTCCATTTGAACATGCAGAGCCATTTCTTTCTACTAGTTTCTAGTTCTGTTGTATCTACTCTTACAAAATCACCAATCACACCTTAAAGGCATCCGTTAGTCTTGCAAGACCATGGATCTGCGCCTGGAAAGTCTTCACTCTCCAAGGCGCAGGCCTGGGCAAGGTTGTATGGAAGACCAGTAGTTGCCCATGCTGCAAGTCTCCCCTCTCTGCGACAACAATGTTGTCCAAGGGAAGGGCATAAAGATCCATACAGCTTGGCACCAGTGTCATTCGCAGAGCAATGTGGGATTAAGTGCCTTGCTCAAGAACACAACACACTGCCTTGGCTGGGGCTCAAACTCACAACCTTCAGGTTGCTAGTCCAATGCCTTAACCACTTGGCCACGTGCCCACACCAATCACACCGACACTTCAGAAATGTGCATCTTATCCCACAGTTTTCATTCTTCTCCACTGTGGACCTTGATTATTCCTACTGTACATCTCTCCCTTTTCCTCCTATAGTCTGAATGAAGTGATCCTATAATCACTTCCTTTATCATGTAATCTCCTTACTATCCAATACAATGCTAGGAAATACAAAACCTGCTCTTTCGTTTCTTCCCATTCTACTGCCCAGAACGTAACCACTCATAGTAGTCCACAATAATAGTTTAAAATGTGCATGTGGCAGTTTTCATGACAGTAGATGAATCCTAATTTAACAATTTTTTTTTAGCAATTTTTGTTTTATTTCAGAATTCTAATACCTGCTATTGTAAATGGTTGAAAAATGACACAGAAGGGGTTGGGTTGGGGGGGGGGTAAAACAAATAGTCTTTTCCTTCTAGGATCACAGTAATGGGACTGTCTTCAAATAGATCTTTGCTCCAGATTTCTCTGTGGACCACGGAAAATCAGAATCTTTTGTTATTCCATTACTGGATTCTCATGCAAGATCAACATCCTATCTTCATAGATTCTTCGTTGGATCATGATGGAATTTGAGCAAATTTCAGGTCGAGGTGAGCAAGTGTGGAAAGCCAAATATGGACAAACCAAAAAGATAAATATAAATGAGTTAACATAACCACAAAAGATGGTCAGAATGATTGGGAATGAAAACACCTATATTAGGAACAAACTGTGCTCTATAACACACATCTACAAAAGCAGACGTGTAGAGGAACATAAATTTAGAGAATAAGTAAACTCTGCATTTAGAAATATAGCCTACCTGTTGAGGTGGCACCAAACGAGAATCCAGTAGTTTGCTTCTGTCCAAACAGTCCACCACCAAGGCCTCCAAATGCAGATGCTGTTGTGGTTGTGGTTGCAGCAGTAGTACCGAGATTTCCAAAATTAAATCCAGTACCACTAGTATTACTGTAATAAAATTGAGGGCAAATGGTTGGCAATCATAAGGCTAAATTTATTTTGCAAACATTGATTCATACCTTGCTCCAAAATCATCATTGTATCTTACGAACACTCTGAGTGAAACAAGAATCTACATGGCTGCTGAGAATGTATTCTACAATCATTAGTCCCTCATACAGATGATATAGAGCACTTAAGAAAAATACCATGCATTTACAAATATCTGCAATTTTTGGGAATAAATAGAAAAAATGTTAGAAATTCACCACTATTTCAAAAGAAAGTTTAATTTCAAGAGAACACTTCCGCAGAATAAAAAAACAAGTACAAGAATAAAGGTAAGAACCAACTGATGTTCCAGACAAATTAAATCAATAGTTGATCAGCACATTGTTAAAAAGCAAAATAATCTTTTACTGTACTCAGCAGGAAAATATGAAAAACAAATTAGGGAAAAGGTAAGATAATAAGCACTTACAAACAGGAAAAGCACTAAAAACTTAGAATCAATTAAAAAAGAAATGAACATTGTTTGTCTTAGTCATTAATAACAATAATTTACAAAGCTACATTATAAAGTCTAAATCCTTAAATCATTTCCACCAGAAGCAAAATCTCTCATACCTGTGACCACAGAACAAAATCAGTGGTTGTATAAATGAAGGTTGGGGTAAGTCAAGGAAACTACAGCACATTCTAATCAAGTACACTACCACCAATTCTTCACTAAAATGAAATGTAATTTAGTGCATTCTCTTAACATCGTTACATCTAAACAACATCCCATCGTTTGTCACACCTGTTCCAGCATAGAGATGCTACCAAAAAATGCTTAAACATTTGCGACTAATGACAGACTGGATCTAGGCATCATAGGTTTGCTTTGATCATTCTGTTTGTGAAAAAAGAAAATTCCTTCACCTAACAGAACTCAGAAAATACATTCAAAAGTAGTTTGGAAAAACCTAACATGCTCTTCCCAGTAGCTATGAGTAATACAATTACTTTTTCTGTGATTATATAATGAATACAATCAGCTTGCTGATAAATCCATTAAATTATTTTAAAAATGTTATTTTTTCTTCAGAAAAATCAGTTGCTGGTTTGCACTTTGCAAAACAAATTAGAAATATAAATTACTGACTTTTATAACATCAAAAGAGAGACTATTTATCGATAATTGCAGAGGACCTAACAATAATCAATCTAAAACTGCCTTATGACAAATAAATATTACACCACATAAGTGGCAGAGCATCTCTGAAATCAAACGACCAATCTACATATGGACTTTGAACAGCCTTATTCCACCCAAGTATCCCAAAAGTACTACAAACCAGTCAACCAAGTGAAGACACAAGAGTGCAGATGCTAGAAATCTGAAGTAACACTGCCAAATTGTAGCTAGACTCAGATTAGAAGAACAACACCTTTGTCTAACTTCTGATAATCACTCTCCTTTGTCTTCTTATTCCTCTGGGCCCTTCCCTTTTCCCTCCCCGCCTTCATGACCTACCCATTACCCACACGACCCTTCCTCTGGTTTTAATAGACAATAGGTGCAGGAGTAGGTCATTCAGCCCTTCGAGCCAGCACCACCATTCACTGTGATCATGGCTGATCATCCACAATCAGTACCCTTTTCCTGCCTTCTCCCCATATCCCTCCATCTAACTCTTTCTTGAAAGAATCCAGAGAATTGGCCTCCACTGCCTTCACAGGCAGAGCATTCCACAGAACCACAACCCTCTGTGTGAAAAAGTTTTTCCTCAACTCCGTTCTAAATTGTCTACCCTTTATTCTTAAACTGTGGCCTCTGGTTCTGGACTCCCCCAACATCCGGAACATGTTTCCTGCCTCTAGCGTGTCCAATCTCTTAATAATCTTATATGTTTCAATCAGATCCCCTCTCATCCTTCTAAATTCCAGTGTATACAACCCCAGTTGCTCCAATCTTTCAACATATGACAGCCCTGCCATCCCAGAAATTAACCTTGTGAACCTACGCTGCACTCCCTCAATTTTCAACTCCTTCCTTTTATTACACGGTCTCCCATCAGACTTCATCCTGTTCCGCCCATCACCTCCCAGCTTTTCATATCATTCCTATCCCACCTACCCAACATTCCCCTTATTCCCCTCACCTGGATTCATCTCATCACCCACCAGTTTGCTCTTCACCCTCCCCCACCATTTTATTCTGGTTTCTGCCCTCTTTCTTTCCAGTCCTAGTGAAGGGTGTCAGCACTGTTCAATTCCCTTCACAGATGCTGAGTTCCTCCAGGATTTTTAAAGGGAGATAGTGGGGATAAGCTCCCATTACCTATTAAATGCTCCCAATGGCACATGTTTCAAACAACCTCTGACAACCAAGTCCAGCTCCTGGCTTTCATGTGTGGCTTTGATATTAAAACCCATTTCTACTGACAGGAGAAGGGGCAAAGGCAGGTTACTGGCATCTTTAAACCAGTCACTTTGGGCAGATGGGGCTTGTCAGCCATAGTTGGCAGCTCATCTAGGAGAATGAAACTTCTTATCTCAAATTTCTGCTGCCTTATACCTACACAAGGGAAAGGCTTCAAGAGTAAACCCTGAGGAAAATCCTGGAGCTGGAGCCCCTAAGACATAGAGTTCAATGCTGACTTGCAACGCCTGTGAGACTACTGATCTCAAACTGTATCAGACTCTACTGTTCCTTTGAATTCACTAGCTGTGTGAAGAGGGGGAGCCTGCTCTCCATATTGTACTGTCCTGGCTTGCATATTACGTAGATAGCTAGGATGCAACATTCACCGTCAACCCTAACCAACAGAGGGCCTCAAAAATTACTTATTGGCCAAGAACTGATCATTTTGGCACTCAACTAATTATACTATAGCAATACAACTCAAAAATATGAGTTATTTACTAATTCATTTTATTCTTCCCATCCAGATTCTACCATTCAGGTAAAATAGGGGCAATTTACTACTGACAATGAACCAATCAACCCACACATCATCAGGACATGAGAAGAAGCCAGTGCATCCGGGGAAATCCATGTTGTCACAGTGAAAACGTACAACCTCCACACAGACAGCACACAAAATCAGAAATGACCGGGGGGGGGGGGGGTCACTAAAACTGTGAAGCAACAGCTTTATTAGTAGGGCCACCTTGCCTTCCTATCCATCCAGCCTGTGTGAAAAAAATTCAATTTATTCTGACTCGTCATTTAAGTGATAAGCAATGTTAACGCACTTCTCCAAGTATCACAAGGTCTTATCTTGTGTTCTAGCTGTTTAGGTGGTACCTTTTCAACTGTACTATAACTACAGGTTCCCTTCCATTGACTCTGCTTCTTACATTTTTAATGAATTCCAGCAAATCTGTCAAAGAAGATTTTCCTTTCGTAAAAAAGCAACACACACAAAATGCTTGAGGAACTCAGCAGACGAGGCAGCATCTATGGGAAAAAATGTGCAGTCGACATTTCCGGCTGAGAACCTTCAGCAGGACCCCTCAGCCCAAAACATTGACTGTACTTTTTTCCATAGATGCTGCCTGGTCTGCTGAGTTCCTCCAGCTTTTCTGTGTTTTGCTTGGATTTCCAGCATCTACAGATTTTCTCCATTTTGTGATTTTCCTTTTATAAAATTATATTGTCTTGGTCTGATTACATTCAGCTTTTCTAAATAACTAACTTTTTCCCTGATAGTAAATTCAATTATCTTGTGAACAACAGATGGTATGCCAAATGCCTCATAATTTTCTAATTTTTGTCTCTCTCCTTTTGTGATCAAGGGAGTTCAATCATTAATATCTTCCTGGAATTCGGTTACTTACAAAAATTTTCATCGAAGTATCCTGCTTTTTCTGCTTCTATTTCCTTTAAATCCCTTGGATGCAGGTAATTTTGGGTCAACACTACCCATAATTAAACTACTGGAAAGTACACTGTATACGGTCATTAATGAATACCTTCGAAACATTATTACTGTAAGTTTTAGAAACATATCAAGTCAAAGTCAATTCACTCATAATCGGTCGATCTCCATATGGGTAACCCTAGGTAATTTCTAAAGTAAGTACATGTTCGGCACAGCATTGTAAGCCGAAGGGCTTGTATTGTGCTGTAGGTTTTCTATGTTTCTATGTACTTATGACAATAACTTCAACTTTGACAAAAGCACAACTGAATATATTAACTTTAAATGACAAATCTATTCATTTAAAATAATATTTGTTCCATCATTTGCATTTCAACCGAATTAGAAAAATCTGATTTAACATGCCAGAATATTTGATGTATTAATTCATAAAGGATCTAAGAACTTTAAAATGTTTACTTTTCATTTGAAGATAGTTTTCAAATCAGCCATCAATAACTTTTGTGTTATACCAAAAAGAAATACTGCGGCAAGCCAGGCAACATTTATGGAAAGAGAAAAAGAATGGTCAACGACCTGAAAAGATAATCGGTTTCAACATCCAGTGATGTTGCCTGATGTGTTATATATTTCCAACATTTCTTGCTTAAATGCACAAACGTATTTATTGGCCGGAATTATCTGTGATCTTTTACTAACTCATGCACACCTTAGACAGTTGTCCACACGTCTGACCCGCTAATCACTAAGAATAACTGATGCCGCTTAAAGAGAAAGAGAGGCCCAAGTCGTAGACCGGAACCATGCGGTGAGCGGTACCTGGAAGCTCCGAGGCTGAAGCCACCACCAGTGGTGGTGCCCGCCGTGCCGAATCCGAATCCAGTTGTCATTCTGTATCTGCTGGTGGTTTACAACCCAACTGCGTCGGCCGGTCCGGCGCAAATCGGACGGCGCTGCTTTCTCCGCAAACCTTCCACCGGCAGATGGAGAACAAAGTACAACTGACGTGACCAGGGGTAAAACGTCTGCAAAAAAACCGGTTCGATTCAGGAGAAATGAATCTACTATACAAGTTACCGTTGTTTATTTTTAAATTAATCATTGATGCAGCGGGTTTCCTGCCGTTCGCCTGAACAGGCGGAGAAAATTCCGGAAATCGCCGTCCTTTCGATGGGGTTTGCTGGGATACTGGAGGACCAAATTGGTTAGAGTTGGGAGGTGGGTTTAAGATTGGATTTGAGTCAGAATCAGGTTTACAATCACTGACATATGTAGTGAAATTTGTTATTTTGCCGTAGCGGTATATTGCACTACATAATATTAATTTTTTAAACAATAAATTAAAATAGTGCAAAAAGAGAGCAAGCATAGTGAGGTAGTATTCATGGGTTCATTGCAGACATCCCACCCTGCAAAAACAAAGTTCAGGGAGGTAGCAGCACCACCTCCCACCCGGTCGACCTCCAAGAGTGTATGGATACAGGACATTTGATTATGAAAGAACACAAAAATTTACTTGATCACGTATTTAAACTATTTACACACACACACACACGTTCCTTGTTGACTATTTTGTTGGCAGTCTCAATGCTGATAGCTAAATGCTAATGCAAGTAGCTTTCCTATTTCTTTTGTAAACTTTACTTTTACTGTGATGTGGCTTGCATGGCAGATTTGAGCATTTTGCCAGAAGACTCAACCTCATAGCAGTCGTCAATGAACTTGTTAATTTTGCAAGACATCAGATTCACAAGATTCACAATTATGTTTTATTATATTATCATGGAGTCGTTTTTTTATTCTATTACAACTTTAAGCAAGTCTACAGCCAGCTAGTTTAAATAACATTAGCTACGCCAATGAACAAATGACATTCGTTAAACTCACCTCAACATGTATTTTACAGTCATTTAACCCACCATGGGACCGGGCTGGTGGCGTTGTGGCACGAGCATTGGACTTCGGGACGAAAGGTTCCAGGTTCAAATCCAGCCAGGCGGCTCCCCTGCGCTTTCCATCTGTGCTGGGTTACAAGCTGGTGATCTCTTTGGAAACTCACCCGGCAGAAGGCAATGGCAAACCACTGCTGAAACTTACCTCGTACGCAATTTCCCACTACATCGGAGGAGGGAAATCATCCGCTAACCGGAGAGACTCTGGATGCGACGTACCTAACCCACCATGGGCAATAGAAAAGTCACTGTTGCAAACAGTGCAGTGAGCAACACTCTCATTATTTTTGATATTTTTTTTGTAACACTCTGCCATGGTGCTGCAGGACACTAAACTGAACTGATGGACAATGAAAGAGAGAGAGGTCGACTGTAAAGTAGCACAAAGAGAGCCCAATCAGGATGCTCTCCCCCTCTCTCGCTCTCAAAAAGTCGATTTCTGGGATATTGTATATAATTTGCGGGCATCAGGTAGCCGCTATCAATATGTGGGAGACTCCCGGAACTTCCAGGAGAGGTGGGATGTCTGTCATTGTACGTTCAGAAATCTGATGGTGATGGGGAAGAAACTGTTCCTGAACATTGAGTGTGTCTCCTCAAGCTCCTATACCTCCTCCTTAATGGGAGCAATGGGAAGAGAGGGCATGACATCGATGTTGGAAGCCGCTTTTTTTTTGAGGCATCACCTTTTGAAGTCCTCGATGCTGGGGAGGCTAGTGCTCTGATTTTCAACTTCCTGCAGTTTATTCTAATCCTGTATAGTGGCCCCTCCGTACTAGATGGAGATGCAACCAGTTAGAATATAGCCACTGTTGTGCTTTCTTTGTAATTGCATCAATGTGTTGGACCCAGGATAGAACTTCAGAGATGTTGACACACAGGAACTTGAAAATGCTCACCCTTTCCACTGTTGATCTCAATGCAGTCTAGTGTGTGTACCCTTGATTTCCATTTCCTGAAATCCACAATCAATCCCTTGGTATTACTGATGTTGTTTGCAAGGTTGTTGTTGCAACACAACTTAACCAGCTGATCTATCTCACTCCTGTATGCCTCCTCATCATGATCTCAAATTCTGCCAACAATAGATGTGTCATTGGCAAATTTGTTGATGGTTTTTGAGCTCTGCATAACCACAGTGTCTTGGATTTAGAGAGAATAAAGCAGTGAGCTAAGCACATATCCTTGACAAGCACCAGTGTCGATTGTCAGCAAGGAGGAAATGTTATTTCCAATCCAGACAGACTGTTAGATTAATCATTGTTATGTACACCTGTGCGCACTGAAATTAATTGCTTGCACACAAGCTCACAGGGTGAATAATAGGGGTTTATTGTTGTACCTGAGAGGGATCAGGCTGGATTGTGGAGGGTCAGTCAAAGATGGCTGATACTGGGGCATAGGCAGGCAACCTTGAATATCTAAAATATCACAAGGATTTACA
Source organism: Mobula birostris (assembly GCF_030028105.1). NCBI lineage: Eukaryota > Metazoa > Chordata > Chondrichthyes > Myliobatiformes > Myliobatidae > Mobula > Mobula birostris. Next base: position 43,496,232 of record NC_092376.1, read on the forward strand.
AGTTTTCATTCAAGAATAATCACCACTTTCTATCTTCCCTGCAACCCTTAATTTATTTTTTGCTTCATTTCTTTCTTACTGCTCCACAAATTAACCCACATACACCCTTTTCAGAAGAATACATCAGAGAAAAAAGTTCAAAGTAGGTACATGTCACTGTATACTACCCATAAATTCATTTTCTCATGGGCATTCACAGTAGATAAAAAGTAATACAATAAAATCAATGAAAACTACACACAAAGATGGATAACCAACGTGCAAAAGAAGCCAAACTGTGCAAATACTAAATAGATAGATAGAGAACCTGAGTTGTAGAGTCCTTGAAAGTGAGTCCATGGGTTGTTAACCCTCAACAATTCGTCTTTTGGCTCCTTCCACTATGCCTGCCTTTTCATTGGCTAGATTCCAAATCATATTGGTATTGCTCTCCAACTTTTCCTCTGCTCGACTGACAATTGCATTGGTGCTGTCAGGCCAGCACAGACAGGCACCTCCCAGTCTCAATCAACCCAGCTAACTGGAGTCACCTGCCACTTGTTTCCAATTCATCACCTGCAACCTATTTAAACCCAGCTCTCATCTACAGTCCCTTGTTCACCGTCGAACCAGCCAGCCTCAGCCAGTTGTTCATAGTCTTCAGTTACCTTGTCATGTTAAGCATGTGTTCTCTCTTGCTCAGTGGCCTCTCATGGCTTGTTATTTTATAATTTATTATTAACGTTATCCATTGGGCCCTCTCCACACCCCGCCCTGGCCATTAACGCACTCGACAGACACTCAATTTTCTGCAACGCTGGTTCTGGTGGATCCCCATGATTACAGATGGATATCAGTTCTTTGCTGCCTGCCCTCAATGGGCACAGCCCAATTCCTCCATCCAGTGGTTTCCTGGGCTTTTGCCAGTACCCCAAGCCCGTTGTCCCACATTACCATGGATTTCATCAGGGGTTTGCCACCTTCCAATGGGGCCACAGTGATCATGACAGTGGTGGACTGGTTCTCCAAGGTGACCCACTTCACTGCCCTAACCAAACTTCTGTCACCGGCAGAGACAATGGACCTTGTTCTGCAATATGCAGTTTGCCCGCATGATTTCCCTAAGAACATTGTGTCAGACTGGGGCCCCCAATTCTTCTCCCGCTTCTAATGAGCCAGCTTCTCCCTCTTCCTCATCTCAGTGAGTTTGTCCTCTGGATATCATCCACAGACCAGTGGTCAATTAGAAAGAGCCAGTCAGCAAGTGGAAAAGTTTCTACGTTGCTTCGCCAACTCTTAACTCTACCACATTGAAGAAGTATCTGATCTGGCTGAACTGTCGCACAATCTACACACATCCTCTACCACAGATACCGGTATGTCACCCTTTGAAGGGCTTCATGACGACCAACTCCTGTTGTCCCCCACAAAGGAGTCAACAGTGGAGATCCTGTCTGCCAGGGCCCTGGTTCACTGATGCCAGAATGCTTGGAAGAGGACACAGAGGGCCATCCTAGCTACCACCCGTGCCTACTGCCGCCAGGCTAACCACTATTGGCACCTAGCCAGACTACTCTGGCCCAGAGACTGTGCCGGGCTGTCCATCCGATCTGCCTCTATGCACCAAGTCCCTCAAACTCTTACCTCAGTTCATTGGTCCCTTTCAGATTTCTTTAAAGGGACCTTTAAGAAGATCCCTTTAAGTTCTTGTTTCATGGTAAGATGGTAGCATGATTGGTCACAGTGGTTTCTATGGGGCCAACTAAAGGTGATACTGTCTTTTTTAAATGTTTCTTTCATGATTGCAAGACCCTGCTGGACATTAAGAACTTAGAGTACTGCAGGTCTGCCCCATCAGCGAGTTGCTCATTGGTAGAAGAAACTGAAGGAGCTGGTCTTGGTGTAGATCATGCTCATGGCTGCATCAGAAAGGTGTTGGAGGAGCAGTGTGCAGTCTAACAACGAGTGATTGTCTTAGTTGCTTTTCTTGTGATTGCAAGACCTGTTGGACATTGTTAATGTGGAATGCTGCAAGTCCGATTCACTAGTTTATTGATGTACGGCTGAGAAGCTGTGTAGCCTTAGTGGTAGCAAGGACTAGGCCTCAAGCCGCAGTGTTGCCTGTTCACAACTGCCCAGGAGGAGACATCAGAGTTGGTACACTCCACCAGAAGCGGTGTGGTGTAAAGTCCAAGTTGGAGTCACTGCTGCCCCCAGTGTTCACTCACTAGAAAACAAGTTGTATTGTGCTTGACTACAGACTGCTGCAACATTCATGGGCTCAAGGTCTTAGATGATACTTTTGTGCAAATCTATTTTATTGATATATTTCTCACAATATGTGCTTTGTGCTGTGTATGACTGTTGGTAGTGTGATTTTGCACCTTGGCCCAGACTAATGCTGTTTTGTTTGTTTGTATTCATGGGTATTCATGTATGGTTGAATGATAATTAAATTTGAACTTGAATTACCCAGAACATCAACCCACTTACCAGCCCCAGCTGCCATTGTCTCTCAGGATCACAGCCCGTTTCCACATGTCCTGCCTCAAGCCCATTGTCCATGGACCACACAGCCTACCTGAGCCTGCATCTTATGAAGCAAGGATGGTGGAAGGTGATCCAGTGTACACAGTTTGCCAGTCGATGGATTCACACCATCATAGACGGGGTGTGCAGTACCTGGTCAACTGGGAAGGGCGCAGCCAGAAAGAGAGGTCCTGGGTATGCTCAATTACATCTTGGATCCATCGCTGATCACAGAGTTCCATCGGACTCATGCCGATGGTCTGGGCAGTAAGGTGCTGGCCATGGAGGGTGGTGGGGGGTCCTGTCAGGCCTCAGCCAGTTGCTCCTAGGCTTCAGTTACCTTGTTGACTCATCCTGTTGAGTATCTGTTCTCTCTTGTTTTGTGGCCCCCTTAGCTTGTTATTTTGCAGTGCATTATTGAAGTTATTGCTCACTGCTAAATTGACTCCACTGCTCCACTTTTGGGCCAAGCTTAATCTACATTTCCTGACAAATGCTGCTCTCACATTGAGCTCGTCAATTTCATTAACAGCTTGTTTGTTCCTCCTGATATCTACAGTCTCTTATATCTTCAGCAATAATTTCACATATGTTTAGTTCCATCAAGTCCATGTGTCAGCTTTCATCAGAGCCTGCTTCACATATGAAAAGATGCAATATTTTCACAGGCTTTGATGTTGAAGGACATAATAAAATGCAAACTCTACTAGTAGAAATCATACCCAACTTTCTTCATGATGAAGTTCCTGGCACCCATATCCCAATATTTTTCAGTTGTTTTATTATTTATTATTGATATTATATTACAATTAGTTTCAACTCCATGCATCCTCTGACAGTGAAATGATATGGGCTAGACGACTTGGAGAAGTGATGTAATATTTATTCTGTATGTGCCAATTAATAAACCTACATATCATGAAACAACCACTTTCTACTAACCTTCCAAAGCATCACAATCATTGTTGAAACACTTGCCATCAACTGTATCATTGACCACAGCTTATCCTGATTAGTCCTAGAATTACTTTCTATGAACTAAGAAGCTCAGTGAGTATTGGGTACTCCCTATGCACCAAAGCCTCCCCTTCATTTACACATCAAAGTGTGTGATGGATTCTCATCACAATAACCTTCATAAAATCATCACTGTTCATTCTGCATGACTCAAATCAATTGTGAAAAAAATTTAAAATACATATTTTCATTATGGAAATTCTGAACAGAGCAGAGATATGTAGAATTCTGTTTTCTTCACTGTTGTGACCTCTGGAGGTACAGTTTATTTTCTATACAGTTTGTTTTACATGAACATCACTTCCTATATATAAGCTGTTTTTTTATGTCCTGTATGGATTAATTTGGATTTCAACTTGAAGCACACAGTGGAAAGACATCTATCTTCATCCACTCTTTATTTGCCCCTGAAACCGCAATATATTTTCACAAGTAAGATCTCGCTAAAAACCCTGAAGGAAGCTTCCATCTCAGGTGATTTTTGATAAGGTATTTAACTCCATTGCTTTGTATTACTGCATTGCGAGGGCAACAGAGTGAAAAGGTAAATCATCTTCAAAGGCATTGTCTGCAGACTAGAGACACATCTTAACATGACAATGTCAGTTTCTGATCCGAGCAATGTCGATTGCTGAAACCTGGAAGTGAGGTCAGAATGTGATGCATCAATCATGTTTTCACTATGCTTGAACAAATCTGTGATTAGCATAGCTGCAGCATGAATCCACACAGGAGCTGAAGCCCCAAGAATGAGAGCAGCTTATGCGAAACGAGAAGTTGAGATGCATACAGAGAAAGCTCTCAGAGACATGGAGAGAGCTCACGTTGACATGGAGAGAATGTGTGTAAATGCTACTCTAAGTGTACTCAAGGAAGAGTGTAAAGCTGCCTTAGCAGAGGCAAAGGTATATGGAACAGCAGCGGACTTATACAGTGGCAAGTCTACAACCAGAATCAATCACATTTTGCCATCACAACAGCCAATGCAGCTTACTAAAGAATATGTCCAAACGTACTTTGGCTAGGAAAAAGACAGTACTCTTGCTCTGCAGGGAGAAGCCGTCCACACCACACAACCAACGTGACTTCAGATAGTCCAGGTATTGACAGTCAAGGTCTATAGGCATCAAAGACCCACAACACCCCTTCTGCAGTTTCATTACAGCAAAAACCTCAGTCAAGAGTTGCTACCAATACCAACCCCATCTGCACAGGCTGGACTTCCATCCATCCCAGGACACATGTTTGGCAAACTAGCCTCTGCAATGCCTCCTTCAGGAGTGCAGATGCATTAGATTTAGCTTGGTATTTGACTCGTCGAGACCTAGTCACAACAGGACTAAAAGTGTTTGACAACCAGTCTGCCAGTTACCTGACCTGGAAATCAAGTTTTCACAATGCAGTTGAAGGAGTAAGTCACAAACCTTCTCTATAAGTGACTTAGTGGGGAGTCACTGCAACACGCAGCAAGGCTTAGGGCAGTTCATATTAATGATCCAGCAACAGGGTTACAAATGTTGTGGAAGAGGCTAGACAAACGCTATGGCTCTCCAGAGGCAATCAAGGAATCTCTTCAGCAGACTCAATCTTTCCAAAGCTCTCGCACAAAGAACTGCAGAAGCTACTGGACCTTGCAGATATGTTGTCGGAACTACAAACCAAAAAAAAAAACTAGGGTTACCTAGCAGAACTGAGTTTCTTGGACACAGCAGTGGGATAAACCCTATAGTGGAGAAACTGCCAAACAACATGTAAGAACAGGGGATAACCAAAGGCCCTAGGCATAAAATGAAGCATCATGCCTACTAATTGTTATTTTCATTCTTTATGGAATTTGTCTGCCACCATGCAGAAATGCAAAATGACCCCGGTTTTATGCCCTCAGCTTCTGGGAGGTCTCCAACAAAAGCAAACAACAAAATGCCTATCACAGTCAATGAAACTGAAGTAGAAAACTCTGTCATGAGCCATGATAAACAATGCCCTGTCCATAAGAAACCTCACCCTTCAAGGAAATGCAGAGGATTCAGAGAAAAACTTCTTGCAGACCAGAGACATTTTCTAAAAGAACACTTAATATGTTTCAAATGTTGTACTTTAACAGCACACCAAGCAAAAGATTGAAGAGCTATCATTCACTGCATTGAGTGCAATAGTGACCAGCACACATCAGTACTTCATACAGAGCCACCATCTCAGTCTACAACTAATTCCAGTAAACCTACAGCAGAGCATAGCAGGGAGCCAGCTGAGCATTCATCAGACATGGCTACTTCCTCATGCACAGAGGCATGCAGGAAAGGCTTCCAAGGAAAATTGTGCTCTAAAATCGTGCAAATCGTGCTAGCCAGCATCTACCCGAAAGGACATCTTGATCAAGAAATAGAGGGATGTGTGATATTGGATGATCAGAGAACTATGTAATTGGCAAAGTCAACATTCTTGGACACATTCAGTATTCAGGATTCTGTTTCCTGGACACGCTAAAGACATGTTCTGGAACATCAGAAATTGCCAGAAGAAAATCCAACGGATTTGTTGTGGAGTTAATAGGAGGGGCAGTCTCCTCCCCTTGCCAACCCTCATTAAGTGCAACCATATTTCCAACAACAGGGATGAAATCTCAACTCCTGAAGCTGCATGCGATTGCTCACATCCTAAGGAAATAGCAGATAAGGTTCCCCCGCTTGACTCTTCTGCTGAGGTTCTCCTGTGGGTTGGCAGAGACATCATCGTACACATAAGATATATGAACAGCGCAATGGTTGGCACGACACACCTTATGCCCAATGACTCAACCTGGGTTGGGTCATAATGGATGAAGTCTGCCTCAATGGTGCTCCTCAGCACAATGTCAGCAAGTTTAAGACGAATGTCCTAGAGAATGGGTGCCCAAGCCGTTTCAGACCCTGTGGGAACAGAATCTACGTGAAAGAGAAGATTGTAGGTAAGCAAACCAAGCACACTGACATACATAACTCTGCTCAACCAGACTTAGGCAAGCTGATCTTCTGTCACACAGAAGATGATTATAAACTGGCACCGTCCATAGAAGAAGAGGTCTTCCTTTGAATCGTGAACTAACAGTTTAGCAAAGAAGAGTCAAACAATTGGGTAGCTCCACTTACTTTACACTCTCCATGACAACTCCTACCAAATAACAGAGGACAGGCCCTTAGTCAACTCATTTCCCTCAGAAGCTTATTGAAAAGGACATCAGAAAAAAAAGATTATTATGTAGAGTTCATGGAGACACTTTTCAGGAGTAATCATGCTGAGTTAGCGCCTCTACCAGATCCCAACAAAGAAAATTGGTATTTGCCCAACTTCAGTGTATAACCACCCTCAGAAACCTGCACAAATACGAATTGTTTTTGATTCAAGTGTGCAGTTCACTGAACAATGTGCTCTTTCAGCGTCCAGACCTCAACAACAGTCTGCTCAGGGTCCTCATGTCCTTCAGAACTGAGACCTTTGCAGTGATGGTGGACACTGAACAGATGTCCCATAGCTTTCTAGTGAAGACAATCATCAAAACTACCTCAGATTCTTGTAGTTTCATGACTATCAACTGGGCAATGAGATTCTGGAGTACTGCATGAGAGTTCATATATTTGGTAACTGTCTCTTGCCAGCAGTGGTAACCTATGGCCTTACGAGGACAACTATCAAGGGAGAAAAGGAATTTAGGACTGAAGCATAGAGGTATCTGAAGGCAACAGATGCTGTTGGACATAGTGAAGTTGGATTCTTCCTGGACATGGTAAAGCTTACTCAGAAACCAGATCTCACCTCTCCTCATTAGGGTCAGGGGTTCCCAACCTTTCTCACGCCATAGATCGCTACCATTAAACGAGGGGTTGGGAACCCCTGAATTAGACATTGCCTTGAGCAAGTTTGTCATCAAGGATCACATTTTCAAAGTGAGAACAGTTAAAGATAGTGTAGTAAGCCTGCTTTCAAGACTAGCCTCTGAGACTATCCTTCTTTTGCCAATGACTTAATGATGATCATTTGACATTTAGTTTCAGTAGTCAAGTTTGACATCCTATGAATGCCACTCAAGGAGTGTTCTGGTCTCTGGAGGTGCAATTTATTTTCTCTGCAGTTGGTTTTGCATGAGCACTACTTCCTATATATAAGCTGTTTTTATATTATTTCCCATGTGGACTAATCTGGATTTCAACTTGAAGCACACAGTGGAATGCCATCCATCTCCATTCACTCTTTATTTGCCCTTGAAACAGCAATACCTTTTCACAAGTACGATCTCAATAAAAACCCTGAAGAAACATTCCATCTCGGGTGATTTTCCAGAAGGTATTTAACTTAGTGCATAGCTTTCTATATCCACACTGTGAGGGGTGTAGTTTGACTGTAAGATTGACTGTTCTCAAGTTTGTGAATTGACATAAATAGTCCACAATGTTATAAAACTTAATTAAAGTTAAACCATTATTTTAATTAATTTGATGAGAACATGATGTTTGCATACCTAAGTTTTCTCTCAACAGTAAGTATAACCTTTAGAGGAAAGGAAGCAACAAAAATAAATTATAATAAGCAACAAAACAAGTCTGCAATTTCCACACTGACTTTCTACCTCTAACAAAATTTTGCATTAGTGTGTTACTTTTATGGCAACGCAATTATGGATTAGAATAAGAATCTAGAATGCATACAACTTCCTGCTTAACAGTATTGATTTTTTTTCAATGGTGTATGGGGTTTTACTTCTATTATTCTAGCAAGAAATTCATCTAACACATATCAAAGTTGCTGGTGAACGCAGCAGGCCAGGCAGCATCTCTAGGAAGAGGTACAGTCGACGTTTCAGGCCGGGACCCTTCGTCAAGAAATTCATCTGTAGTTTTAATCATTTTTGGGTTAAGAATTTAATGTCATTATCCAGAATATGTTTTACATTACTTTGGACTTATGGTCTCATAGCCAAGTACCATCTTAAAATTTAAGTGTGGTTCTCATTGGGATTTATTTTTATCTACCATTTGGTATAAATGTTATCTCTATGGTTGTTTCATAAGATTAAAAGTTTATTTTCCCATTTTTTCTAATATTTAATCCTCTAAACCGAGGAAATCATTCCTTATCAATGCCACTAGGGCTTCATTTTATTGTGCTGGGTGCCTCTACTTTCTTACAAGTTTGTGTAGATGTCACCCAAAATCTTGACAAATTTTTATAGAATTTATATAGAAAGTGGTGGACATTGCCTAAGCTATCACAGGCAAAACCCTGCCCACTATTGAATACGTTTAAATGATGAACTTCCATGAAAAAACAGCATTCATCATCAAAGACCATCACCATGCAGGTAATGCCCTCTTCTCACTACCACCATCAGGCAGGAGGTATGTGGCCTTGGAGCCCCCATCACCAGGTTCAGTAACAGTTATTACCCTACAACCATCAGGCTCCTGAACTGATGTGAATAATTTCAATCACCAACACACTGAACTGATTCTATGACCTTCAGACTCACTGTCAAGACTCTTTACAACTCACGTGCTCAGTATTAATTTTATTTGCACAGTTTGTCTTTTTCACATAGGTTGTCAGTCTTTTGTCTGCTTATGTATAGGTTTTTGTGGATTCTGTTGTATTTCTTTTCCCCTGTAAATACTTGCAAGAAAATGGATCTCGAGGTAACATATACATCCCCGATAATAAATTTGCTTTGAACTTTTATGTCATATGGAAAAAATATATGAAACCTCACATACTAAGATTGGTGGTATCTATAAATTTCTTTTCATATACTTTAAAGAATTCTAACAATTTCTTTATTATATCATCCAATTTTTATGTTAAGTGCAATGATTCGCACTTATCTAAAATTGTAATTAGTGAGATCGTGTTCACCACGTACTTGTAGCTTAAAAACCCGCTCAGTAATTGAATACAATTGCTAAAATATTTTAAGATTGTTTCCCCACCGCAGAATCAGTACGGGAAAGAAGGTAGACTTGAGGTGGCTGTCCAACCTGCTCGCTGTCTCCATAGTGATGGAGCCTCAGTTTATGGGGTCGGAACTGAAAGGTCCTCCGGGACAGGAGGCGCTGTATGAACAACCGGGGCTGCCAGCAGGAAGCCGGAAGCGAAGGCGGGAAGTTCCGGCTCTGGGAGGTGGGGACAGTGCAGTGGGAGTGGTGGCTTATCAGTTCCTTGTGCAGGGAAGGTTGGATTGAAAATAACATCCGTTTCCTCGTTGTGTGTAATTTCCCTCAGTGAATATGGAGCATATTAGAACTCCGAAGGTCGGTGTTATCAATCTAAACTTTTTTTGGTGTGGATTTGTTTTCTCATTTAATGGTTATTTCGGGCCTTAGCAGAGCCGCTGAATCTCAAGGCATCGGTAATTAGGTCGGTACTAGAACTACCTGCTATAAATGTGTGCCTAGATGGGCGAAGCATTTAAGTAAAACATCCTTCAGTATAAATACCTTTCATGTTCTTACAACTTCGTGATTCGAGGTTATCAGGTTCGCTATGTCAAATGCTAAACTACATCCAGACCGCTGGCTGTTCCTTCACTCTGGGTAATTCTAGATAAAGAATTTTTAGGCATACATTTATTAATCGGTCTGTGACAAACTCCACAAAAACGAGGCGTCGCTCAAGTTATCTTTACCAGATTGGAAAGTGGAGCGTTTAGAAACCAGAAATCAGGTGGTTTGTGTGGCTAGCCGGATTTTCGCAATGAGAATTGCGTTGCTTCTTAGAAGGGAGAAGCTATTTTTTTTATTCTGCTCCAATTCTCCTATTAAAATATCTTAAGCTTTTATTATTTGTTAAATCGAAGTTAGATTTGACAGGTCAATTCTACTTATATTGAGAACGTGTCGCAAGAAAATTGACGCAGGCATTTTAACTCCACTTTTGATTAATTGCTAAAAGGCGAGATTTTTGTGCTTAATTCAGTGGTCTCAGTAATTTATTAGTTAGATTTGATATGTTAATTGCTTCCAAATAGCTGTTTAGTTCTGTTATGAAATGAGCAGAGTGCATAAAGGCAATTTGAACATTGCCTTCCATACCTGTCACAGACCTTTTAATTCCACATTTTTTTTCTATAAATCTCTTTAGAGCCTTATTAGAGTCAATAGTCATGAGCCTGCCTTTTTATAAAAAGAAAGTACTTGCTGGGAAAGAAACCAATATTCTTGTTTGTAAACGATATTAAATTAAATTAAAACGAAATTAAATTCCTGGCACTGGAAGTGCACAAACTGCTTTTAGATTTCTAAAAGGCAGCAGTATCAGTCTAATGTGGCTATAGATCGTGTTCATAGTGATGTAGGAAAATCATGTTTATTCACTGATTTGCAGCAGTGATCAAGAACCAAGCCTTTTTATGAGGTCACTGCACAATGAGGATATCTACGGCTGTAGAACTAGGCATATTTGAGAACTTGTTGAAGGGCATCATTCTCTCCTTGAGCCGTTATCAGAATCAGGTGTAATAACACCAGCATATGTTGTGAAGTTTGTTAACTTAGCGACAGCAGTACAACACAATACATGATAAATATAGAGAAAAATAAATCAATTACAGTCAGTATATATGTATATTAAATAATCAAAATTAAAAGTGGAGCTGTCTAATTTTACAACTTTTCGTTGCTGCTTTCAATCTTGTGCAGTAGCCACCCCCCCCCCCACACCAGACAGTGATGCAGCCTGTCAGAATGCTCTCCATGGTACATCTGTAGAAGTTTCCAAGTGTTTTAGGTGACAAACTAAATCTCCTCAAACTCTTGATGAAATATAGCCGCTGACTTGCCTTTTTTATAGCTGCATCGATATGTTGGGACCAGGTTAGATCCTCAGAGATCTTGACACCCAGGAACTTGAAATTGTTTGCTCTTTCTCCACTTCTGATCCACTTATGAGGATTGGTTTGTCTTCCCTCATCCTACCTTCTCTGAAGTCCACAATCAGCTTTTTTGGTCTTACTGACATTGAGGGCAGGGTTGTTGCTGTGTCACCACTCAAGTAGCTGGTATATCTTACGCCTGTACACCCTTTCATCTCCATCTGAGATTCTACCAACAAAGGTTGTATCAGCAGCAAATTTATAGATGGTATTTGGGCTTGGGCTCAGGCGGTCTTCTGATTGTCCAAACATTTGATGAAGAGGGTGCAAAGGGCTAATTTTTTAACATAGTTGTCAATTAATACATAGAAATAATCACTGACTGAGCATCTATGTTATATAGGATTATGCTGTAATTAGATTCCTTTTGCCAAGTTACCCCTACCCTAGCACCATTGTTTTTTTTAATATTAGCAGGTTAGAGGCAGAAAATGCTTGAGCAAGGGGAACTGGCATTACAGGCTGTAGGCAGAGTTGTCTATAGTTAGTTCACAGCATAGGAATTATTGGGATGTCAGTGGATCTAATAATCTTAAAAAGGATTTCACAACAAATGCACCAATTGTGATTTGAATAAAATATATTTTTTGCATAATATGGGAGTGAACTAGATATTTTAAAATAATCTCAGTGATGAATAGCAAAAGGTCACTCCTCACACCTGGAATACGTGGCTTCCCTTATTTCATGGCAGCAATCCTGATTTCCACCCTGGCTGCTACAACTCTGGGGGAGAAGTGGGACCGGCTGGATTGCTTGTGCATAGTCTTGGTGTAGTCTCGTTCAACTGCGGCTATTCTTGACGCTCCATCATTTCTTGCTGCTACAACCTAGCAAAAGTTTTTATTCTTGTTTTTCCCCTTGCATATAAATTTACATACTGTAATGTTGCCACTTCTAGAAAAAGCTGTTGAGAACATTCAGTTGCCCTATTATACCAGTGGTGCCACTCCTGTTAATTGAGTAATTGTGTTTTTGTCTGCATTGTAAGTTAGAAGTATTCACATCTCTGAAGTCCATTACGTTATCCTGCAGCAGAGCATTGTAACAGTGACTTTACCTAATGATAGTTTAATTGGCTATAAAATACTGTGTCCAGAAAGATGCAACGAATTCAATGCCTTTTATTCTTCACCTATTACTGCTTTTATTTGTCAGATTTTTTTTTCTTGCATTTTTTTTTAGGTGGAACAGGTGAAGTTATTGGATCGCTTTGGAAGTAATAAGTCAGTTATTGGAACTTTGTATCTGACTGCAAGCCATTTAATTTATAGAGAGTCAACTACAGTCAATCCAAAGGAAATTTGGGTATGGTTCTTAAAATGTGCATATGCTTGATGTTTTTAACTTTTGTCAGAAAATTTCTAATTTTTTAAAACTTTAAGGAAAATTGCAACAGTGGAGTAAAGTAGAAGATATGTACAAAGTGACATGATAAGTCTACATTTTTTCACTTTTTGTTAGTGTAAGCTGATGAAATACATTTTGCGTAAACACAGTATTGTAAAAAAAAATATTTTTAGACAATTTTCTTTGAACAATGTGTCTGTCATTGCGTAATTTTTCACTCCCTCCTTTAGGGTGCCATGCAATAGACTGTTTCACTGAATCAGAGTTATGGCACAGAAACAAGGCCTTTGGTCCACAGTGTTCATGTCGGCTCTCAAGTACCCATCAATATTAATCTCTTTTTCTTGGTTTGTAACCTTTCATGCCCTGTCCTGATGCTCCTTAAATGTTCTGGGCAGCAATGCTTTCAGATTGCAACCATCCTCGGAATGACACAATTCTTCCTTGAGTCACTTCTAAACATCTTCTCCCCACCCTCTTCTTAGTTTTTGATAATTGGGATGTTTCCCACTATATCTATGTTCCCTATGATTTTTGTAACCCAACAAGTCCTCTATTGGTCTGTTCCACTCTTAAGAAAAACAAATCCAATATATGTGGTCTGTCTTCATAAATGAAATACCCCATCTCAGGCAACATCCTTGTAAATCTTATCTGCACCTTCTCCAGTGCAACCATATCCTTACTATAGTGTGATAACCGGAAGAGCATGCAGTACTCCATTGCCCTAACCAATGTTTTATAAAGCTGACTCTTAACCTCCATTATATGCAGTACAATGTCTTCACCATGTGATCTATGCTGCCACTTTCACAAGCTTCTTCGGCCTGTAGGATGAAGTTTCTCAATACGCTCTCGGGGCCCACAATTCGTTGTGTATGTCTTTCCCTTATTAGTCCTCCCCATTTTGCATTATCTTGAATTTGTCAGGATATGTACTATTTGCCATTGCTTGCATATTTGATCAACCGATCAATATCTTTCTGTAACCTAAAGCTTGCCTCATTACTTTCACGACATCTGTGTGCTTAATAATCATTTATAACTAAATCAATAATATGTATGACTTTGTAAGGATCCTCGAACTGATACCTGTGAGCCGTTACTGGTCATAGGCTTCTAATCACGAAACAATACTCCTCCATTATCCTCTGCTTTCTGTCGCAAAGCTAATTTTGGATCCAATTTGCAATCTTGCCTCGACTTTTTGTAAATAGTGTAATGGTAATTGACACAAGTCTGCAGCTTTGTTTTTGGGAGGAACAAGAGCAAACTTTATTAAAGCTTCCAAAAATGTTATATTATATCTCGTGGCTCCTTGGCCATCATCCAGGACTGCAGAGTGAATGGGTGACATTTATAGAATGAGGTTGCATTGGTCACTTGCAGATCCAGGCTGGGGGAATAGACTATCCTGGTGCTTAATCCATTCCTGGAACAAGTGCCATTAACTGCCTTGACCTTCTACCAAAACCCCTGCAGGCAGTCTGCCGTGTTCACAATTTTCCAACCCACCGGCAGTTGCTGACTTTGATACAATCCTGGAGGCCAACCCCTTTGCTCATTGTCCCCTTTCACGGTCACTACTGCTATTATTTCAACTAGCACTGCTCCCACCATTCCCACGTCTTTCCCAGTCTTGTGCTCTTCTCCCACTCCTTCATGAATAGCTCTCAGGAACAGAGTATGCAAGGGAATCGTGAACAAGAGACATAATACAGATAAGGAGCAGTTACTTAAAAGAGTGGTGCGTAGAAATTTCTTCTTGCTGGGGATGGTAACTTTGGAACTCTCAATCTTGGGAGGTGGAGGAAACTGGATTGTTCAAAGTTTCTAAAGTGGAACCAGGTAAATACTTGATAAATTTAGGAATAGAGGGGCACAGAAGAAGGGTTAAGGCCAGCATAGGTCAATCATGAACATACTAAGCATTGGGAAGGGCTTGAAGGGCCAGATGGCATACCACTGCTTCTCTTCTCTTGTGTTCTTATTTCTACTTTTCATTTCTATTCTTCAGATAATGCATCATCACATTGCTGTAGTGGAGAAACTCCCTCTGACAACAGTTGGGTGCCCGCTGGCAATTCGGTGTAAGAATTTTCGTGTCATTTATTTCGTCATTCCGAGAGAAAGGGACTGTCATGATATTTACAACTCTCTACTTAAGCTCTCACGACCGGGTATGTATGTTTCCCAAAAGCAAATTGCTTCAGATGCTAAAGCTTTGAATTAAAGGAGAAAGCAAATGAAATAGCCATCGTCGTGTAGCATCAGTGGGTGGAAAGATGGATTAATGTGTCTTTTGTCTTAATGCTTTGGGCTGATATCTTTTCATTAGAACTATAAGGT
Organism: Mobula birostris; assembly: GCF_030028105.1. NCBI lineage: Eukaryota > Metazoa > Chordata > Chondrichthyes > Myliobatiformes > Myliobatidae > Mobula > Mobula birostris. The sequence goes on from NC_092376.1 coordinate 43,511,353, forward strand.
CATTGACCTGAAACGTAACTCTTTTTGCTCTCTTCATAAGTACTGCCTGACCTGCAAAATATTTCCAACATTTTTGTGATATTTTTCAGGAATGAATGTTTGAAAATTAAAACTCGGAAAGCATTTAAAGTTATTAAAGTTAAATAAGTCTTGTTATTTATTAGACATATCCATTTGGGGGATATGTTGTGTTAAGTTTTAAATTTGGCATTGCGCAATATAAGGTTCGTATGCTAATTGTGATAAACCTTATAGGTTGGAATAATAATTTTGTAATTTGAATTTAGTGACTGCTTTGAATAAGCAAGTCCAAACCAAAAAAGGATAAGGTTAATACAAGGGATCCAGCTAAAAAAGATCATGCCTGAATAGGTACTCAGTGAACTGCAGTCATTCATGTTTCTAAATTCAAAAATGCACTGTTCACTGAGAAAATCTTCCTATCTCATGAATTTTAATGAAGATCTATAAAGTCACTCATCTCAAAGAGCACATAAGAACTTACCCTTCTGTGCCTGAACTTGCACCATCGCCAGTTATATCTGAAACAGCATTGTAAAGTTAGTCATTGTTTTATCCTGGTTTTCTCTGTCTATTTTGGTTCCATTTGATGAAAACATACAGCAGTAAAAGAGGTACTTAAGCCCAGCAGATCCATGTCAAACTTCAAGAATTCATTTGTACCAATCCCAGTACGTGATCCACAGTCTTCTGTGACTTGGTGTTTCAAGTGTTCATCTAGATAATTTTTTTAAATGTTGTGGGAGTACTTGCCTTCATCACCTTCTCAGGCAGTGAGTTCCAGATTGCAACCACAACCACCCTCTGGGTGAAAGAAACCTTCTTCAGATCCTCTTTAACCTTCCATCTCCTCTCATTAAACCTATGCCCATTGATATCAGATATTTCTGTTAAGGAAGAAAGTTTATTTCTATCCAGCCCATCGATAGCTCCCAAAATTTTGTATTGCTGTATTGGGTTGGGTTAGGCTTCCTCTATTCCAAGAAAACCTAACTCAGCCTCTCCTCAAAATTAAACAACTATGTCCTAACCAACATCTGGTATGTTTCCTCTACAGACTTTTATCTGACAAGACTCTTGTTATCCAAACAAAAACAAGATCAGCCTCCAATCTTTCCCAGCAACTAAATTTGTTCAGCTCTGTTCAGCTGGAAGTCATGTTGAGAATGTTATAGAATACTGGATGGGTGCAACTCCAACAACTCTTGAAGCTCAACAACATGCAGGTCAAAGCAGGCTCTGATAGACACCCAGTCTGTCACCTTAAACATTAAGTCTCACGCCCAGATCAGCAAGGCTGCTGAGTAGACCAACTGAAAGAAGCACTGCTGCATCCTGTCAAGGCTTCTTCTCAAACCCTCAATCACTCCTACTGAAACAGAGGAAGGCAGCAGACCTCCAAGTATACCGTATATTCCAGAGTATAAGCCGACCACCCATTTTCAAGGTTAAAAAAGTGACTTTTTCATGTTACCTTTGTATAAGCCACCCTCTTTTTTTTTTAGACGTTTTTGATTTAACCAGAAAAGATCAAGATCTCACATGCCGGTTCTCAGCTTTGCCAGATCCAGAACCTGGAAATTTTGTGAACCAGTACCTGCTAAGAAAGCAGGCCTACACATTATAGGGTGTTATAAGCGAATTAGGGAGGGAAATTTTGGATTAGGTCTCCAATGGTAAAGAATCCTCTGGAATGTAATCCCTGTGAAACCATTTAGCGCCCGTTGTAATCTTGTTAAAACATAACACGGGGTGGCGGGATCAGTACGTGTACTCAATATTGAGTTTACGACCACCATGTACAAAAGATTAAAAGGAATGCGATATGATGCTGGCTTCAAGCTGAAGGTTGTTGATTGTGCTAAAGGAATGAATAATTCTGCAGCTGCTAAGAAGTTTAGTGTAAATGAGAAACAGGTGAGAGAGTGGAGAAAGGCAGAGGGCACGCTGAAGGAAATGCCAAAGACGAAATGTGCAAACTGGGAAAATGTGCCAGTGGCCAGAACTGGAAGAAAAAGTTTTAGAGTGGCTGAATCACCAGCGATCGTCTGGATACATTGTTACCAGAGAAATGATTCGAGTTCAAGCATTGAAATGGGACCAAAAACACCGGGAGGTCAATGAAAATTTCAAAGCTATGCAAAGTTGGTGCGCCTGATTTATGAATAGACGTGATCTTGCATTGAGACCAAAAAACAAAGATTGCTCAGAAAATTCCCACGAGGTGTTGTTTACATCCAAAAACGCTGCTGGATGGACGAAGCGGGTTGCTTGAAGTGGGTTAAAGGAGTGTGGCGCCGACGTCCCGAAGGTTTCAGGAATGAAAAGTTGCCACTTGTCTGGGTCGTGTTCAAAGCGCACTTGTCAGGTGAGACAAAAGCATCATTGAAAGCTGAAAATATGGACATTGCAGTCATCCCCGGTGGTTTGATGTACGTGCTCCAGCCACTGATGTGAGTTTAAACAAACCATTCAAAGAATTCATGCGTCGACAGTGGAACGAATTTTGACTCAAAACAGCCAATAAATACGACCTGCAACACACATCAAAGTTGCTGGTGAACGCAGCAGGCCAGGCAGCATCTCTTATTTCACCATTTTATTTGAAAAACCCACCAATAAATGCGACCTATCTTCCATGTATTCGTTTTTCCAAAATTGGCACCCTCTGTATAAGCCGACCCCCTAATTTTAGGACCAAAATTTAGGGCTAAATTCTCGGCTTATACACCGGAATTTATGGTAAATTCTTCTCCGTTGCTTGGAAGAATATCTATAGCTATTTCTTTGAGTTTAAATATGGGAATTATTACCAAATGGAAGCCCAGCAGTTAGCTCAACATTATTTTGTGAAGGATAATTAAGGTTAGGCTTGTTAGAAAATCCCATTGTTTCAAAAAATCTTCAAGAATGTTCTTGAAGCATTTAAATATATTCTTCAATTTCAGTAAGGTATGAAGACCTATATGCATTCTCGTTCAATCCTAAGAAGACTGAATACGAAAGAGAAGTAGGCTGGAAGGTCATTAACTTAAATGATGAATATCGTCGTATGGGGATTCCAAATGATATCTGGCAGTTAACAGATGTAAACCGGAGTTACAAGGTAAAGGGGAACTGAAAGTTTAAAATAATTATTAAATAAGAATATTTAGTCATGTGTTAATAAGAACTTTGAATAGGAACAGGAATTTTAGCCATTGTCTTTCACCATCATCATTTCTCTTGATTCCCTATATCCAGAAATCTATCTCTATTTCGAATAAACTTAATGCCTGAACCTCCACAGTCTTCTGGATAGAGGATTCCAAAGATTCACTACTCAGTCTGTAGAAATTGATACAGTGATCCCTGGTTCTAGACAACTTGGGCAGGGGAATTGTCTTCTGTGTTTGCTGCCTGTGAAGCCCTAGAACAATTTTATAAGATTCAATGAGATGTTTCATTTTACTAAACTCTAGAGTAGGGGTTCCCAACCTGGGATCCATGGACCTGTTGATTAATGGTAGGGGTCCGTGGCATGAAAAAGATTGGGAACCCCTGCTCTAGAGAATATGGGCTTAGTCTGTTAAATTTCTCCTGGTATGGCAAACCAAACATTCTTAGAATCAGTTCATGAATCTTTACTATCTTCCCTCACTGCATACACATATTTTTAGGGTAAGGAAATCAAAAGTATGCCCAATATTCTGATGTGTGGTTAAGGCATTGGACTAGCTACCTGAAGGTCGTGAGTTCGAGCCCCAGCTGAGGGAACGTGTTGTGTCCTTGAGCAAGGCACTTAATCACACATTGCTCTGCGACAACACTGGTGCCAAGCTGTATGGGTCCTAATGCCCTTCCCTTAGACAACATCGGTGTCGTGGAGAGGGGAGACTTGCAGCATGGGCAACTTCCATACAACTTTGCCCAGGCCTGTGCCCTGGAGAGTGAAGACTTTCCAGGCGCAGATCCATGGTCTCGCAAGACTAACAGATGCCTTATTCTGATGGAGATTTAGTGTCTAATGTAAATACAACAAAACATCTTTACTTCTATGCTCACAATCCTTCCATAATAATGTTTGCCTTCCCGATTGCTTGCATAGCAATGTGTGACGAAAATGAATTATTTAAAAATTGCTCTGAAGTAGCATTCTTTCTAGTTTATTACAATTTGCTCATCAAATTAATGTTTATGTTATACCATAAAGCCATTGTTGGCAAAACTATAAAGTAACTTGAATGTTATTTTTTTTAAAAAATTTGTTTCATGATTGCCTTTGTTTTCCCATCAATAGATTTGTGACACATACCCAACAGACCTGTATGTTCCCAAAAGTGTCACCAAGCCTGTTATAGTTGGAAGTTCCAAGTTCAGGAGCAAAGGAAGATTCCCTACATTGTCCTATTTTTACCAGCAAAAGCAGGTATGATTTATAATACATTGAGGTGTGTATTCACATTCAGGTTAGACTTATTGGAGGATCCCATTGTTTATATTTTCTCCCTTGGTAATGAACCTGTTTTAAATTAGATTGACAAAGCTATATAACAAAATAAAGCAAGAAAGGATAATGAACATTGAATGAAATGATTACTAGTGTTGCAGGAGTTATTTTTCTCTAAAAAATAATAAACTAGCAAGAACAAAGTAATAACTTTAGCTATAGTTGACAAATAAGAATTTAAAAACATCTGGAGTATTGTGTGCAGTTTTGGTCCCCTAATCTGAGGAAAGACATCCTTGCCATAGAGGGAGTACAAAGAAGGTTCACCAGATTGATTCCTGGGATGGCAGGACTTTCATATGAAGAAAGACTGGATGAACTGGGCTTGTACTCGTTGGAATTTAGAAGATTGAGGGGGGATCTGATTGAAACGTATAAAATCCTAAAGGGATTGGACAGGCTAGATGCAGGAAGATTGTTCCCGATGTTGGGGAAGTCCAGAACAAGGGGTCACAGTTTGAGGATAAAGGGGAAGCCTTTTAGGACCGAGATTAGGAAAAACTTCTTCACTCAGAGAGTGGTGAATCTGTGGAATTCTCTGCCGCAGGAAGCAGTTGAGGCCAGTACATTGGCTATATTTAAGAAGGAGTTAGATATGGCCCTTGTGGCTATGGGGATCAGGGGGTATGGAGGGAAGGCTGGGGCGGGGTTCTGAGTTGGATGATCAGCCATGATCATAATAAATGGCGGTGCAGGCTCGAAGGGCCGAATGGCCTACTCCTGCACCTATTTTCTATGTTTCTATGTTTCTATATGTGAACAGGAGGCTTTCGAATAATAATTGAGTGTACTTACTAAAGAGGGTATGAGAGGACCACTTGAGAATGTTTAAAACCAGAACAAGAGCAGGCCATCTATCCACAGCAATTATCTGCCATTCATTTAGATCCTTGTTGGTCCTACACCATTTCTCCCTATTTTCTTTAATTCTTTTTATATTCTGAAATCTTTTGATCTTTTTGGGACAAATTCAACAGCAGCTGAGCCTCCACATTCTTCTAGGGTAGTGAATTTATCACTGTTTGCATAAAGGAATTTCTCTGCACTTGCCTTATCCCCTATTCTGTGACTAATCACTGATGCTAGACCTTTCAGCCAGGGGAAGGATCCAGCCTTTTTGAATTTTGTAATTTACACTGAGATTTCTCATTCTAATCTCAAGGGAGTACAAGCTGAAGCTATTCAAACACTTGTCCTGCAACAGACCTGGTATCCTTGAAACCAGCTGATGAATCTTTGTTTCAATCTATGGGATGTTTGTTCTTTTTTAGGTAAAATGGTATATAGTACTTCCTAGTATTGTCATATCAAGGCCTTACAAAATTGCAGCAAAACTTGCTTACTTGTATATTCAGATCCCTTTGTAATAAGGAATAACTTACTATTTACTTTGCTTATCATTTATGGTCTCTATGTTTTGGCTTCTACTGACTTGTTTTAAGCACTATGAGGTCTCAATGAACTACAAACCCTATTTGGTCACGCACCTTTTTAACACAATCCTCTGCTATGTTAGTTTATGAAGCAAATAGATGATCTCACGTCTTTCAATTATGTTGCAGTCTGCCATGTTTTTGTCTATTCAACAGCTTGTCTGTATCTCCTGAAGCTTCCATCTTCCCTACTCCATATTTACAAACCAAATAGCTTAGTATCATCAACAAACGGATGATATTTTGTATTTTCAGCTAAATCAAAGATTCAATGTACATGTATTATCAAAGTATGTATACAACCCTGAGATTGTCTCCCGGGCAGCCACAAAACAAAGAAACACCATGGAACCCATTTAAAATAAACAAATCAGCCAACAAGCACAGAAACAAAAGAATAAATTGTGCAAACAGCAAAAAGAGTGTAAATACACACAGAATATTAAACATCAAACCAAACAGTCGCCAAAACATTCCAAGAACCACAGCCATCAAGTTAATTCAATTTAATGCTATGTCATTGACTGCATGTCTCAGCCACAGAGTTAGTTCTTCACTGAAGCTCCTTGATTAAATTTTGCAAACTGCAAAATGGGGTAACCAGAAACACATTGAACATTAGATGCAGCGTCTTCCAAAAATGAATTCACAACCACAGAGCATGTTCAGCGCTGGAGGACATTAAACATCAAACCATGAAGTCCCCAGGAAAAAAAAAGTCCTTCAACCACAAGCCAGGTTGCCAAGTCAATCAAACTTACACCTTCCTCTGGCAGCAGCAAAAGGAAGACTGGTCAAACGCAGACATATGTCACTGAACCCCTCTCATCCTCAGATCTCCTCCTCGTCAATTTCAATCTTTCTCAATGTTTTAGTCGGCGAGGAGTAATGGATTCAATCATGGAAACGATGGCTGCACAGTCTAAACTCAACCTTGCCAAATTCTCCAGGATATAGCAAAAGTGCCAGATCACTCAGTTGGTCCAAAAATAAATCAACAAAATTACCATTATAGGTTACAATTGATCGCTGTTCAGGGGATGAAGCATATTTAGAAGTAGTAGCAGAGAAATAGTTTCATGAGCTGTTTGCAGAAGGTCGTTGGCACTATCGGCGATCTAGTAAATCCATTGTGTGAGGCTGTTAGAATATTTGGGAGGGGAGAATTGCATTTTAATTTAAGATTTTTTGCTACATTAAGAGTGCCATATAAATGCATATTGTTGTTGCCATGTTAAAAAGGCAGTCTTCAGAATTGCATGATGCTTTTTCCAAGGGGAGAAGGGTCATTCTGTAGTATCCTGATAGCATTTATTGTTTAAACAGCACAAAAAAAATCAGTTAGTAAACTCATCTGACATCTGTACAAATTGGTTCTCATGTCGCTCTTGAAGTTGTGTATTTAAAAAGTAATTCATTCTATGTACTGTATAGCATACAAGCTCCTCGGCTTAGTCTCTCAGCAAATTTGAAACAGGAAAGCAGGTTGAGAATTAAAACAGAGTCACGTGGCCATGGCTTTGCCTGAAGAATGTCCCAGATTTAGGTCGTTCGTTCCCCAGTGGGAAGGCAGACATGCTGCTTTTTACATTGGATTAAATAAATTTATCTGACAGCTTCTAGGTTACCATTCTTTCCCTTTTGCACCAGTGAAGCATAATAAACAGCTTGTTTCTGTTTCTATAGTAGTTTTCACAGAAATGATAAACTTATCCACTAGTTATCCATTCAAGTTCACAACATAAAGGGCTTTCTTAAACTTCTTTACGCAATAGAGATTGATACTGTTAGAAGCAAGGTTTGATTCAAAGTCCAGGTTTACAAGAAGGTTCTTTGAGAACTGTTTGTAACCTGAACTATTCATAAGTCAGAAAACAAATGAATGTGCGGGAAGGAATCACAGAAGTAGCTGTGGGGTGAGAAGTCCTGCGGAAATGCCTTGCAACAACTGGCAAAACCATCCCGATCCACCTTCCCCCCCCTCCAAAATGCTAGTTCATATGTATGGGTTTCCATAAGTCGGGTGTTCGGAACTGGAGGAGGACTTTTACGAGTAAAATAGTCATCTTATATCTGCTAAACTTGTCACATACTGTATGTAAATGAGATGGGACACTTAACAGAGTAGTGTCTGAATTTGTCTTCTACATTGTTAGATGTTAAACAAGTTGATAATACATTTTTTTTCTCTTTCAGGCTGCTATATGCAGATGCAGCCAGCCATTATCTGGCTTCAGTGCTAGGTGTCTGGAAGATGAAAACATGCTGCAAGCTATAAGTAAAGCCAACCCCAACAGTCACTTCATGTATGTAATGGATACAAGGCCAAAGGTGTGTGTCAATTTTACAATTTCATTTCTCATTTGTTGCACGACCTTGTTTATCATAGATCTACAGCAGGTTTTATGAACTGTCACATTTTATTTTACAGCTGAATGCAATGGCAAATCGAGCTGCAGGTAAAGGATATGAAAATGAAGATAATTATTCCAATATCAGGTTCCAGTTTTTTGGGATTGAGAATATTCATGTAATGAGAGCGAGCTTGCAGAAAGTCAGTGAAGGTAAGTTTTAGTAACTTTCTCATATCAACATGACAAAATGGAATCCTGTAAGTGTACGTACTTTTTTCCCCTATCTTCTACATTTGAAGATAATGAATTATGCAGTTTTATTCCAAAAGCATTGAAGTTTTTCAGTATTCTTTCTGGCAAGACAAAATGGCAAATTCAAATTTTCTTGAAAAACTCATTCAAGGTTGAATTCAAACTGCAGGCTATTTGAATTCAACCTATTTAGTTTTCCAACAAAGGCCACCAGACATCATTCTGGAGCTTACCATAATTATTTGTTCAATATTTTGAATTTCATAACCAATCTTAGGCAATCTGAAAAAAAAATTCTGTTTTTCTTGCTGAGCTCAACCTGGGACATGGTTGTGAATGACAAAGTTGCTCACCTTAAAATAACACCACTGGGTATTTCAGGTAATGTTAAATTCTCCTCGAAATTTCTCCTTTTCCAGGGAATCATATTCATAAGTTTGCTGTTGCATTGTTATTTGGATGACCTGCTCTTCCTCAAGCCATTGGTTAATTGGTCATTTGAGGGAGATGCAGGAAAGTATGTGATACTCCCCTGACGGAATATTTTCTTTCAGTTTTCCTCCAGTCGGTTACAACTTCAGCTTTGTTCATTTTAGTGTAACTTTGACTTGGTACTAAATAGAATGAGGTATTGCATCTACATCTTCTCATTTGATGCTCCTGCATATTTGTCATCTTTGCATCCAAGTTACTTAGCACTTCATCAGTGTTGGAAGGCATTATGGACAATGGGATTTATTTACATTTGACAAAGCAAAGACTGATGAGGAGTAGTCAGCGTGAGAAATGTGCATGAGAAATCGTTATCTCATAGATTTTAGCAAGGGATTTGACGAGGTTGTAGGCTGGTCCAAAAGGTTAGAACATTTGGGATCCAGACCAATTTAGTAAGTTGGATACATTTTCTTGGTGGTAAAAGGCAAAGGGTAGTGGTGGAGGGTTGTTTTTCACATTGTAGACCTGTGACTGGCCACAGGCATCAGTCCTGTGTTGTCATGTATATTAGTGATTAGGATGAGATTTTAGGCAGAGTGATTTGTAAGCTTGATATAATGCAGAGTTTATGTTGAGGGAGATTCTCTTATGTTGCGTTGTGAAGGATAAAGCAAAGCTTATAGTTGAAAAAGCAAAAAATGTGTTGCTATTATCAAATGCGCAAGCTTAAAAGAAAATTCTGAATTGTACTGAATATAAACTTTTTTTTAGTGTGTGGAACCAAAGCTTTAACTTCAAGTGACTTCCTGAGTGGTTTGGAGAGCTCCGGATGGCTTCGTCACATAAAAGCTATATTGGATGCTGGTGTACAGCTTGCTAAAGTATGTGTTATTTCATTATACATTTTTAACTTCAATTTTTCTTGCAGAAAGGAAATAATTTAATCTTTTAATTTAGCGTGAAAGGGAAAACTAATACCTGATAAAATGTAAATGGGTGCACAAAAGTTTCCAAAGCTAAAATAGTTCTCTCCTATTTTAAATCTTTTCCTCTTTGTCTTCTTCTTCTTAAGCCTATCACCCCTACTGAGGCAGAGGCTGCCAACTGTTGCTTGCCAGAGTCCTCTGTCATGGACTGATAGAAATTTGATCCGCTCTGTGGCTTCTGCTTTCACTACACAACTTTATACGTCTTCTAGGCAAAGATTTTTCCTCTTCCAGGAATGAGGTCTTGGAGCTTCTGTTGGTGTTTATGTAGCTCTAGGTTTTTTTATGGGATGGGGTTGCGAGTCCCAGTCCCAACCCTCCTCCTTTTGCAGCTGGGCTTGGGACTGTTCACGGTGGACTTAAAACTTTTCTTTCCTTATTGATTTTGCCCATCTCACTGCTGACAAAATAAGCTTCGCATGAAAGTTGGTGGACCATGCTTCTGTAGCAACATCACAAGGAAGCCTACCCTAATTGTTCCCACACTTCTATATACAAAATAATATTAGGAGCAAGAACTTGTATCATCCTTCTCTCATCCCCACTCTTGAAAAGGTCAAGAGACCCAGCATAGGATGTTGAATGATTCTGGCATCTTGGCTGAGCTATTGCTTTCCATGATTAGTGACCTAAGGAAGCATAAGGTTGTTTAGACTAGAGCCTCACCCTAAACTTGGTTTATGTGACAAACCATCAGTTCTGCAATTCATTTGGTTTCTTCTCTGAAGCATGCACTTTAGTATGGATTAAAATTTGATCTCTGGAAAAGAATATCTCTGCAGAACAAAGACGGATGATATGGTAGGTGCTCTCTCAGTTTACGTGTCGATATTCATATAAGGGTTATAAACGCCCAAGTAAGTGCTTTAATTCTTTGACGTTACCATTAACTGCATGAGAATAAACCACATTCTATTTTGTATAGAGTTTCTAATGGATTTTGAAAGTAATCTGCCGGGAATAACCAGTTCTAAATTTGAATCATTACTGTTGAAACAAGATAGTAAAAGCTGCATAGCCATTCTGTACTGTTTTTAAAAAAAACAATTCTTGAACAAAGATATTATCAAGCCAAGTTGATGCAAAATAATCAGCTTTACAACAAAATTATAACTAGATAAATAAGTCCCCTGGTGCAAACTTGTTGAAATACACTTCCAGCAGATCTCAAGGAATATACACAATAAATACTTCAGATCCAGGTCCTTGAAGTTTATTGTTAACTTGTTTGTGCAACTCAAATGCACATCTTAACCTACTGGGTGTTTAATATTTTGGAGTGTTTCAGATTTTTAGTATTTGTTCTAATCGGGTACCTACTTTGTTTCTCATGTTACATGTAATTTGCCTTAAGAAAGGATCAATTTAATGGGAAACTGCTTAGAACCACTCAATATAATTGTGAGAAAGAAGTTTTCCGCCATAACTGAAATATTTTATTGATTTTGAACCTTTATATAGTTGGAGTAAGTCTCGCACAGATTAGTTGTGCAGATTTCCCCAGATTTCACCACCTTCCCGTTTTTTTTTTTTCCCTGGAGTCCTCTTTCTTTTAAATGGCCTGGGAGAAGGCACTGATACTGTTTTGTTTATCATCCCATGAAGTAGGAGGATTTTATAAAGCCTCCAACCTGATGGCATGAACATTGACTTCTCTTAACTTCCACTAAGGCCTCACCTCCCCCTCGTACCCCATCTGTTACTCATTTTTATGCATACATTCTTTCTCTCACTCTCCTTTTTCTCCCTCTGTCCCTCTGAATATACCTCTTGCCCATCCTCTGGGTCCCTCCCCCCACCCCGTCTTTCTTCCCGGACTTCCTGTCCCATGATCCTCTCGTATCCCCTTTTGCCAATCACCTGTCCAGCTCTTGGCTCTATCCCTCCCCCTCCTGTCTTCTCCTATCATTTTGGATCTCCCCCTCCCCCTCCAACTTTCAAATCCCTTCCTCACTCTTCCTTCAGTTAGTCCTGACGAAGGGTCTCGGCCTGAAACGTTGACTGCACCTCTTTCTACAGATGCTGCTTGGCCTGCTGCGTTTACCAGCAACTTTGATGTGTGTTGCTTGAATTTCCAGCATCTGCAGAATTCCTGTTGTTTAGGATTTTATAAAGATATCTTTGGTGGTATCTCTCCAGTGCCTTAAGGTATCCGCTGCAAGTAAGCTAAGCCTTGGGATCACATAGGGAAAGATTCACTCACAGTTAGCCAGTAAACCAATGTGGAAGCTGTGGTAACGCAAGGGATAAAAGAAAGATAGCCTGGGGCAGTTGTGGTCAAGTGAGGCTTTTGAAGTGAGACCGTGAATGACACCTCTGCTTACTACAGACAAGATAGGGTGGGGTGACTGCTGCATTGTGAGCTCAAGCCAGACAAGTGGGTCCCCTGAGACTTTTCCAGAAAGGTCTTCTTAAAACATTGCATCCCTTTACACAATAGGGGGTGCTGGAGAGACAGATGAGAAAAGAATAACAGAAGGATGTGAAACATATCTACTAACAACTAAGACTATTGTCTTTACTTACTTCAAAATATCATCTGCTGTCTACTTCAAGTTTCAATTGACTTTGATACCTCTATTGTGAATGGCAATTTTCTTGCTAGTTAGGAATTCAAACATATACAATTTACAGTGATTATTATCCATAACTGATAATTCAGTATAAAAATAGCAATTTTTTGTTCAGACTTCAGAACTATGTGGATGATAGGAGCCCGTGCAGTTCTCCTTGTGCACAAGTAAAATAAAAAGAATGCATGAGATTGTAAGAGTGTGTGTGTTCTGACTCTGGTTATTTAGTTATTTTATTATCAGCAACGATACCATGAATTTTGTTTTTGATTCTTGTTCCTCAAACTACCTTTTTGTCAGACAGTCAAGGATAGTGAGCACTAAGATAGTGAATTTCACCATCATTATCTGCCTTCAGAGCAAGGTGACTCACGTAGAGCAAGTTTTCAGTGTGAAATTGGATGTTTTGGGTTCATAACACTCTATCAATACTTAAGAACTAGCATAGGCTCCAGTGGTGTTGATGAAAACGATGGTAAACTTGATGTTAGAAGAGTTAAGTTTTAAAGATAAAATCTTAAAATCAGAATATTATTATTTTATTAGCTTTTGTGGGTTTGGTGGCATGTGCTTAGAGATTTTATGTATCATTTTTGAGTAAAAAGCCCCTGCAACTGAATACTCATGCTCTTGGTTTAATTGTGATATCAAATTACTACTCTCTTCCATGAAATAGCCCGAAAATTTTGATACCAATAATGCTAAAATGATTAAAGTCGAAGGCTTTGCAAAATAATAAATATATAAACCTTTGCATTTTATATCATAAAGAAATGTTTGCCTGAATGGTTTCATGATCTGACTATCTCTCTAATTTGTGCAGGCTGTTGGATATGATGGTGCCAGTGTCTTAGTCCATTGCTCTGATGGTTGGGATCGTACAGCACAGGTCTGTTCTTTGGGTTCTTTGCTGTTGGATCCATATTACAGAACAATGAAAGGATTTATGGTAAGAAAGGCTAATCTTCATCATCTTAGCTCTCTGCAGATTGAATTCAATTTGATGAATAAGAATTCAGAGTTTATTTTTCCATTTGACAGTGATTAATAAATTGAAGTGGCTTTAATTAGTCACTCAAATGTACACCTTGTAGGCAACCAAATTGTTTAGATTCCTGTTAAATGTACTTGCTGTGCCTGCTGCTGCTTGAATGATGGGGCTAAAATGCATTACAGTTTATACCATTTGTTCTTGTATAGTCCACAAATTAGTTTATTTCTAACTTGGTTCAAATTCATGATCTTATCACTGAAAAGGATATTTAAATGCAAGTGTTTCACTTTTTTGATTGCTATCATCCAACACTTTGGCAAGTGCAGTTCATGCATAACACCAGGCTGAATTATGATTCATCCAAAATAATTGAAGATACGGGGACAACCTGGCAATTGCAATTAATTTGTCATAGTCTATAATTTCACAACAGATTAGAAAGGAGTAAATCTAACCCCGTCTCTGCAAACTAAATTAGTCTTGTCATTTTGCCTTGCCCACCTAAGATAGCAGTTAGTATTTTGACTCATAATGATGGAGGAACTCAGCAAGTCAGGCAGCAACAATGGAAGAGAATAAACAAGTTGACCCATCAGGCCATCAGGACTTGAAACATCAACTATTATTCCCTCCCATAGATGCTGCCTGACTTGCTGAATTCCTCCAGTGATTTGTGTGTGTGGCTTAAGATTTCCAGCATCTGCAAAATCTCGGGTGTTTTATTCAATTCCATTGTTATTCTTTTTGTGCTACCTCAACATACTTGTGCCTGAAATGATCTGTCTGTATGACATGCCAACAAAGCTTTTAACTATAGCTCTGATCATATGACAATAATAAACCAATTGTCAATTATTTTTCCTTGTCACAGAGGCCACCTTTGATCCCATTGATTATCAGATTTGGGGAAATTTCAGTGATATTGTTGCTCACTGAAGGAGAAAGGATTGCAACTCCACCCACAAATATGCTTTTCTATATTTGGTTGCCATTTGTTGATGCAATTCTTTGCTGACCCAGATTGATCTCACCACTATTTACCTAAGTACCAGGAGGCCCATACCGGAGATTGTTGAAGGAGCCGGATAAATTTTTTAAGACAATGTACCTTTGTGTATTATGAAAAGCCTTATCATCTGAGATACCCTCCCTTTGTTGACTTTTTGTTACAGTACATGCGCATATTTCTCCTTTGTATGTAACAAACAATTGTACCTCTTTGTATGTATTATACAAAATACAGTTTCCTTTGAAAGCAAGCAGGGCGACTTTGGAAAGTCCTGTGAAGCTTGAGAGAGTAAAAGTGGCCTTCACTGCTACACTTTTGACTCTGGTGAGAATGCTTATAATTTTACTGAAGTTATGCTGAATTTTTGGAGAGAGAAACAGATGATATTTAAGGTGAAATACCTTTTATTAGAAAGAGAAATTTTGATCTAAAATAATGATTAAGTTCAGAGGCACCACATGAATTTGTTTTTGTGGGGAGGAAAGAACAAAAAGTCTATATTAGGTAAGAGAATAACTATGTTGCCTTACTGTGGTGCAGCTGAAAAGGTGACAAGAGAAGCATAAGGTGGGTCACCATCCTGGAAAAGAGGGAATAGGATGAGAACAGAGCTACTGAAAAGAGCCTATCCGGTGACTGTGTAGAGAAATGTTTGGAGAAATTGGTGGGTGTCTAAAGCATTGATGTGGAGGATTATATTGTTAGATTATATTGAATCAGACGGAGGAACTCAAAGTGGAATAATCCTGGAGGAAGTAAGATGGAGGGAAATGTACTCAAGGTAACTAAAGGAGTATTGGTATTGATTTATTATTGTTATGGACCAACATGCAGTGAAAAGTTTGACTTGCATATTTTTTATGCAGATCAAATTATTCATTATACAGTGCATTAAGCTAAAATGAGTTAAAACAATAGCAATGCAGAATAAAGTCAGGATTGAGTTCAAGAATCGCAAGGTAATTTTGCAGCTCCATAAAACCCTGGTTAGACCAGACTTGGATATTGTTCTGGTCACCTCATTATAGGAAGAGTGAGGAAGTTTAGAGAGGGTGCAGAGATTTACTAGGATGCTGCCTAGATTAGAGGATGTACCTATTGAAGATGGATTGAGAAAGCTTGGGTTTTCTCTTTGGAGTGAAGGATGATTACAGTTGAATTGATAGAGGTGTACAAGATGATAAGGGGCATAGATAGTGTGGATAGCCAAAAACATTTTCTCAGGGTGGAAATGGCTAATAGAAGGGTCATAGTTTTAAGTGATTGGAGGAAAGTATGGATGTTAGAAGTATATTCTTTACAGAGAATGGTGAGTGGGTGGAATATCCTGCCAGGGCTAGTGACAGAGGCAGATGCATTAGGGGCAATTAAGAACCTCTTGGATATTCACATGAATGGCAGAAAAATAGATTGTTATGTAGGTAGGAATGGTCAATTGGTTTTAGAGAAGGTTGAAATGTCAGCACATCGTGGCCAAATGGCCTGTACTGTGTTGTAATGTTCGATGTTCTAAAGTGTGAAAGCTACCAGAAGAATGCAATGCAAGTAAATAATAAAGTGCAAAATCACAAGTGTCCATCTTATTCTACAAGAAGTCTGTTCAATAGTCTTTTAACAGTGGGATAGCAGCTGTCCTTGAGCCTGGCTTTTGTCTGATGTCTGAGGGGAGAAGAGAGGATGGGGTGGGTGGGTGGGGTCTTTGATTATGCTAGCTCCTTTGCTGTGATAGTGAGAAGTAGAGACGGGCTGGTTCCTGTGATGTGCTCAGCTGCGTCCACATCTTTGCAGTTTCTTGAGGTCACTTGAAAAGCAATTTGGCATACTGAGCCATAAGCATCCAGACAGAGCTAATGCCGAGCCTCTGTGTACTCCTGAATCGACCATTAGCTGCGTTGGTAAGAGTCAGAGAATATATGATAGAGCTGGAAAGTTGCATCACAGTTTAATATCTTGTCAACATTTTATTCTCCAGGTTCATATTAATAACCACTTGAATGAAACGAGAGTGCTGCTTATCATGAATTTGTGATGGGTCTAGTAGTCCAATCCCAGTTTAGGAAATGTACTGTAAATGTAATAATTCTCAATACAGATAAACTTATTAATTGCTGATGCTAATAACAAAATTAATATATTGCCATAAAAATCTATTAATGGTGGATAATATGTTTATTTTATCTAGATCTAGCATAGCCTTGCAAACTACTCTTCATGGGCAGTAAATCCTGCATGTGCCAGTGATATCCACAGCACATTAATGAAAATAAATGATGCATTAAAATGATTGCAGCATATAAGAATGGACATGGGCAGTAAAAAGCTGAGTGAATTTGGATAGAAGGAAAATTAATAAATCTTTCTAGGTCTGCTTAGAAATAATGGTGGCAGAACAGGGCTATTGAAAGGGACCTGTCATTGCGCAAACAGAACATGTCATCCGCATAAAAAAAAAGTTAGTAATTACTGATAATTTGCCTGTTTGGCATGGTAGTTGCATAGGTTTTGGTGACAGGTTACTGAGCAGGTTTTTCAATATGCTTTTGTATTTTTCTGGAGGTGCAGTGCACTTTTCTGCTTTCTGAGATGGCAAATAAGATGTGGGGAAGCACAAACTCTTTCACAGATGAGATATGTGATGACTTGCAAGGAGAAAGAGTTAGTGGTTTGTCACTTATGCTGAGCCTCTGTGTTCACCTGATTCGTGACCTTTAGGCTCTCCATAACATCTTAAGTGGTTCTTTTCCATTTTGAGCAGTGATGAGCCAGAGTTTCCCAGTAGTCAGATTGTTGCATTTTTTCAAGGAGGCTATAAGTACATTTGCAAATCTCCTCTGTCCAGCTGTAATCTCTTCCTGTAACAGAGTTTAAAATACTGTTTGTCGAGGGAGACTGGCACCAGCCATGTGTGGAATGAGGTTTGCTCAACATAGCTAACAGAATGTCATTAGGGTCTCACAGCTGGGGATGTTCTTCTGAGAGATGGTGCTGATAGTGGTTCACTTGTCTTGCCAATAAATTTGGTGGATTTTGAGGAAACGGCATGATTGTTATTTTTTTCCTTGAATTCCTTGAGATGCCTGCTGTAGTTAGTTCAGATCTCAGGAGAAATTTGTGACAGTTCTGAGCTCCTGATCATACATACCTGTTCCCTGAGTTAAGCAAAGGTTTTGTGGGCACATTGCAGGTATTGGTGATTTTCAACGGCTTTGCAGAATGGCTGCTAAGGTAAGGAAATTGGTTGTTGCTTTCCTAGGTCCTGGCATAAACATTTATTTTGGTGAGGATTGTGGTGCTGCAGAGGCAAATTGGGCTTTAATTTTGCAGTTCTGAGTGCAAGTATTAATTTTGGTCTTTGCTAAGATTGCCTGTGCTATGGACTCATTTGTTGGGACTATCACTTGTATACAAACATGAATGAAATGTAAGTTGAAAGGTAATCATCTGACAGCAGGATTTGAGAAGGGTTGATGGAGTCGAAGGCTTTAGCAAGGTTGAAACTGCTAAGCATGGTGGTTGTGATATTCCCTACTTTTCACTTGTTGTATGGTCTGTGGTGTCTCTAAGCGCAATTGTGCGCACAATGGGCGGAGGTGGTTGAGGAGGACTCTGGCAATAATCCTTCCTGTGGTAGACAGCAGGGAGAGCTCTCTCTAATACAGCTGGTTTTGTCCTTCTTGAAGGTTATAATTGTTGTGTCTCTCAGATCCATTGGCATAGCCTCCTGTGATGTATACAGGTTTTCCCCCGCCATCCTGAAGGTAGAGCGTTCCTATGAAACGGTTCGTAAGCCGGAATGTCCAAGCAATTACCATTGCCAAGAAGCAATTACCATTTATTTATATGGGAAAAATTTGTGAGCATTTGCAGACCCAAAAAATAACCTACCAAATCATGCCAAGTAACACATAAAACCTAAAATAACAGTAACATATAGTAAAAACAGGAATGATATGATAAATTCACAGCCTATATAAAGTAGAAGTAGGTTCCCTACAATCATTGCCGCACTGTTCTTCGTAGTGAAAATCTCACGCAAGCGCTCTCGGCAAAAACTCTCTCTCCAGTAATCTTTAAGCTATGAAGCTGCCAAATCATACCAAATAACACATAAAAATACACAGCCTATATAAAGTAGAAATAATGTATGTACAATGTAGTAGCACGGGAATCTGGAAGACATCGAGCACACTGATGATGGTGTGTTAGGCTGAGTCTTCAGAGGTTGGGGTGGTGCAGTGGCCCCTACCCTCCGGGCAGCGAACCGATACCGATCCGTGAAGTATGCAGCGGTTCAGCGGTGGCCGGAACGCGCCCATCACATCTTTAAGAACAATGCTGAAATAAACAAGCTAATTAATTAGGTGCTGCCCGGCACGTAAATGTTGGCCCAGATCAGAGGCGACGCAATCGGCAGTCTGGGGTGTCATCTCGCCGTCTGTTTCCATCAGGGCAGGTAGGTCATCTTCTATGTCTGCCTGCCTCGATGTCGAAGGTTGAGGTTCGTTGTCTGCTGTGGCTGATGTGGAAGGCTTGAAAAACGACAGTATGTTTGACTGCTTAGCCTCGAGCATTTTTCTATCATACAGTTCTTTGTAAGGACTCAAACCATCTTGCAAATATGTCCTAAACCGACATACCCTTTCAAAATTGAAGTTGTTCTTTTCTGCAATCATTGCAGCGAAAATCTCATGCAGTTGCTTCACATTCAGTTCCTCGACGACTTCACTTTCGGTCCATTCGCTACTGCATTCGGTTTCGATTGTTATCAGCTCTTCATCTATCAGTTCTTGGTCATGGGATGTCTAAACCTCTTCAACATCATCTTCGGCAACTTCCACAAGCCAAACTCACTTTGTCCTTACTTCGTTCACCATGATCAAAATGCTTAATTATGTCTAGTTTTACACTAAGTGTAACACTCTTACGAGCTCTTTTAGGCTTTTCCGATACCTTAGAACTCATCTTGCAAACGGCTGCTCACAGGCACGTGTTTAAGCAATGCCGGCTAAAATGCAGTTTGGAATCCGGGAGAGAGCGGCTGCTCGGGGCGCGCGCTGCTTTTTTTTGTAACAGTGAAAACACCTTCTGTTAGCGAAAACAGGGAACTAATGTAGGTCTTTCGTAACAGGGAGGTTTTGTAAAGCGAACGTTCGAAAAGTGGGGGAGACCTGTATTAAATACTCCCAACTATATTTTAGAACTTCATCAGGGATGATTTCTGCTCTCAAGGCTTCCAATACTGGATTGAAATCTCCATCATGCGTTGAGAGAACCGAAACAGCTCTGCGGGCACCTGAATGCCAAGGTCCAGCAGAAACTCATGACCTAAATAACTGATGGTCTTTGGAAAGAATGAAGAAGGCCCAGTAACAAGCTGACAGCCATGATGTGCATGGGTTCTTCAGTGCTGTCAGGCCTTCTACATAGTCCCTTTTGATAGAGAACTCAGAATAAAGTTCAATTTTTCAAGGTCAACATCCCTTGGAAGGATTACTTCAAAGATTTCCTCAGCCATGACTCTGCCCTTGATCTGAGCAGCTTGTCTCTTAATCATGTCAGCTTCTTCAGTCCAGCTTGGCTGCTATCCCTGGGGCACATTGTGGTAAAGGCGGTTTTCCAAACAAAACAAATGCAAAGCTTAGTAATCAATATAGTGACTCAGTTCATTATATTACACCAGCATTAAAACATAGCTTCTCTTATTGATGGGTTATCTATAGTGCTGTAAATATGAAGTATTAAGTAAATATTTCATGAAATCATAATTGATCTGTTTTCTATTGTTAGGTTTTGATAGAAAAAGACTGGATTTCATTTGGTCATAAATTTGCTGAAAGGTAAGCAAGTAGTACTTGTGTGAAAATTGATTTTAACCAAATGGAAAATGTGTAATGTCATAGGGTGACGGCACAGAAACAGACCCTTCAGCCCAACTGGTCCTTGCTGACCACAGCATCTACCTTGCTGGTCCCAGTTACCCATGTTTGGCTCACAACCCTCCAAGTCTCTCATCTCCATGTACCTAACCAAATAACCGTTCACTTTATCCATACCCCCTCATGCCTTTCAAATAGAAATACAGTATCCCAAGGAGGAGCGGACAATTATAATATCCCAGTGTCCCCTTGGCCAACAATGGCAGAATCTGATTCACTGCCTTTGCTGTTCTTTGATCTACATTACTTGGTGAGGTACATAGAAGATAGTCCTTTTAAAAATATACAGGGACCTGAGGACACGTACAAACTTTTTATTCATATGAAATGTTTGGCCATTGGATTTATGCCACAGCTTTGAAAATAATCGAATCCAAGCATCTTGTAAAATAATGTTGGAGAAATAAGAAATCAATATCTTGCTCCCAATGTTGAACTGTAATTTTCTGCTCTGCTTTGGGATATTTTATGTCCATTTGAACAGGCTCAGGTTTTATTTTGTATGATATCGCATGCTGACATCATAACATAATCATTGTATTAAACTTAATCAGAATCGTAAGTGAATTTTATAACGCACGGGTATAATTTCCAAAATGTGACCAATCTGACATATTTTATCGAGATTCCAAAAGCTGAACAACTAAAAGCAAAGTTTTTGGAAAGGGTATGGGCTGTACACCATATGGCTTATTTACTCAAAAAGTAATATTGGTTGGTAAAAACTTGTGTTGTAGTCAATGTTCTACTAATGGCACCTTATGTTACCTGTAGACTTTGAGTTTTCAGTATGCTTAATTTGTTCTTAAAACTATGTATACATAATACTTTAATTTTAGAAATGATGTCTAATTGTAAAACTAATGCCCCATTTATCTTTTAGATATTATCTAGTCTATATAATTACCAGCTATTTTATTACTATTTCAACATTGAGCAAGAATCCTATTAAATCCAATTTTGTAAGAGTTTACTAATGCACAGAGAGCATATATTGCGTTGAATAGTATCATTATACCCCAGTGGAAACAAAATTGCAAGAAAAGGTTTGTGAACCCTTTGCAGTTACCTGGTTTTCTGCATTAATTGCTCATTAAATGTGGTCTGATCTATATCTAAGTCACAATAATAGGCAAACACAATATGTGTACACTAATAACACACAAATAATTGCATTTCTTCTTGTCAATACTGAGTACACCATTTAAACAATCAGTCTAGGTTCAAAGAAGTGTGTGAAACTCTGGGGTAATGCCTTCTACAAAAGCTACTTGGAGTCAGGTGTTCCAATCAATGAAATGAGATTGGAGGTGTGGGTTGTAAAGGTGCCCTGCCCTATATATTTAAAAAAAAGAGACACACAAGGTCACGTTACTGATAGAGCCTGCTCTTCTCAAGAAAGATCTGTTTATTTCACGTGCTTTGATCAAAACAACTTTCGGAGCACCTTTAGAAGAATTGTAGAGATGCATGACGCCAGGAAGTGCTATAAAAGCATTTCTAAAGACCTGAGTGTTCATCAGACAACAGTAAGAGATATTGTCTATTAATGGAGGAAGTTCAGTACTGTCGCTGCTCTTCCCTAGGAGTGGGTGTCCTGCAAAGATTACACCAAAAGCACATTGTGCAATGCTGGTGGTGGCATCCGTTAGTCTCGCGAGACCATGGATCTGCGCCTGGAAAGTCTACTGGGGTGTCCTGTCCAGGGCACAGATTTGGGCAAGGATGTATGGAAAACTGGCAGTTGCCCATGCTGCAAGTCTCCCTTCTCCATGACACCTTTGTTGTCCAAGGGAAGGGCAAAGGCCAATACTGCTTGGCACCAGTGTCATCGCAGGAGTTGCCAGAACGAGGGTGAAGGCAACGTTGGACTGCCTTAGGGACTCCAGCTCCGGATTTGTCCTCAGAGTTTACTCCCGAAGCCTTTCTTATGAGTGGGCATGGCCGCAAGGCAGCGGAGGTTTGAAATCAGAGTTTCCCCTCTCTTAGATGGACTGCCTTCCCAGGCTGACGAGCTCAATCTACCCAAATCACTGGTTTTAAGGTGGCAGGACCCGCCTTCGCCCCTTCTCCTGTTAGTAGAAACAGTTCCGCTGGGTTTAGAGGCGAAGCCACATGAGAAGGCCAGGAGTTGGACTTGGTTGTCAGAGGCTATTTGAGGCACATGCCGTGAGGAGCACTTTTAGGTAGTGGGAGCTTGACAACCTTGTGCAATGCTGAAGGAGGTGAAAAAGAACCTAAGGGTAACAGCAAGAGACCTGCAGAAATCTCTAGAACTTTCTAAAGTCTCTGTTCATGAGTCCACTATAAGAAAAACACTGAACAAGAACAGTGTTCATGAAAGGACACTATGAGGGAAACCATTGCTCGCCAAAAAAAATGCTGCACGTCTCAAGTTTGCAAAAGACCACCTGCATGTTCCACAACACTTCTGGGACAAAATTCTGTGGACAGATGAGAAAAAAGTTGAACTTTTTGACAGAAATGCATACCGCTATGTTTGGAGGAAAAGAAATGCACACCAACACCAAAACCTCATCCCATCTGTGAGGCATGTTGGAAGAAGCATCATGGTTTGGGGCTGCTTTACTGCCTCAGGATCTACTATCGTTAAGGGAACAATGAATTCAAAATTATATCAAGACATTTTACAGGAGAATGTCAGGGTGGCGGTCTGTCACCTGAAGCTTAATAGAAGTTGGTTGATGCAACAAGAAAAGAATAAATCAACAACAGAATGGTTTAAAAAGAAGAAAATTCCTATTTTGGAATGGCTGGGTCAGAGTTCAGACCTTAACCCATTTGAGATACCATGGCATGACCTGAAGAGGGCTGTTCATGCAAGGTATCCCAGAAATATTGATGGGCTGAAACAGTTTTATATGGAGGAATGGCCTAACATTCCTTCTTGCCATTGTGCAAGTCTGATCAGCAGCTACAGGAAACATTTAGTGGAGGTTATCGCTGCTAAAAGAGATTTTACCAGTTATTAAATACAAGGGTTCACATTTTTTCTGCTTTGATTGTGAATAATTAAAGACATGAAGAGTATTATTGTGTGTTATTAGTTTAGGCAGATTACATTTGTCTGTTACTGTGACTTAGATGAAGATCAGATTACATCTTAAAGAGTAATTAAGGTAAAAAACTAGGTAACTGCAAAGAGTTCACAAACTTTATCTGCAACTGTACCTTGCAGTTCTGCAGTGTTTGTGCTCATGATTTGTTGGGGATGAGCTCACAGACCCTTCAATCTGCCAGGCGCACTAAGTTATATTAACCATTTTGAGAGTTTTCATTTCACTATTGCTTTTATAGGACCCGTCTCTCATGTACTACCACGTCGTCTTGTAGACCAGAAAAGTGTTTTTAGTGAGAAAACAAGAAGTTTAAGAACGGGGAATTATATTAATGCTGCTTTTCCTTCTTGACCCTTTTTTACTTTATAGATGTGGCCAACTCGATGGGGACCCCAAAGAAATATCTCCGGTGTTTACACAGTTTATTGAGTGCGTTTGGCATCTGACGGAACAGTTTCCTCGCGCTTTTGAGTACAGTGAAGCTTTCCTGCTTGAGATCCATGAACACATTCATTCCTGCCAGTTTGGGAACTTCATTGGAAACTGCCAAAGAGAACGAGAAGACATGAAGTAAGTGTTATTACACATCTGTATGGTAGATTTGGTAAAGTATCAGAAGCGTATGGTTGTCTGCAATTCACATGGAATGTGCTGATTAATGAAGCAAATCTGAGATTCAAAATGGTATGCACATTGCATAGTTAATTCTTATTTGCAAATTAACAGATGGTATAATGTAATTGGATTCATAATGGGAAATTGTGCTATGAACATTGAGGTATGATCACACAGTAGAGTGAATAACTACCCAAATCAACTTCCCAAAGTATACAATGCAAATCAATAATGTTTGGAACAGGCTTGAACCATTTTAATTAATTGGTGATGAAAGAAGGATACCTGAGGCATGATGAATTCTTACAAATGTTTGACTTGCCTTAACAAATTTTTCAGAACCTTTAACAGAAGATCTATGACATAAACATTGCCTTAGAAAATTATAGAATCCTGCCATTGACCTTGTGTACTGCCTTCAAGTTCGATCTACCAAATTGAATCACTTCATGTTATCCAGATTGAACTCCATTTGCCACTTCTCTGCCCGGCTTTGCATCCTATCTGTACTCCATTGTAACCTATGTCAACCTTTTACACCATCTACAACACCACCAATCTTCATATCATCTGCAAACTTACTAATGCATCCCGCACCGCTTTCTCATCCACGTCATTTATAAAAATCACAAATACCAGGGGTCACAGAACAGATCCCTGTGGAACACCACTAGTTACTGACCTCCAGGCAGAATACTCTCCATGTATTACCATCCTCTGCTCTCTGTGGGCATGCCAGTTCTGAATCCAGGCAACCAAGTTCCCATGGATCCCTTTCCTTACGACATGTATCTTGATGTTAGTAATGGGAGTATTACCAATAAATTCATTGTGGCTACTTAAAGTTCTGTGATTTAATCCTGGATGCAATTAACATGCTCCATTTTAAGTGTTATTGAGAATTGATGGTATGTACATAAGAACTTTAAAATTTGATAAATATTAATGGAATTTTTATGAGTGTGATAAGGTTTTTAAACACTTCTTAGAGAAGCAATATTTGTAATAATTGTTTTTTTTTGTCATAGAATTCAACACAAAACCCATTCCTTATGGTCACATCTTTTGGAAGATCAACATAAGTATTTGAACCCACTCTATGATCCAAATCTTCCTTGTGTACATGAGGTGCTTGAACCAAGCACTGTCTCCTTCAACTTCAAGTAAGCTTAAATATTTGTTAAAATTCTGTACAAAAATATGCAACTTTGTTTATTTCTTTAATTTCCAGTTCTCAATTATGTTTACAGGTTTTGGCGCTGTATGTATCATCAGTTTGATAAAGTTATGCATCCCAGGCAATCACAACTTGGACTAGTTCTGTCTCTCAGTGAACAGAATAAACAACTGGAGATTGAAGCCAAAAAGCTGGAGGAAGTGAGTTAATACCAGCTGCCTTAGGCACAAAGGTCCACAGTGTAGCTCCACTTGGTGCTTTGCATGATGTATTTGCATAAATTAATATGTTGCATATTTCACTTAGTGACCAGGAACAAATTGGCTTCTACTTTGCAGTAATAAAATTAACAATAAGATAGCAGGGGTATTGGTGCAAAAGAAGGTTCCCAACAATTTCTCATAATCAAAGGTTTTCCTTATTGCTGCAAGTACAGTCTTGCATGAAATTAATACAGGATAGTTTTATACCTTTATCTTCCTATCTGGCACCTGATATACAAAAGTCATCCCAAGCCCAGTAGGAGGAAAGAAATTAATGCATGTTAGGGCTTCCAGCTGGAATCCAATATACTCTTGGAGATTTTATCACATGACCTCCTGCCCAGCTGAACAATATTTTGTTCTCACAGTCCCTTTATCACTAAAATTGTTTAAAGGTAATTCAAATGTCAGACCTCTTATTTTAATGCCACTTTGGTTTCACTTCTGAGCTACTCCATCATATCTAGGAGATTAGTCTTAACTACAGTAGATTTCAGTTAATTGGGACACATCATGATCAGTACATTCTGGCCCAATTAATCAGCTACCTCAATTAGGTGAAGTTTCATGGAAATTGTTGAAAGGGTATTAAAAAAATGATAAACTACAGTTTAAGTAACAATTTATGTATTTAAATAAAATACAGAATAAATGAGAATGCTGCCAATAGTATGACAGTACTATAAAACTGCATATTAATTCTTAATGGTCATCAACAGAGGAATTCATCCAGTGTATGCAATGAACAACATCAGCACAGGCACCTAGAAGAGATAATGGATTGCCTTCATACATGCTATCCATGATCCCAATCATTTCTGGCATCTCCAAGCCTAAAAGCTTGAAACTGCAGTAAGCAAAGTTCAGAATTGTCTTACTGCTTATTTCTCTCCTACTATCAATGACAAAAATCACTGCTTTTTGAACACAAGCATGCACTACTGACGCTATTTGAAAACTTTGCTCGAAGTGCAGTGTAGCGTCTAACAGCCACACAAGTGTATGCAACTGACACTAGTTAGAATTTGTCCGGCAACAGTCTCCTGTCCCAATTAAGCAGCAAAGTATCTCAAATAAATAAGGGGAATTCTGGCAATCTCCTCGATTAGTTTTTGTTCTTTAAGAGTTGTCCCAATTATCCGGAATCCACTGTTTGCTGATATGAAAGGAATTCTGGATGTATGATACTCTTACTGCATATCTTATTTTAAATGTGTGACATTTGACCATAGTATTTTGTCCAGTGTTTAGTTGAAGCCAAAGGTTATTCCAATTAATTGATGAGTTTTTTGTTTACTTTGTTCTTTTACAGAAAATAATAAATTTGGGGGAAAAACCACGTACAGTTATCAAAAGGGAACATTTTCATTCAGTTAGCCAATTATCACGGATGCTAAAGACGGCTGAAAATGTTTGTAAAGAAAAGCAAACAATGATGGAAAATAACCCGATTAGAACAGTGGAAGGTGGTAATGCTCCTGAAGATGGTTGTAAAGAACTCAAGTCTGGTTTCTCCAAAGCTGAGCCCATATTGGTTAATTTGGAACTTGGCATGGCAAAGATGACCTGCTAAGTCAGAAAGAGACAGTCTTCACTTACCGATCTTGGGAAGTGCTTTCAGAAAATGTTAACTGAAATGTGCTGTAGTATGGAAAAAGATGCTTGGCCTACAAACCCTTCAGTTCTGTGGTTAATGGCACAATTACGCACTATTTGATTTTGTTTCAAAAAGTATAAATGTCTCGTCATTATCTGATATGTAAAATTTGAATGGACTAAATCTGAAAATTTCAATCTAAAATATATACCATCTTTCATCTAATTCCGATCTAAATCAGTGAGGTTGCATTGCTTAAAAATTGTGAATATAGTAGTTGTAGAAAATTTTCATTCAACTGTTGTAGTCTAAATGTTTTGCAGTGTGTTTACTAAAGAAATTACCTTTAATAATTTGAGTAGTGCAATTAATAGTCTTGGTTCTTTGAAAGTTAGTAATTTGTGAAACTTTAGCATCTCTGCAACATAATGGGGAAAATAATTGTTTATTAGAATATAATGAATAATATTGTAAATACAGCAGAACAATCCTGTTATGGTGCAGCTACTGTTCAGCTACCAAAGTATGAAAACCGTGAGACTAGCATTGTATTAGATCCAATGTGGCAGGTGTAGCAATAGTGTTCTTCAAATCATGGCCATGGAACCAACTGTAGAAAATGGCCTGCATTTGTCTCATCCACTATTCTTGCAGAAAACTTGATGACATCCTGGAAAAGCAGATTTTTGAAAAAGGGAATTAACCTGAATCTTCTGGAGTTGATTATTACGTTGATATTTAAAACAAATACTTTATGTAATGCATTCCGGGAGGCTGACTTTGCATTGTCCATATTGTCTCATAGGCTATTTATTCTTGAGCAAGGATATCTGAGAATTAAGTCAGTATTTTGTGGTATCTAGACCCTGGGGGTGAGAGGGAAACTTGCATTGATCTGGCTTTGACAGATTGTTCTTTGAATGTCACCCACTTCTTTTGTTCCTTGTATTTGTTGTCTAGATTGGGTAAATTTAATATTGGAACTATGTGTGAACTGTATTAACCAACCTTGACTGTTAGTAATGTAGTTCAGGGATAAGCTTGGTTACTGTTCTGTCTCTTACCTAGCCTGAGGCATATAAATGTGTAACGGGAGAAAAAAAAAATCATCATTCTTAAAATGGCTCTTGGGATTCCAAGACCCTTGTAAGCAAATGATATGTAAATATGTTTTGGTAGGTGGGGTAAATTTACTTGTAAGGATTGAAACTATGTACTGAATGCTGAGCTCATCATGCTCCCTATTAGGTTGAAGCCTGCTGAATCATTGAAAATAATTTTGTCCGCCATAGGAGCTCCATACAGCTAGAATCAGCATAAAAGTATTTCTCTTCTGCTCCTTCACCGTAGCTAAAATGTTTGATTTATTTGCAATATTTTGGACTTGATTATATGGTGTAGTTTTGAGGTCCAACAAACACTTCCTTTTACTTAGCTTATAAATAAGATACAAAAACAGAATAGCAGTTCAACTTCATGAAATGTGCAGACTGTTCTTGGAAATCATCTCCATAGTAGAATATCTCCATATTCCTCAGGGTTTATGGCTGTTCCTTGCACTAATAATATTGATCTTGATATGTTTACAGAAGTTGAACACAATCTTCAGAAAGTGTCATTTGAAGGTTACAGGTTTTGAAAAATTAGAAAGCTATTCAAATTGCTTTTTATTGTATATGATCACTGTGCAAATACTAAAAATATTGACCACCAACCTTTAAGCCTCTTTAAAAGTCATTATTTTAAATCTATTGATCGAAATCTGAAGTAATTCTATCAAAATTACAAACTTTGCAATGTGGGGTGAGGCTGCAGAGCTGTGCTGCATAGAAGTTTGTTAGAATCCGTAACAAAGAACTTGGAGAGATGTGTTAGAATTTCTGTTGTGTGTTTTCTGTTAATGTGGTATCTGCACTTTATTATGGTAGAAGATTTAATTTAACAATTTAGAATAATTACAATTCATGAGAGAACTCACTGTAATAATTTACTAACACGTGTACCAGGATACATTCTTTCAGATGTAATCTTAAATAGGGATCTTACAGGAAGTTCTCATCCAGGTGACACTATACAGTTTTCTTGTATTGATACTAAATTATGTAGATTGTGCCTGCAGCTTTTTAATATGCATACTTGGGCAGCTGGGCTTCATATTGGAAGTGAGCATTTAGAAAATTGGCCTTATTAGTACTTTCTGAAGCCCAAAAGCGACCTGCTTGATTCTCTTTTTAAAATGGTTAACATGCCACTAACGGGTAAAGTTATGTGAATTCTATTTCGAATAATGTAGATTTTTCAAGTTAAGCTTACAAAGGGATGAATGTTTAAGACAAATGTGTGTACAGCACTTTAACTTACAAGATAAATGCAAGTTCTTTGTCTTTCATTGCAGTGTTGACAGACATTCCGAAAATTATTTACTTTCAACCTAAACTTGTTACAAAAGTTGTGACAAAATGTAGAAAGTTGCATTTTCAGAGTTAATAGGGGACCTTGATTTTAATGGGTACTACCCATGGATAGTCATGTGAGAACGAGAAATGAGAGAAGACTAAGTTAATTTAAATCAGCCCCCATTCCATCTGAGGCAAAGAATTCTGGAGTTCTCTCCAACATTGCCTCTCTATCTTTTGACACATTGATGGCCATCACTAAGTAGGACTTGATTGACAGAGTAATGGGGAAGAAGCTCAAAATAACATTGGGCAAGAATGATGCTTTAAACAAAGGGGAAGCAATCTTGAAGGTTCACAAACTAATTCAACTGTTCGTTTAAATAACATTCACTCATTAATTCATGTATAAATTTATAAAATCTAGTGCACCAGGGACAGGAAAAACTGTTTGATAAATGTGTTTTTGTACATAAATATTTGCATGCACTAGTACCCTTCCTATGGAAGCATTCCACTTTCCTTTGGGGAGTTAGGATAGTCACTGAGAAGGGATAAGTTTTCCCACTGTGGGTGCCTTCAAATCTTTTGTTCAACTATGATCTATAATGGCCTTTAATAAGATTTGGTGCTTTATTTTATGTTTTTAATTTGAATATTATGAAATGTGGTTTTGCTTTTGCTCCATGATCCCTTCAAGATGCAGACCGGCATTTAGTGCTGCTGATTTGAAGTTGATAACTGCATTACACTAACTTATGTTCTGTAATGAGAGAACTGCTTGCACAGATGACCTGACATTTAAATTGTAGGAAATATTTCTGTTAAAGTAAAATGGTCAAAAAGACATGTTTGAGCTTTTGGATTTTATAGCTACTGGTGCAGGTCATTTAATGGCAATGGTGAGTAATCATTAGTGGTGTTCTTTTTCTGGTCGTATTTTATATATGTTAAAGTTTAGTTATTAAAAATATTTCATATTTCTTGCCTGTGTTTTAAACACAAACATTTCTAAAAAATTTTAAGGCACCATGTGGTGTAACGTATTGCAGGGACCTAACGTGGAAATAAAAATATTAATGGAAGCGTGCTTAAATAGTATCATCACAAGTCTGTTTTCAAAGTCAGAGTCTAGTTTTTACACAAAAATCTTGTTAAAAGATTGGAAGTGAACTTGGTGAATGCCAAGTAATATTCAGAAAATAAATTACACAGATCCAAAAGCTTGGGATCAAATACATTTTTAAGTGTCTTTTTAGTCTAAATAATCATCCTACCTCTAATTAGGTATTGCGTATCTATCTGTGTTTGCTATATTGATCAATAAATTATGGTTCCAATTGTAGTTGTGGAGAAATGCTGTACAACTGTGTGTACCTGTACTGCTGTACAGAGTTTTGCTGATTGTCCTGGTTCATAAATACATCTGATTATTTGGGAGTGTGTAAAAGGTGTGGTGGTTGGGACATAATGAATGTTGGTAGGTACAAAAGGGTAGGGCTGGTGGGAGAGCTGACAACACTTAAAGCCAGTAGGAATGCTTGAAGCAACTGCCTTTAATTTTTTAAAGTGCACTAAAATTTCAGCTTTGATGTTTTACTGTTAGACCCAAGGATTAATCATTAACTCTAGTCTTGCTGTGAGTTCATAGTGTGGGGTGGAGTCCTTTGTATTGCTGTTTGAAATGCTTAATGTGAGGTGGTCTGAGTATTCATTGTAGCTAAAGAAACTCCAGGCTTTTACATAATCTGGACACTGTTGCCTTAAGTCTAAAAACAAGCAAAATATATTTGGAATGTTATTTTGTTTAAACTTTCTGTAAAATAAGGCTCAAAATGTTGAGCTATTAAAATAATCTGTCATTTTCCTTGTATTGCTTGTATTTCTAAAAAAAACAATAAAATATAGAATCATAGCATCTTGCTATGATTCATAGTAAATAGATCTTTCTACTCATTCTGTCTATGCTAGTTCTTTGAAAGAGCTGTTAGTGGTTCAGCAGCTGCTCTTCCCCAAGAATTGCAAAGTATATGTGGCACAGAAAAAGGGTTAATACTCCATTCAGAGTATGTTCTGTCTGCTCATCAAATCTCTCAGCATAATATTCCATTCTTGAGCATCTCTTGAATGTGCCCATACTTCCTGCCTCAGCCATTCCTTATCATTGCAAGTTCTGAATTCCCAGCATTTTTTGGGATAGATTCGTCTATATTCATGTGGAATTCTTGGTGCCTTTATTATGTATGGCTTCTAGCTATAACCTTATCCACAAGTGCAATCATTTCTCCATATCCTCTATTCAAACATTTCATGACTTTAGAAAATTCTATTGTCATCCTCACTTTTCAGGTATAATTATGAATCATTGTACCCGCTCCACTGTCACAATTCTTTATCAAATAGATTAGCCATTTGTTTCATGGGCCTTTATTACTCTGCAAAAAATTGTGTTAAAGTGTTTGAAAGTTCTAATGGGATCTTCATTCCATTACTTTTGCATGTTGTGCATCCAATATTCAGATAACAAGCACTTGGGCCACACTGAGCCCTTATTGACATCAAACACCCATTTACGCCAGTCCGTAATCTCCCCACATTGATCAATACCTCTTAGGTTGTACCACTTTCATAAGGTAAGGAAATATGAGGAGGTCACTCACCCACAGAAACCTGCCCTAGGCTGATCTGCCATTGGCTTTACCTCTTTGCCTTCTCTCATAGCTCTCTGCTCTGACATTTCAAAAATGTAATTTCTCTCCTCGAATACTCTGTGATATAGCCTCCAGTCATCCAGGTTAGAGAATTCCAAAGATTTACGGCCGCCTTTGTGAAATTCCTGTGTACCTCAGTTTTGTCCAAGTCATCAATACAGCTTAATATCATATTGTGCCGCTAGAGAATCTTTGACTTCTCAATAAAATCACTTCTTATTCATCTAAATGTAATATAGATGACATAAACTGCTTTTGATAGGATGACCCTCTCATCCCAGGTATTAAATGGTGTATTTGGATTGTCTCCAATGCCAATATCTCAGGGTCCCCAACCTTATTTATATTATGGACTTCTATCATTAACTGAGGGGTCGATGGACACCAGGTTGGAACCCCTGCTATATATCCTTTCTTAGCGGAGTCCAAAACTGCAGTAACTGGGTGATACCTCATCGCACTCCCCTCAATTATAAACAAATGCTTTGAGAAGCTGGTTAAACACGACATCTGCAGCATGTGGAAACCATAGAAAGGGGGCAGAGGAGATTTACAAGGATATTGCCCGGACTGGGGAGCATGCCTTACAAGAATAGTTTGAGTGAACTCAACCTCGGCCTTTTTTCTTTGGAGCGACAGAGGATGAGAGGCATTGATCGTGTGGTTAGTCAGAGACTTTTTCCCAGGGCTAAAATGACTAGAGGACACAGTTTTAAGGTGCTTGGAAGTAGGTACAGAGGAGATGTCAGGGATAAGTTTTTTTACGCAGAGAGTGGTGAGTATGTGGAGTGGGCTGCTGGCGACGGTGGTGGAGGCGAATACGATAGGGTCTTTTAAGAGACTCCTGGACAGGTACATGGAGCTCAGAAAAGTAGAGGGCTATGGGTAACCCTAGGTAATTTCTAAGGTAAGGACATGTTCGGCACAGCTTTGTGGGCCGAAGGGCCTGTATTGTGCTGTAGGTTTTCTATGTTTCTGTGCTACCATCCATACTGGACCCCCTACAATTCGCGTACCGACAGAACTGGTCTACTGATGATGCATTAGTATCAGGGTCAGTGTCCTGGGTCCCCTCCTCTACTCCTTTGACACCAATGACTGTGCTGCCACACACAGCTCCAATCTGCTGATCAAATTCGCAGATGACACGACTTTGATCGGCCTTATTTCTAGCGGTGATGAGACAGCCTACAGAGGAGAGATTAACACCCTGACACAGTGGTGCCAAGCTAACGACCTCCCCCTCGATGTGTGAAAAAACAAAAGAGCTGATTGTGGACTACAGGAGGAACGGAGACAGGCTCAGCCGATCAACATCAACGGGTCTGCAGTTGAGAGGGTGAGTAGTTTCAAGTTCCTCACCAAAGATCTCACCTAGAATGTACACACCAGCTTTGTGACAAAAATAAGCAAACAGTGTCTCTTCCACCTCAGGTGGCTGGAAAAGTTCGGCATAAGCACGGAAATCCTCAAGACCTTCCACAGGGGCACCATTGAGAGTATCCTGACTGGCTGTGTCACCACCTGGTTCAAGGGGCACCCTTGATCGCTGGGCACTGCAGAGAGTGGTACCGACAACCCAGCACATCTGTGGATGTGAACTTCCCTCCACTGAGGACAATTACAGCAGTAGGTGCAGAAAGAAGGCCTGGAAGATCATCAGGGACACCAGTCACTTCAATCATAAACTGTTTCAGCTGCTTCTGTCTGGCAAACGGTACCACAGCATTAAAGCCAGGACCAACAGGCTATGGGACAGCTTCTTTCTACAAGCCATTAGACCTATAAATTCATATGTCTGTGACGCAAATATTTTTACTCCCTCGCGTTGTGGGATGGATGTAAGATTTAAATCAATTTAATTCAATTCTCCATACAATTGTAAGAAAACTTTTATTACTCTCAAAATGCAATAAAGCCCAATATGCCATTTGCTTTCCTAACCACTTCCTGCACCAGCTTGCTACTTTATGTGATATGTTACCAAGAACACCAAGATCTGTCCATATGTTGCTTATTTGCAGCTTTTCTCTTTTTTAATTAAGCAACACACACAAAATTCTGGAGGAATTCAGGAGGCCAGGTAGCATCTATGGGGAAAAAGAACAGTCGACGTTTCAGGCCGAGACCCTTCGAAGCAAGCTCCTCCAGCATTTTGTGTGTGGGGCTTGGATTCCAGCATCTGCAGATTTTCTCTTATCTCTATTTAAATAATCTGCTTTTAGATTCCTCCAACAAAAAAAAAGGCATGACCATGTACTTTCCTACATTAAACTCTGAGTTGCCAGTCAATCAATCAATCCATCAATCTATATCCTCCTCATAAACTAATTCGCAGGATCTAATTAACATACTGAGCTACAAGTCATTGTGTCGTGTGAAGAAGCCAGAGCACTCTGGTAAACACAAAATAATCTGCAGATGGTGGGGTCAAAGCAACACTCACAACACGCTGGAGGAACTCAGCAGGTCGGGCAGCATCCGTGGAAATGATCGGTCGATGTTTCGGGCTGGAGCCCTTCGTCAGGACTGAAAAGGGAGGGGGCAGAGGCCCTATAAAGAAGGTGGGGGAGGATGGGAAGGAGAAGGCTGGTAGGTGCTAGGTGAAAAACCAGTAAGGGGAAAGATAAAGGGGGGGGGAGGGGAAGCTGGGAGGTGATGGGCAGGAAAGGTGAAGAAGAAATAGGGGAAAGTACCTGAAAAGGGGTCACTGGGGAGGATAAGCAGACGAGAAAGTTGTTGGAGTGTGATTTATGTGGGAAGTAGTGAGGGCTGGGGATCAAGTGGAATCTCCCGATGTCCACCCATTTTAATTCCACTTCCCATTCCTATTCTGGTATGTCCATCCGTGATCTCCTCCACTGTTGCGATGAGGCCACACTTAGGTTTGAGGAACAACACCTTATATTCCATTTGGATAGCCTCCAACCTGATGGCATGAACGTTGATTTCTCAAACTTCCAGTAATGCCTCCCCCCTCACCATTTCCCATCCTCTTTTCCTCCTCTCATGTCATCTCCTTGCCTGTCCATTGCCTCCATCTCTCCATCTGGTGCTCCTCCCCCCCTTTTCTCTTGCTTCCATGGCATTCTGTCTCTTTTGCCAATCAACTTCCTAGCTCATTGTTTCATCTCTCCCCCTCCAAGTTTCATCTATTGCCTGTTGTTTCTGTCTTCCCTCCCCACACCTTTCAAATCTACTCCTCAGCTTTTTTTCCCCAATCCTGTCAAAGGGTTTCGGCCCAGTATTCAGTATTCACTATGGAAAAGGATCTTGGTGATTGTAGGGATGACTTGCAGCGGACTGAAAAGCTTGAGCATGTAGATATTACGGAAGAGGAGGTGCTGGTGATTTTGGAAAACATCAAGTTGGATAAGTCACTGGGACCAGATGGGATGTACCCCAGGCAACTGTGGGAAGCGAGGGAGGTCATTACTGAGCCTCTAGCGATGATCTTTGCATCATCAATGAGGACGGCAGAGGTTCCGGAGGATTGGAGGGTTGCAGATGTTGTTCCCTTATTCAAGAAAGGAAATTATAGACCAGTGAGTCTTACTTCAGTGGTTGGTAAGTTGATGGACAAGATCCCAAGAGGCAGGATTTATGAGCATTTGGAGAGGCATAATATGATTGGGAATAGACAACATGGCTTTCTCAAAGACAGGTCATGCCTTATGAGCCTGATTGAATTTTTTGAGGATGTGACTAAACATATTGATGAAGGTAGAGCCGTAGATGTAGTGTACAGGTGGCCCGCGTTTTCCGAATGTTCACTTTACGACACCTCACTGTTACGAAAGACCTACATTAGTTACCTGTTTTCGCTAACAGAAGGTGTTTATGAAAAAAGGCAGCGCATGAAAAAAGGCAGCATGCGCCTGAACAGTCAAGCTCCTCCCCAGGAACTGCATTCTAGCCGCCATTGCTTAAACACTTGCTTTATCTCAATTTATTTTGTGCTTCAATTAGCAAGATGAGTTCTAAAGTATTGGAAAAGCCTAAAAGAGCTCATAAGGGTGTTACGCTTAGTGTAAAACTAGACATAATTAAGCGTTTCGATCTTGGTGCACTAAGTAAGGACATTGTCCGTGCGAAAACTTACCTGCGTCCACCATTCACACTATTTATACGCAGAGAGAAAGAATTTTGAAAGCTGCCGATGTTACTGTTAGTTCTGCTCGTAGCAAAGTGGTCTCTCTTAGTCAGCATCCAATAATGGATAAAATGGAAAGTCTATTGCTTGAGTGGATTGATGGGTGTACAAAGCGTGGTGTTCCATTAAGTTTTCTTGTACTTAAGGAGAAATCAGTCAGTCTGTTTAATAAGCTGAAACGGAAAGCACTGGACGATGGTGATGAAAGTGTAGTGAAAGTGAAATTTAAAGGTAGTCATGGGTGGTTTGATCAGTTTCTGAGGTGAGGGCAGCTTCATAGTTTAACATTTACCGGAGAGAGTGCTTCGGCTGATACTGAAGCTGCCGAAAAGTTCCCAGCAAAACTGAAGAAAATAATTACAGAAAGTGGTTATTCGTATAAGCAAGTGTTTAACTGTGATGAAACTGCAATTTATTGGAAAAAATTGCCGAGCAAGGCATTTATTTTGATAGAAGAAAAGCAGGCTAAGGGACACAAGGCATCGAAGGACAGGTTTACCCTAATGCCTATTATTAACACCACTGGTGATACTGACCTTAAGCCTCTACTAGTGTACCATTCAGAAAATCCGAGGGCACTTAAAGGCGTTGATAAGAAAACACTTCCGGTTGTGTTCTGTTCACATCCAAGTGGTTGGAATACTAAAGTGTTTTTTTCTGAGTACATGAGTGGATACGTTAGTCCTTTTGTTGAAAAATACCGTAGAGAAAATAACCTTGATAATAGGTGTCTTGTGATTGTCGATAATTGTGCTGCTCATCCACCTGACATTACCGAGTATGGCGGTAACATTTGTGTTTCGTTCTTACCGCCGAATACGACATCATTGCTGCAGCCGTGCGACGAAGGCCTAATAGCCACAATTAAGACCATAAGACAAAGGAGCAGAAGTCGGCCATTTGGCCCATTGAGTCTGCTCTGCCACTTTATCATGAGCTGATCCATTCGCCCATTTAGTCCCACTCCCCGGCCTTCTCACCATAACCTTTGATGCCCTGGCTACTCAGATACCTATCAATCTCTGCCTTAAATACACCCAATGACTTGGCCTCCACTGCCGCCCATGGCAACAAATTCCGTAGATTCACCACCCTCTGACTAAAAAAATTTCTTCGCATCTCTGTTCTGAATGGGCACCCTTCATCCTTAATCCATGCCCTCTGGTACTAGACTCCCCCACCATGGGAAACAACTTTGCCACATCCACTCTGTCCATACCTTTCAATATTTGAAATGTTTCTATGAGAATGTTTCATTCTTCTAAACTCCAAGGAATACAGTCCAAGAGCGAACAAACGTTCCTCATTGGTTAACCCTCTCATTCCTGCAATCATTCTAGTGAATCTTCTCTGAACCCTTTCCAACGTCAGCACATCCTTTCTTAAATAAGGAGCCCAAAACTGCCCACAGTACTCCAAGTGAGGTCTTACCAGTGCCTTATAGAGCCTCAACGTCACATCCCTGCTCCTATACTCTAGAAATGAATGTCAACATTGCGTTCGCCTTCTTCACCACAGATTCAACCTGGAGGTTAACGTTAAGGATATCCTGTACGAGGACTCCCAAGTCCCGTTGCATCTCAGAACTTTGAATTCTCTCCCCATTTAAATAATAGTCTGCCCGTTTATTTCTTCTGCCAAAGTGCATAACCATACACTTTCCAACATTGTATTTCATTTGCCACTTCTTTGCCCATTCTCCCAAGCTATCCAAGTCTCTCTGCAGACTCTCTGTTTCCTCCATCTATCTTTGTATCATCAGCAAACTTAGCCACAAAGCCATCTATTCCATAATCCAAATCATTGATGTACAATGTAAAAAGAAGTGCCCCCAACACAGACCCCTGTGGAACACCACTGCTAACCGGCAGCCAACCAGAATAGGATCCCTTTATTCTCACTCTCTGTTTCCTGCCAATCGGCCAATGCTCTATCCACGTATGTAACTTTCCCGTAATTCTATGGACTCTTATATTGTTAAGCAACCTCATGTGTGGCACCTTGTCAAAGGCCTTTCTGAAAATCCAAATATACAACATCCACTGCATCTCCCTTATCTAGCCTACTTGTAATTTCCTCAAAAAATTGTAATAGGTTTGTCAGGCAGGAATTTCCTTTAAGGAATCCATGCTGAGTTCTGCCTATCTTGTCATATGCCTCCAGATACTCTGTAACCTCATTCTTGACAATCGACTCCAACAACTTCCCAACCACCGATGTCAAGCTAACAGGTCTATAATTTCCTTTTCGTTTCCTTGCCCCCTTCTTAAATAGCAGAGTGACATTTGCAATCCTCCAGTCGTCTGGAACCATGCCAGAATCTATTGACTTTTGAAATATCATTGCTAATGCCTCTGCAATCTCCACAGCTACTTCCTTCAGAACACGCGGGTGCATTCCATCTGGTCCGGGAGACTTATCTATCCTTAGACTATTCAGCTTCCTGAGTACTTCCTCTGTTGTAATTGTGACTGCGCACAGTTCTCTTCCCTGCCACCCTTGAGTGTCCAGTATACTGCTGATGTCTTCCTCAGTGAAGACTGATGCAAAATACTTGTTCAGTTCCTCTGCCATCTCCTTATCTCCCATTACAATTTCTCCAGCATCATTTTCTATCAGTCCTATATCTACTCTCACCTGTCTTTTGCTCTTTATATACTTGAAAAAGCTTTTAGTATCCTCTTTTATATTATTTGCTAGCTTCCTTTCATAGTTCATCTTTTCCCTCTTAATAACCTTCTTGGTTTCCTTTTGTAAGCTTTTAAAAACTTCCCAATCCTCTGTCTTCCCAATAATTTTTGCCTCCTTGTATGCCCTCTCCTTTGCTTTAACTTTGG
Source organism: Mobula birostris (assembly GCF_030028105.1). Taxonomy (NCBI): domain Eukaryota; kingdom Metazoa; phylum Chordata; class Chondrichthyes; order Myliobatiformes; family Myliobatidae; genus Mobula; species Mobula birostris. The sequence goes on from NC_092376.1 coordinate 43,550,664, forward strand.
CTTTGACTTCTCTTGTCAGCCATGGTTGCATCCTTTTTCCATTCGAAAATTTCTTCTTTTTTGGAATATACCTGTCTTGCACCTTCCTCACTTCTCACATAAACTCCAGCCACTGCTGCTCTGCCGTCCTTCCCACCAGTGTCCCTTTCCAGTCAACTTTGGCCAGTTCCTCTCTCATGCCACTGTAATTTCCTTTATTCCACTGAAATACTGACACATCAGATTTCGGCTTCTCTTTTTCGAATTTCTCAATGAACTCAATCATGTTATGATCACTGTCTCCTAAGGGTTCCTTCACCTCAATCTCTCTCTAATCATCTCCGGTTCATTACACAATACCCAATCCAGTACAGCCGATCCCCTAGTGGGCTCAACAACAAGCTGTTCTAAAAAGCCATCTCGCAGACATTCTACGAATTCTCTCTCTTGAGATCCAGTGCCGACCTGATTTTTCCAATCCACTCGCATGTTAAAATCCCCCACAATTATCATAACACTGCCCTTCTGACAAGCCTTTTCTATTTCCAGTTGTAATTTGTAGTCCACATCACTGCAGCTGTTAGGAGGCCTGTATATAACTGCCATCAGGGTCCTTTTACCCCTGCTATTCCTTAGCTCAACCCATAAAGATTCTGCGCCTTCTGATCCTATGTCACCTCTTTCTAATGATTTAATATCATTTCTTACCAATAAAGCCATGCCACCCCCTCTGCCTACCTGCCTATCGGTCTAATACACTGTGTATCCTTGGACGTTCAGCTCCCAGAGACATGCATCCTTTAGCCACGTCTCAATGATGGCCACAATATCATACCTGCCAATCTGTAGCTGTACGACAAGATCATCCACCTTATTCCTTATGCTGCGTGCATTTAAGTATAACATCTTAAGACCAGTACTTGGTACTTTTCGCTTTGATTTCACTGCAACTTTATTGCACTGCAACTCATCCCAATGGCTACAAATTTGCCCCATCACCTGCCTGTCTTTCCTGACATCTTTACTGCTCACTATCTTAGATTTATTCCGGTTCCCATCCCCCTGCCAAGTTAGTTTAAACCCTCCCTAACAGCTCTATTAAACCTTCCCGCCAGGATATTGGTCCCCTTCGGGTTCAGGTGTAACCCATCCTTTTTGAAGAGGTCATTCTTCCCCCAGAAGAGATCCCAATGATCCAAAAATCTGAAGCCCTGCCCCCTACACCAGTCTCTCAGCCACGCATTCATCCGCCTGATCCTACTATTCTTGCCCTCGCTAGCACGTGGCACAGGTAGCAATCCCGAGATTACTACCCTGGAGGTCCTGCTTCTCAGCTTCCTTCCTAACTCCTGGAAATCTCTCTTCAGGACCTCCTCCCTTTTCCTATCTATGTCATTGACAAGACAACCTATGTCATTGTACCAAGACATCTGGCTGCTCGCCCTCTCCCTTCAGAATATTTTGGACCTGATCCGAGACATCCTGTACCCTGGCACCTGGGAGGCAACACATCACGTGGGTATCTCTATCAGGCTCACAGAGTCTCCTGTCCATTCCCCTGACTATGGAATCCCCTATGACTACCACATTTCTCTTCTCCCTCCTTCACTCCTGCACAACAGCGCCAGGCTCAGTGCCAGAGACCCAGTCACCGTGGGCGTCCCCTGTCAGATCATGCACCTCAACAGCATCCAAAACAAGATACTTGTTGCTGAGGGGGCAGCCACAGGGGTGGTCTCCACTATCCGGGCATTTCCCTTCCCTCTCCTGACAGTCACCCAGCTTTGTGACCCCTCTAGCCTAGGGATGACTACCTCCCTGTAGCTCCTGTTTATCACCTCTTCACTTTTTCTATTAAGCTGTAGGTCATCAAGCTGCAGCTCCAGATCCCTAACACGGTCTCTGAGGAGCTGCATCTCGGTGCACCTGGCGCAGATGTGGCCATCAGGGAGGCTGGAGGTCTCCCAGGATTCCCACATCTGACACCCTGAACAAAACACTAACCCTGCAGGCATGCTACCTAATTCTACAGGAATGAAACAGGAAAAATAAGTCTGCTTACCCACTTACCTCGCCAAAGACACAAACTTTTTCAACCATTAGCTGTGTGAGCCCTGCTATTCCTCTGTTTGTCTGGGCCAATTCACCAAGGGGGAGAAAAAAGAGTTGGGGCCTCACTCTTGCCTCTTCCCGTTACTGCCTAAGCCCGTTGAGCCAAAGCCCTGCACTCTGCTGCCACTCACTCTGCTGCCCGCTGTATAGGGTGGTCTCCTTTTTAAACTCTCCACGCTGTCCTGTCTACGTCACGCGCCTGCACAGTCTTGTCCTTCTTTCATCAAAGAAGTTTTTTAAAAAACTACCTTCCTTCAGAATTCAGCTCTCTCGCCGCTCTTCTTGTCCCGATCCAAAAGGCTTACTATACGCAAAATGTGATGCATTTTATTGTAAGTATCCTTGACAGAGAGGGCAATGCCGAAGTGTCTTTGCGAGAGATCTGGAAAGAATACAATATGAAATTGGCAATCGCCAACGTTGGAGATGCTCTCGATAAGTTAACAGTCTCGATGAGAAATGGCGTTTGGAGGAAACTATGTCCCGAGGCAGTGAACGATTTTAAAGGCTTCGAACCATCAACAGTAAATATGGCAATTGTGAGTTTGGCTACTGTACATACATTATTTCTACTTTATATAGGCTGTGTATTTTTATGCATTATTTGGTATGATTTGGCAGCTTCATAGCTGAAAGGTTACTGGAGAGAGTGTTTCTGCTGAGAGCGCTTGCGCCGTGTTTCTGCTGAGAGCGCTTCCGTCAAGAGTACTGCCGTGAGATTTTTGCTGTTTATATAGGCTGTGAATTTATCATATCATTCCTGCCTTTACTATATGTTACTGTTATTTTAGGTTTTATGTGTTATTTGGCATGATTTGGTAGGTTATTTTTTGGGTCAGGGAATGCTCAAAATTTTTTCGCATATTAATAAATGGTAATTGCTTATTCACTTTACAACATTCCGACTTACAAAACTGTTTCATAGGAACGCTCTACCTTCGGGTAGCGGGGGCAATCTGTATATGGATTTCAGCAAGGCATTTGATAAGGTACCCCATGCAAGGCTTATTGAGAAAGTAAGGAGGCATGGGATCCAAGGGGAAATTGCTTTGTGGACCCAGAACTGGCTTGCCCACAGAAGGCAAAGAGTGGTTGTAGATGGGTCATATTCTTCATGAAGGTCGGTGACCAGTGGTGTGCCTCAGGGATCTGTTCTTGGACCCCTACTCTTCGTGATTTTTATAAATGACATGGATGAAAAAGTGGAGGGTTGGATTAGTAAAATTGCTGATGACACAAAGGATGGGGGTGTTGTGGATAGTGTGGAGGGCTGTCAGAGGTTATAGCGGGACATTGATAGAATGCAAAACTGGGCTGAGAAGGGGCAGATGAAGTTCAACCCAGATAAGTGTGAGGTGGTTCATTTTGGTGGTCAAATATGATGGCAGAATATAGTACTAATGGTAAAACTCTTGGCAGTGTGGAGGATCAGAGAGATCTTGGGGTCTGAGTCCATAGGACACTCAAAGCTGCTACGCAGGTTGACTCTGTGGTTAAGAAGGCATACGGTGCATTGGCCTTCATCAACCGTGGAATTGAGTTTAAGAGCTGAGAGGTAATGCTGCAGCTATATAGGACCCTGATCAGACCCCACTTGGAGTACTGTACTCAATTCTGGTCGCCTCACTACAGGAAGGGATGTGGAAACCATAGGAAGGGTGCAGAGGAGACTTACAAGGATGTTGCCTGGAATTGGACAGCATGCCTTATGAGAATAGGTTGAGTGAACTCGGCCTTTTCTCCTTGGAGTGATGGAGGATGAGAGGTGACCTGATAAAGGTGTACAAGATAATGAGAGGCATTGATCGTGTGGCTAGTTAGAGGCTTTTCCCCAGGGCTGAAATGGCTAGCATGAGAGCGCACAGTTTTAAGGTGCTTGGAAGTAGGTACAGAGGAGATGTCAGGCGTAAGTTTTTTACGCAGAGAGTGGTGAGTGAGTGGAATGGGCTGCCGGCGACGTTGGTGGAGGCGGATACGATAGGGTCTTTTAAGATACTCCTGGATAGGTACATGGAACTTAGAAAAATAGAGCCTAGGTAGTTCTAAGGTAAGGACATGTTCGGCACAGCTTTGTGGGCTGAAGGGCCTGTATTGTGCTGTAGGTATTCTATGTTTCTATGTTTCAAAACATCGATTGTGCTTTTTTCCATAGATATTGCCTGGCCTGCTGAGTTCCTCCAGCATTTTGTGTGTGTGTTGCAAGGGAGGGAAAGTATACCTGGTGGTAAAATCCTATTGGAGTTTGTGGAAGTTGCAAATAATGATATGTTGGGCGCACAGGTCCCAATATGTAAGAGAAAAGGAAGGCAAAAACTGGAAATAAATTCCCAGTTGGTCTGATGTCTGTAGCAGAGAAAAAGCTGGAAACAACTTGTAGTGTTCTTGTGCAGTGTGTTGAAACTCTGACTGAACACCAAGTTAAATCAGAGCCAATGAAGACGGAGTCGTAGTAAGGTTAACCATTTACTGTTCACTCTTCCACATTAACATTGTATGGTGAAAACTGTTGATAAAAAAATACAAACATATACAGCGTCTGTTTCATTCTGGAGACCACACGTTCTCTCTTCTTTTAGCGAGTGTCTCCAGCCGCCCCTAGTAGTGGGCGAGGGGGGTCCTGTCAAACCACCATCGGGCTTGAGCCCACCCCGCATTTGAAATTGAAAAGCCGGCACGCGCACCGCCCGAACCGTCGCTTCCTTAACAGAAACCGCATTAACATTTTTACTCCAAATACTTTCTCATGAACGTAAGGCGTTTCTTCTATAATGTTTCTTTGTGGGTAGAAACAGAGCTCTTCATGATCATGCTGCACGCATGGCACCCACCTTCGCACCTTCCCGAACCGGAGGTTACACACAAGATGCGGGGAAGCTGGGGGTGATGTCATCACATGCCGCGATATACCATAGACAATGAATTTACCTTTGTTATACTGTAACTTAATTATCAACCTTTAACTTTAACTAGAAATTAGTTACAAACAAATCATTTAAAACATAGACCCAACAAAGACAAATAAATGCCTTAAGGGCAACAGGCAACTGAAGAAGTGGCAAAAGCACATATAGAAAATGTTAACTGGAATGAGCAAATTCAACCTTGACATAAGATACAGAAGTCATTTGGATAACTGGTTGAACCAGACAGAACAGATGAATGGAACCAATGGATGTGCTGTATTTGGGTTTTCTGGATTAGACATTACAGAGAAGATTATCAAACAAAATGAGACATCTGAATATCCTGAATAAATACACAGTGTGAATTGAGGACTGATTACCAAACAAAAAACAATAGGAAAGAACAGGACAATTTGGAGTTGGGAGGCTGTGAACAGAGGGGTTCAGCAGAGTTTGGTGCTGAGACCTCAACAGTTCACTATCCTTACTGATATAGCTATGTGTAATGTAGACGTTTGTTGATGATATAAAACTTGATGGTATTGTTGGATGCCAGGAGAACACTTGAGGTGATTTAGGTAGATTGAATGAAGGGACAAGGACATCATAGGTGGAATATAATGTGGAAAATATGAGGTTACCTAGTTTGGTGGAAAGAAAAAGTGAAGGTTTTCAATGAGATTGAAAGGTGTTGGTATTTAGAGAGATCAGGGTATCCTTGTATCCAAATCACTGAAAAGTTAATTCAGCAGCAATTCGGAAACCAAGAAGTATGTCGACCTTTACTACAAGTGGATTTGAAAAAAAGATTAGCAATGCCTTGCCCCAAATAGACCCCACATGAGATCATATTTGGAATATTCTTTGGAATTCAGGTCTTCCTGCCTATGATTGAGTCCTGGGTTAGCCTGTTTGTTGTCTAAAGTTTGGCTTTATTTGTCGCATATACATTGAAACACTTTCTGATGGGAAAAAGGATCTAGTGCTTTCCTGGCACGAATAAGCTCTTCTCTGGCTTCCAGCTGGGTACAAGTGTCGATTATAACCAAGGTTTCGATGACAAACTCTGCCACCTTCTTCAGGGATGGTGCTTGGGCATATCTAGTCCTGTGGTATTTATATTCTCATATTCCGTCCCTCCTGATTGGTTATTCCTCAACCAATCAGCTTTCTGATCTCCCATCTAAGGAAGCTCAAGTCACAGCTTATGGGGGTCAATGATGACCTGGGACTCAGGTTGGCTGGCATTTACAGGATTCCCTGTGAATGTGGAGCAGCGTGTATTGGCCAGACGGGATGCACGGTCTGTTTCAAGGAGCATAGGAGAAGTATCCATTTGGGTTTCCTGGAGAAATTGGTGATAGCAGAACACTGCATTTGCAATGACCATAGAATGACTTTGGCACAAAACTACTGTGCCACGCCAATGGCTTTTGGGGCCACCCGGTAAAGCAAGCTGTTGAAATAAAACTAGAGGAAAAGAATTTTAACAAAGATGAAGGTCTCACTCTAACTAAGAACTGGAATTTGATTGTAAGCAAGTGGGAGATCGGAGACCTGATTGGATGAGGACTAACCAATCAGGAGGGATGGAATATGGGGGTATAAATACAATTGGACTAGATATGCCCAGGCATTATCCCCGATGAAGATGGCAGAGGTTGTCCTCGAAACGTTGGTTATAATCGATATCTGTAGCTGGCTGGAAGCCCAAGAAGAGCTTATCTGAGCTTTAGCTGAACTGGAAGAATGAGGTGTGATTCCCTGAAACATACAATATATTGAAGAAGCCTGAAAGGATAAATGCAAAATTGATGTCTAAAACCAGAGGTCACAGTCTCAAAATAAGTGTTGAAGAATCTTTGGCTGTGGAGGCATAGTTGTTCCTAGATATAAAGGGAAGGAAAGGACAGGGATTTAGTAAGATCAGCGGCACTGAAGTTCAGCAGTGATTTAATTGAATACTGAACAAGCAGAAGAGAGCTACTTTATTTGCTCTTGTATTCTTCTGTATTTAGTACAGGGTGTTTAAAATGGATGACTGTGGCTTTAAGGTTATGACCTTAAGTACAAAGTCATATAATTGACTGACCCCTGTGTTGTGTGAATTGTCTGGAGAGGTCCTTAGAATGTTGTGCTGAATTCCTGGGTCTGAGAAAGTGTTCAGTTTCCCACCCAGAAAGTTGCACAATGAACCCAGCCATTACACTGTATTTCTGCAGCATACACTTTGGACTTTACAGGGAAGCAACTAAAAAAATTGCAGCAATTTTTGAGAAATTGTTCATAATCTCAAACAACCAGTATTGAAAACTTTTGAGTATTAGTACTGCATTGCCAAGATGCTACAATAGAAATATAGCAACAAACATTCCTTCCAAAACTCAAACCGTGCAGGTTTAGGCGTTAATCCTTATTGATTCATGGCGCTCTCTGTCAAAGTTCAATCCAATGTGAAGATGTAATTAGCAAATCCTGTGTGCACAAGTTCTCCAAGAGGAATACCAGACATGAAAGAACTATTCAACTGTGTTCTATACATGTAGTGTCAGCTGTAGTATAAAAGCAATTGCTGATGCCTGATTTTGCTGTCTTGCAGATGGAGAGGAGTCTTTTATAGATTTATGATAATTATGGTAAATTGGTCTTATGTTAGCCACCCCTGTTAACATTGTTATGCTGAGTATAATTCTGCACAAATAAGACTCATTACACTATTACCTACAGAAACACAGAGAGAAAGGAAAACTAATATTCATTATTGCTACCAATCAGAAAATTGAAAGCATATTTCTATATATTTAATATGGGCTTGTGGTGAGCTTCTTAAAAACTATTCACTGTGTGTTTGAATTCGTTTGAAAACTTCATTCTGACTTTTGAATCTTTGGTTAATTCATAATGCGAGGTATACTCAGAAAAGAATTGGATGTAGGTTTCTGAATACTGCCCAGTAACAGGGCAGAAGAAAACAAGTTGATGTTTTTCCATGCATTATATCCAAATGAAATCCTTTTGAGTGGGAACATTCTTTAATTGGAGGAGTTTCATTATTCATTTTTATTATTGTAAAATATTATTGTGCTATTTTTAAAAATCTACCCAATACTTAAATAAGTATTTTGAAGCATAGTAATTCAAAGATCTGTGTTTGTCTATCTCCCCACTTTACATCTCTACAAGGTACTTGCTTGTTTGTTGGCTGTACTAGGTGCCTGGCAGTCCAAGACAGTGATGGGATAAAGCTCCCAAATCAAAATAAGGTAATTGGGACATTTATCTGTTTTTAAGCACAACACAGTTATTTTATTGGTAATACAAACTATACTCCTGAAACTTTTTCTGAAATATTAGAGGTCTCTGTAGGTGGTAGACGTCATGGCCCCAGCTTGCCCTGCTTAATAGTTGGATTACCATTTGGTGGCTCATTATGTAAAAAATCACCAGCTGATCCTCTTTTCTTCAAAACAATGTGACAGCAGGTTCCCCCTGCCAGACCGGGGAGAGAGGTTCCTCTTGAAAAAAGAATTCAGCTGTTTCTTTACCACCTCTTCCCTGAATGTGTCTCCATAGTAACAAGTATAAATTGGCAGGTTTTGATTTTGGGCAGATCGCCCTGCTCTCAATCTGACCTAGCTGTCAGTGGTTTCCAGCTGGGTTCCAATGTAAGTTTAAGGCATGGTCCATCATCCTCCGTCTTGGCACATTACAACCTCCAGGACTCAATATCAAACTCAACAATTTCTTGTAACTCGTGTTTGTTGTCTGTATAAGAACTGATAGATAGGATTATCCATCTGTGATATCAACTCAGATTTTATCCCTTCTCAGATATAGCTTGATCTCCTGGGCATTTCAAACACTCTCCTTTTATTTTCAGTTCTCTATATCTCTGATCTACATTTCATACCTTTTACATGTTCCTTTTCTGTTTTCTAGCTCTTTGCACCTGCCTTCAATAATCAATTAGCCAGGTTGATATCAATATGATGCGGTCTCTGTCAAGGTTGCAGCTCAAATTTAGTTGCTTTTTATAGTTTCTTTTTAGGCTTATAGGGATGGTTTTGGGGACAGAGAGGGGAGTTAGGATTTAGGGACAGGGATGTGGGGGAATCAGAGGACAAGATAGAGTCTCAGCCACCACTCCACATTCAAAAACCAGTGATCAGTTGGATGTTGGCCCCGCAGACTGGCGAGGATGTTGGTGGGCTCCCAGGTCAGCAAATCGTTGGCATTTTCCAGGATCGAATTTCCATGCGGGCAGGAGACATGACGGCGAGTGACCCCTAAGTACGTGAGTTGGTGAGACCAGAGTTCAAGGCCTAGTGTTCTGTGTCCTGTCATCAGCAAGTCTGGAGCTTGAGGCCTAGAGTTCAGGTCCACATCCAGGGACCTCGTTTATCGTCATTGGAGAATCCTGGGTCAATACCGAAGATTGATCGGAAGTCTGGAAGTCGAGGCCCAGTAGCTGGAGCCCCAAGTCTGTGAAGCTTCTGAGTGTACTGGGAAGTTGCATGCCCAATATCTGAATCCACGAGTAAACCGGAGGCTGGAGACTGAAGACAGCCTGTCTAGCGTTAGAGGACTGTGTGTGTGCGTGGGTGGGTGGGTGGGAGGAACGGGCTTATTTTCCTGTTGTAGCTCTGACATTTGGTAGGTTCTGTTTTGTTCCGCCAAGCATGGACTGGATGCTATGTTGGTGCCGACACTTGTAGGCTGCCCTAGGCACACCCTTGGATGTGTTGGTTGTTAACACAAATGACACATCACTATGTGTTTCGATGTACACATGGCATCACCCTGTCTTCCCTTTGTGTTATCCATTCTTTACCCACATTTTCAACAACCTGAAAGAAACTTGTTTTCTCATTTTCCCCATTCTAAAGAAGGGGCTTTGATCTGAAACTTTATTCCCACCTGATTTTAAACATCTTTTGTTTTTTATTTTAAGTTGGAGTTCCGTATCTCCTGTTTTCATCAAAACTATTGGAAGGTGCCCATTTCTTTTCTAATTTTTTTCTTTGAATTTCAGGGAATTTGGCAGAATCCTAAAATTCAGATCTGATTTCTAACCCCAATTCCACTTTTCCCCCTTCCCTTTCTAGCTGATATGCTTATTAACCTTCATCTTTCCCAGTCCAATTACCTCTGCCCCTGTCTCACCATTTCTCTCTGCTTTAAGTTTTCTCAGTCCTAGTGCCTGGTTTTAACCCAAAACATTGGCAGCTCAAGTTCAAGCTCCTTCCAACCAGCTTCCCCTGCACCCTTTTCTGGAGAGAACTGATTAGTAAAATGTTGGATAATAAATAGAGCTTTTACTGTACAGAGCAATCAAAACTTACAGCCAATCACTCTGAATTCCAGTTTGGTCCCTAATGCTCTTTTAATTTCTTGATGAAACACAGTTAATCAGATTCAGAGGTTGCTGACCAAAATTGAGAACTAAATAGTTGGCAGCATCTTCATTCCAGAATCATGGTTGAGGGAATTTTGAACACAGTTTCAAATTACAGTCAAATGCATTTAAAATTATTAAAGCAAGAAGTCACTGAACTTCGACTTTGATAGTTGAAAGCTTACTGAAGATTGAAACCAGGCGACTTGGCTATGAATTCCAAGCAATTAAAATCAAAGCTTCCAACTAGCAATTGTAAATTAAAAACCAATTTAAACCCTGGGTGTTCGTTGCCCCTTTCAGTATACCAGTCGTGGTTTGCGTGATGCAGCGGGGTGCCAGGGCAGTGCAGCGGTTAGTACGAGCTGGAACTCGGAGTTCAATTTCAATGCCGTCTGTTGAAGTTTGTACATTCTCCCAGTGAGTGTGTGGGTTTCCTTCACGTGCTCCAGTTTCTTCCCACAGTCCAAAGATGTACTGGCTAGTAGTCTAATTGGTCATTTTAAGTTGTCCCATTATTAGGACAGGGTTAAATTGGTGGATTACTGGCCAATAAGGCTCATTGGGCTGGAAAGGTCTGTTCCACGCCATATTTCTAAATAAATAAAATAAAATAATGTGTTGCAGTAAAGCAGCTTGAAACAAAATTTTAGACAAGGCAGGGGTTCCCAACCTGGGATCCATCTTGCTTAATGGTATTGGTCCATGGCATAAAAAAGGCTAGGAACCCCACCATAGAGCATAGGAGCAGAATTAGGCCATGTGGCCTATCTAGTCTGCTCCAACATTGGCTGATTTATTATCCCTCTTAATCCCATCGGCTGATTTATTACCCCTCTTAATCTCATTGGCTGATTTATTATCCTTCTTAATCCCATTCTCCTGCCTTTGACTCTCTTGTTAATCAAGAACCTGTCAACCTCCACTTTAAATGCACCTAGTGACTTGGACGCCACAGCTGTTTGTGGCCATAAATTGCACAGATCCACCACCCTCAGGCTAAAGAAATTCCTCCTCATCTCTATTCTAAAGGGATGTCCTTCTAATCTGAGGTTGTGCCATACAGTTCTAGACTCTCCTGCTGCAGGAAACACTCTCTCCATGTCCTTTCAATACTCTATACATTTCAATTAGTCTTCCCCCCACATTCTCTTAAATGTCAGTGAGTACAGGCACAGAGCCATCAAAATGCTCCTCTTTCATTTCTGTCCAATTATCATCAACATATCGCCTGAAGCACAATGGTTTCCAACACACTTGGCCACTGTTATACTATGATTAGGAATCCCTACCATTGCATATCTAGTCCACATTCCCAGAAATCTGCTCATCTGGCTGTCCTCCTCCTACCTGCATATAGGCTGAGGCTAAAGAGCAGGACTCCAGGGATAAGGATAACAAAAAGGTGAACGTGGGATGCAGAAGAGCAGCTACAGGATCGCTTCGAGTCAGTGGACTGGGCCATATTCAAGGACTTATCAAAGGATCTGAACAAATACACCATAGTTGTCACGGACTTTATAAAAACTGTTGTAGACCAATGTGTCCTCACAAATTCATCTAGAGCCTTCCCCAACCAGAAGCTCTGGATGAACCAAGAGATCTGCAATCTGATGAGGGCACGATCAGTGGCAATCGTACAAGAGGTCCAGGTACGACCTCCGGAAAGCCATCCTACGTGTGAAGTGACAGTTCCAGACCAAACTTGAATCACTGAAGGATGCTCGACAGCTGTGACGGGGTTTGAATGCTATCAGCTCCTACAAGATGAAACCAAGTGACATAGATTTTGTTCCCCAATGAGCACAATGCCTTTTATGCTTACTTTGTCTGTCAAAACATGGAGGCACCTTCACAAGCTGGTTACATGCATGACAGCTTTTTTGGAACCAACAGGGAAGATATGGAATCTGACAACTCCCACTCAGTAGTTGGATGCATCTGTCATGATGACAATTGGCACTCTGGGTTGAAATGCGTCAAAAGAAGGTCGGATGACAGCATTTTCTTCAGCTGATCTTGGCATTGCTTAGACCATTTCCACACAGCACCCTTGTTGAGCAAGGCCTTGATTGGCTCCCTCTGTCAGGGCATTACTGGGAGAAATGCTGGATAATAACTGAACATGCTCAAAAATTATCATAAAGAGCTGACATCTGATGGTGGAGCCATCTTTAAGACAGTAGTAATGATTTTTTCAAGATTTGGGCGACAACCATGCTCGTCTGTGATGGATCCCAGATACTTGATTGAAGACATCAGGAGGCTGCACTTTCTGCCTGAAGTCACAATTCAAAGTCTTGTGGTTTGTCAAGACATGGTCCAGGCATTGGTAGAGCTCTGTCTGATCTGTGCCCATCACAATGATGTCATCAAGCTAGGCAGCAACATCATCAATACCACTCAGCATGGCATCCAAGAGTTGTTGGGAAATTGAAGGAGCCACCTTTTCCCTGAAAGGTAGGCAGAAGAAGGAAAACAGCTGCTGTGAATTTTCCACCAGTTCTCCTTGGATGGAGGTTTCAGCCAAATCCAACTTTGCAAGGTAGCCTTCATCATTCAATTTTGCAAAGACATCTGCTGGTACCAGTAATGGGTACTGGTGTGCCTCCAGAGTCACGTTGAGACCAGTCGAGAGGTCAGCACACAACCTCACTGTACCGTTGGCTTTCTTGATAACTAGTCTTGGAGGTGTCCACAATGAGTAGTTAACTGCGTTGAGCCAACTAACTTGTCGCAGATAATCTAGCTCTCTCTACGTGACTGGCAAGGTAGTGTGTGGTACTGTCTTTTGGTTGTGGAAGACTTGCTTAGCATCCTGACAGAGATGAAGTTCTGCTTGCTGTTCGGTACCAGCAGCCTACACCTTCTTGAAACACTGTTGCATAGCATTGTTTCGGTCGTTGTTGTAAAGACTCACGTACTGGTGGCGGTATGCCATCTACTGCCATGATTTGAATGGCCAATGTCCTTGTATAGACCTGGTCCAGAGGGATGCTCCAGAGATCAAGCTTATCTATCCAGTCAATGCTAAGGACATTCAGATCTGGCTGGTGTGTTAGGTAACTCACTATTGACTTGGTTACCTTTCAGCTTCACCATGGAGTGCGTTTTGCCAATCAGTTGGAATATTTCACCCAATATACTGCAGGGGGAATGATGAGCTGATTTGACTGGTAGGGACCCAAGTGCCCACTGTGTGCATTTGGAGATAATGGTGATGCCTAATGCCACATTGAGTTACAGCTTGACCAGCTAATGGTTGATAAATAAGTTGACGTACTTTCTCCTGAGGCTGAAGTCAACTTTGAACGAACATGACCATTAAATTTCTTCCAGATTTTGATGGCTTTTGAAACTTCTTGTCCTTGTGTTTCACTGGCCTAGAATTCAATGAAGGATGGCTAAAGCCTTCTTTGCATCCACGACGTTGGCACTTGCTGCAAATGTGTTTCTTGTATTGGCAGTTTCTTGTATAATGCCACGCACCACAGTTCCAACAGGCTGCTTGGAGACTTGCTGAATGATGATATCTGCGCTATTGGAAACTGCATCGACATGAATCTGTTAGACCAGATTGGAATGGTGTTTCAGGCTGATCAAACACTGTCGTTCTTCAGTGACAGCTTGTAGAGTCATATCGGGGTCTTGCTCCAGTCTGGCCAGGAGCCGCTTGTGAATATCATGCAGATGCCATTCTGGCATAGACAACACCGATATACATGGCATCAGTGGCAGGCCATGAGAGGCAATCAGCTGCAGCATTATTATTTTCCCTTCGAGGTCTTGTACGTCAGTGGTGAATTCCGAAATGCAGACCAGGTAGTGCTGCTGCCATGCAGGCCAAGGGTCTAACGCTTCGGCCTTTGCATGCATGAGGGGTTTGCGGTCAACGAACGCCGTGAAATGGTATCTCTCCAGTAGAAAATACAATTTGCAGACAGCCATGTGGAGACTGAGAAGCTTGTGGTCAAACATGCTGTACTTCCTCTCGGGGGGGGGGGTGCGGGGAGGGAAGAGCTGCTGGCTGAAGAAAGCAGGTGGCAGTCACACACCTCCAAACAACTGCCCATTCCCAACTCCCACAGGATAAACTGAGGCATCAGTAGTGACGGCTATAGGTGCACTGGGGAGAGGGGGAACCGGTGGTGACGGCTATAGGTGCACTGGGGAGAGGGGGCACCTGTGGTGACAGCTAAAGGTGCACTGGGGAGGGTGGGGCCAGTGGCGACGGCTATAGGTGCTCTGGGGAGAGGGGGCACCTGTGGTGACGGCTATAGGTGCACTGGGGAGAGGGGGCACCAGTGGCGACGGCTGTAGGTGCACTGGGGAGAGGGGGCACCAGTGGCGACGGCTATAGGTGCACTGGGGAGAGCGGGCACCAGTGGTGACGGCTATAGGTGCACTGGGGAGAGGGGGCACCTGTGGTGACGGCTATAGGTGCACTGGGGAGAGGGGGCACCAGTGGCGACGGCTATAGGTGCACTGGGGAGGGGGCGGGCCAGTGGTGACGGCTATAGGTGCACTGGGGAGAGGGGGCACCAGTGGTGATGGCTATAGGTGCACTGGGGAGAGGGGCACCAGTGGTGATGGCTATAGGTGCACTGGAGAGAGGGGGCACCTGCGGTGACAGCTAAAGGTGCATTGGGGAGGGGGCGGGCCAGTGGTGACGGCTATAGGTGCACTGGGGAGAGGGGGCACCTGTGGTGACGGCTAAAGGTGCATTGGGGAGGGGGCGGGCCAGTGGTGACGGCTATAGGTGCACTGGGGAGAGCGGGCACCAGTGGCGACGGCTGTAGGTGCACTGGGGAGAGGGGGCACCAGTGGCGACGGCTATAGGTGCACTGGGGAGAGGTGGCACCTGCAGGGCCACACTTGCTAGAGCTCATTTGGTGTCAACAAATGCTCTGGTCATGTCTGCTGACCACTCAAGTGTGCGATTAGGGGTACCGACATTAAGCACACTATACCAGGGGAGTATAAGTTCAGCAGCTCACAGAATGAAACAGCGATACAAATTCACCATACCGTAAAACTCTAGCAGTGGGAAGTCCATAATAGCAGTGACTTCTGAAAGAAGGGGTGCTACACCTTTTGCGGAGATGCAGTGGCCAAGAAAGGAAATACAACCCAAAATGGCATTTAGTGGGATTAATAATTAGCCCATGTTGGCTTAAGCACTTGAAAAGTGTGTGGGGATGTGATAAGTGTGCGGTTTTGGATGTGCTGGTGACAAGTATATCATCCAGCTACAGCCATAGAAAAGTATAGCACAGAAACAGGCATTTCAGCCCATCTAGTCCATGCTGTAGCCCTCCATACTTTTACCATCGATATACCTATTCAAACTTCTCGTAAACATTGAAATCGTTCTCATGTGCACTTCCAGCGCTGGTAGCTCATTACACACTCTCACAGTGAAGAAGTTTCCCCTCATGTACACCTTAAACTTCTCACCTTTCACCCTTAACCCATGACCTCTAGTTGTAGTCCCACCCAACCTCAGTGGAAAAAGCCTGCTTGCATTTCCCCTATCTCATAATTCTATATACCTTTATCAATCTTCTATGTTCCTACGAATAAAGTCCTAATCTATTCAATCCTCCCTTCTAACTCTGGTCCTCCAGACCTGGCAATATCCTTGTAAATTTTTTCTGAGCTCTTTCAACCTTATTTACATCTTTTCTATAGGTAGGTGACTAAAACTGCAAGCATTACTCCAAATTAGGCCTCACCAACGTCTTATACAACTTCAACATAACATCCCATTTCCTCTACTCAGTACTTGGAGTTATGAAGGCCAATGTGCCAAAAGCTTTCTTTAAGACCCACTCTACCTGTGATACCACTTGCAATGAATTATGGGCCTGTGTTTCCAGATCCCTTTGTTCAACTGCACTCAATAGTGCCCTACCGTTCACCGTGTAAGACTTATTCTGGTTGGTCCAACAAAAGTGCAACACCTCACACTTGCCTGCATTAAATTCCATCTAACATTTTTCAGTCCATTTTTCCAGCTGGTCCAGATCCCTCTGCAAGCCACAATAGTCTTCCTCACTGTCCACTAGACACACATTCTTGGTGTTATCTGCAAAGTCGCTGATACAGTTAACCACATTATCATCCAGATCATTGATAGAGATGACAAACAACAACTGAGCCAACACCAAGCCCTATAGCACTGCAGGAAGAGAGGCAACCATCTACTACCACTCTCTGCCTTCTCCCAGACAAAGCCAAAGTCTAATCCAATATTTCTACCTCATCACCGAATCACTGAACCTTCTTACATAGAACATGGAAATTTACAGCACATTACAGGCTCTTCAGCCCACTATGTTGTGCCGACCATGTAACCTACTCTAGAGACTGCTAAGAATTTCCCTAGCCCTCTATTTTTCTGAGCTCCATGTACCTATCTAAGAGGCTCTTAAAAGACCCTATTGTATCCTCTTCCACCACCGCCACCGGCAGTGCATTTCACGCACCCACCACTATCTGTGTGAAAAACTTACCCCTGACATTCCCTCGGTACCTATTTCCAAGCACCTTAAAACTATGCCCCCTCGTGTAGGCCATTTCAGCCCTGGGAAAAGCCTCTGGCTATCCACACAATCAATGCCCCTTATCATCTCATACACCTCATCAGGTACCCTCTCATCTTCCGTTGCTCCAAGGAGAAAAGGCCTAGTACAATCAACCTATTGTCATAAGGTACGCCCTCCAATCCAGGAAATATCCTTGTAAGTCTCCTCTGCACTCTCTCTATAGTATCCACATCCTTCCTGTAGTGAGGTGACCAGAACTGAACACAGTATTCCAAGTGGGGTCTGACCAAGGTCTTATATAGCTGTAACATTAACTCACGGCTCTTGAACTCAATCCCACGGTTGATGAATGCCAACACACCATACGCCTCTTAACAACACTGTCAATCTGCGCAGCAGCTTTGAGTATCCTATCCACATGGACCCAAAGATCTCTCAGATCCTCCACACTGCCAAGAGTCTTACCATTTATATTATATTCTGTCTTTAAATTGGACCTACCAAAATGAACCATTTCACACTTATCTGGGTTGAAGTCCACCTGCCACTTCTCAGCCCAGTTCTGCATTCTATTGATGTCCCACTGTAACCTCTGACAACCCTCCAGACTATCCACAAAATCCCCAACCTTTGTGTCATCAGCAAACTTACTAACCCACCCTTCTACTTCATCCAGGTCATTTATAAAAATCACAAAGACGAGGGGTCCCAGAACAGATCCCTGCGGAACACCACTGTTCACCGACCTCCATGCAGAATATGAACCATATACAACCACCCTTTGCCTTCTGTGGTCAAGTCAGTTCTGCACCCACAAAGCAAAGTCTCCTTGGATCCAATGCCTCCTTACTTTCTGAAGGAGCCTCGCATGGGGAACCTTATCAAATGTCCCACTGAAATCCACATATACTACATCCATTGCTCTACCTTCATCAATGTGTTTTGTTACATCCTCAAAGAATTGAATCAGGCCAGTAAGACATGACCTGCCTTTGACAAAGCCATTCTGACTATCCCTAATCAGGTTATATCTCTCCAAATGCTCATAAATCCTGTCTCTCAGGATCTTCTCCAACAACCTGCCTACCACTGAAGTCAGACTCATTGGTCTATCATTTCCTGAATTATCTTTACTCCCTTTCTTGAACAAGGGAAAAACATTTGCAACCCTCCAATCTTCCAGTACTTCTCTTGTCCCTATTGATGACGCAAAGATCATCGCAAGAGACTCAGCAATCTCCTCCCTCGCTTCCCACAGTAGCCTGGGGTACATCTCATCCGGTCCCGGTGACATCTAATTTAAAGCTTTTCAAAAGCTTCAGCAGATCCTCTTTCTTAATGTATGTTCAAGCATTTCAGTCCATGTAAGTCATCCCCACAATTGCCAACGTCTTTTTCCCTGGTGAATACTGAAGCAAAGTATTCATTAAGTACCTCTGCTACCTCCTCCAACTCCATGCACATGTTTCCATTACTGCACCTGATTGGTCCTATTCTCACACGGCTCATCCTCTTGCTCTTCACATACTTGTACAATGTCTTGGGGTTTTCCTTAATCCTGCTCACCAATGCCTTCTCATGGTCTCTTCTGGCTGTCCTAAATCCATTCTTATGCTCCTTCCTAGCAACCTTGCAATTTTTTAGAGCTCTAGCAGTACCTAGTTTCTTGAGTCTTTCATATGATTTTCTTTTCTTCTTAACTAGATTTTCTACATACTTTGTACGCCATGCTTCTTTAACTCTACCATTCTTTCCTTGCCTCAATGGAACATGCCTATGCAGAACTCCACATTTCTGCCATGCATTTCCCTAAGAACATCTGCTCCCAATTTATGCTCCCAAGTTCCTGCCTAATAGTATTATATTTCCCCCACCCCAATTAAATGTTTTCCCAAATTGTCTGCTCCTATCCCTCTCCAGCGCTATGGTGAAGGAGATAGAGTTGTGGTCACTACCTCCAAAATGCTCTCCCACTGAGTGATCTGACACCTGACCAGGTTCATTTCCCAATACCAGATCAAGTATAGCCTCTCCTCTAGTTGGCTTATCTCCATATAGCATCAATAAATCTTCCTGAATATACCTAACAAACACCACTCCAGCTAAACCCTTTGCTCTAAGGAGATGCCGATCAATATTAGGAAAGTTAAAATCTCCCATTGTAACAACCCTTATTATTGCACCATTCCAGGATCTGCCACCCTATCTGCTCCTCGATATCTCTGTTACTATGGAGGATCTATAAAAAAACACCCAGCAAAGTTATTGCCTCTTTCCTGTTTCTGACTTCCACCCACACTGACTCAGTAGACCATTCCTACATGACTTCCTCCTTTTCTGCAGCCGTGACACTATCCCTAATTAGCAATGCCACGCCCCATCTCTTTTGTCTCTTTCTCTGTTCTTTTTGAAGCATCTAAAGCCTGGCACACTCAGCACCCATTCCTGCTCCTGAGACACCCAAGTCTCTGTAATGGCCACAAAGTCATAGTTCCACATATTGATCCACGCTCTAAGTTCATCCACCTTGTTTATGATACTCCTTGCATTAAAATAGACACATCTCAGACCATCAGGCTGAGTGCATCTTTGCTCTAACATCTGCCTATCCTTCCTCACAAACTCCCTACAAGCTGTCTCTGCTTGTGCTCCAACCTCCCTATCCTCTGCCTCTTCACTTCGTTTCCCACTCCACTGCAAATCTAGTTTAAACCTTCCCCAAAAGCATTAGCAAGCCTCCCCACCAGGATATTGGTCCCACTCAGATTCAAGTGCAACCCATCCTTTTTGCACAGGTCACACCTGCCCCAGAAGAGATCCTAATGATGAAAAAATCTCAATCCCTGCCCCCTGCTCCAATCCTTCAGCCGCACATTCCACCTCATTCTATTCCTATACTCACTGTCACACGGCACAGGCAGCAATCCTGAGATTACTACCTTTGGAGCAGTTATTGTTGAGGGGGACAGCCACGGGGGTGCTCTCCACTACCTGACACCCTCCCTACCCTCTCCTGACGGTCACCCACTTAGCTGTGTCCTGTGGCCCCAGGGTGACTACCTGTCTGTACCTCCTGTCTATTAACTCCTCACTCTCCCTGACAAGCCGAAGGTCATCGAGCTGCAGCTCCAGTTCCCTAACACGGTCTTTAAGGAGCTGCACCTGGCGCAGATGTGGCCATCAGGGAAGCTGAAAGTCTCCTGGACATCCCACATCTGACACTCAGAACAGAAAACTGGCCTCGCAGTCGCATCCACTATTCTACTGTGCCAACCCCTTCAAGATACTCCTTTTTAAAACTCTTCTCTCCAACCTGTGTGAAGTTCTCTCTCTCTTTGAAACAATTGGTCCACCACTAATGGATATCCTTGACCAACATTCCATGCTAAAGCCCATGTAGTTAACATCCACTGCCTTGCCTTCATCAACTTTCCTGGTAACTTCATCGAAAAACTCTATAAGATTGGTTAGACATGACCCACCATGCACAAAGCCATGCTGACTACCCTTAATCAGTCTATGTCTATCCAACTACTCAAAAATCTAGTTCCTTAGAATACGTTCAATTCAATCCAATACAATTCACTTTATTTTCCAAGAGGAACTTTGTTTCTGCGGTGGTAAGGACAACATCACAGAACCTAACCATATAACCATATAACAATCACAGCACGGAAACAGGCCATCTTGGCCCTTCTAGTCCGTGCCGAACTTTTACTCTCATCTAGTCCCACCGACCTGCACTCAGCCCATAACTCTCCATTCCTTTCCTGTCCATATAGCTGTCCAATTTAACTTTAAACGACGACATCGAACCTGCCTCAACCACTTCTGCTGGAAGCTCGTTCCACACAGCTACCACTCTCTGAGTAAAGAAGTTCCCCCTCATGTTACCTCTAAACTTTTGCCTTTTAACTCTCAACTCAAATCCTCTTGTTTGAATCTCCCCCATTCTCAAAGGAAAAAGCCTATCCACATCAACTCTATCAATCCCCCTCATAAATTTAAACACCTCTATCAAGTCCCCCCTCAACCTTCTACGCTCCATAGAATAAAGACCTAACTTGTTCAACCTTTCTCTGTAACTTAGGAGATGAAACCCAGGCAACATTTTAGTAAATCTCCTCTGTACTCTCTCAATTTTATTGACATCTTTCCTATAATTCGGTGACCAGAACAGTACACAATACTCCAAATTTGGCCTTACCAATGCCTTACACAATTTCAACATTACATCCCAACTCCTATACTCAATGCTCTGATTAATAAAGGACAGCATACCAAAAGCTTTCTTCACCACCCTATCCACATGAGATTCCACCTTCAGGGAACTATGCACCATTATTCCTAGATCCCTCTGTTCTACTGCATTCTTCAATGCCCTACCATTTATCATGTACGTCCTATTTTGATTAGTTCTACCAAAATGTAGCACCTCACATTTTTCAGCATTAAACTCCATCTGCCATCTTTCATCCCACTCTTCTAACTGGTCTAAATCTCTCTGCAAGCTTTGAAAACCTACTTCATTATCCACAACACCACCTATCTTAGTATCATCTGCATACTTACTCATCCAATTTATCACCCCATCATCCAGATCATTAATATATATGACAAACAACATTGGACCCAGTACAGATCCCTGAGGCACACCGCTACACGATGTCCTCCAATCTGACACGCAGTTATCCACCACTACTCTCTGGAGTCTCCCATCCAGCCACTGCTGAATCCATTTTACTACTTCGATATTAATGCCTAATGATTGAACCTTCCTAACTAACCTTCCGTGTGGAACCTTGTCAAAGGTCTTACTGAAGTCCATATAGACAACATCCACCGCTTTACCCTCGTCAACTTTCCTAGTAACCTCATCAACAAATTCAATTAGGTTTGTCAAACATGAACTTCCATGCACAAATCCATGTTGACTGTTCCTAATCAGACCCTGTCTATCCAGATAATTATATATACCATCTCTAAGAATACTTTCCATCAATTTACCCACCACTGATGTCAAACTCACAGGCCGATAATTGCTAGGTTTACTCTTAGAACCCTTTTTAAACAATGGAACCACATGAACAATACACCAATCCTCCAGCACCATCCCTGTTTCTAATGATATTTGAAATATTTCTGTCAGAGCCCCTGCTATTTCCAAACTAACTTCCTTCAAGGTCCTAGGGAATATCTTGTCCGGACCCAGAGACTTAACCACTTTTATATTCCTTAAAAGCACCAGTATTTCCTCTTTAATCATCATACTTTCCATAACTACCATTCTTGTTTCCTTTACCTTACACAATTCAATATCCTTCTCCTTAGTGAATACCAAAGAAAAGAAATTGTTCAAAATCTCCCCCATCTCTTTTGGCTCCACACATAACTGTCCACTCTGCTTCTCTAAGGGACCAATTTTATCCCTCACTATCCTTTTGCTATTAATATACTGTAGAAACCCTTGGGATTCATTTTCACCTTACTTGCCAAAGCAGCCTCATATCTTCTTAAGATTCTTTTTACATTCTTTATATTCCTTGAGCACCTCATTAACTCCAAGCTGCCTATATTTATTGTAGATCCCTCTCTTTTTTCAAACCAGGTTTCCAATATCCCTTGAAAACCATGGCTCTCTCAAACTTTTAACCTTTCCTTTCAACCTAACAGGAACGTGAAGATCCTGTACCCTCAAAATTTCACCTTTAAATGACCTCCATTTCTCTATTACATCCTTCCCTTGAAACAAATTGTCCCAATCCATTCCTTCTAAATCCTTTCGCATCTCCTCAAAGTTAGCCTTTCTCCAATCAAAAATCTCAACCCTGGGTCCAGTCCTATCCTTCTCCATAATTATATTGAAACTAATGGTATTGTGATCACTGGACCCGAAGTGCACCCCAACATAAACCTTCGTCACCTGACCTATCTCATTCCCTAACAGGAGCTCCAACACTGCCCCTTCGCTAGTTGGTACCTCTATGTATTGCTGCAAAAAAACTATCTTGCACACACTTGACAAACTCCAAACCATCCAGCCCTTTTACAGAATGGGCTTCCCAGTCTATGTGTGGAAAATTAAAATCTCCCACAATCAAAACCTTGTGCTTACTACAAATATCTGCTATCTCCTTACAAATTTGCTCCTCCAGTTCTCGGTCCCCATTAGGTGGTCTATAATACACCCCTATAAGTGTCACTACACCTTTCCCATTCCTCAATTCCACCCAAATAGCCTCCCTAGATGAGTCCACTGATCTATCCTGCCAGAGCACCACTGTTATATTTTCTCTGACAAGCAATGCAACACCTCCCCCTCTTGCCCCTCTTGTGTATCTTGTGTAAGATAAACAACACCACACAGCATATAATTAGAGACAATATAAAATACTCACAATAGGTAATAAATACTAAGAATTAATATGTGTGATTTAAAATACAAATGTACATAATAGAATGGACTGTTTTTACTGCCAAAGGGTGCTATGCATACTATATATTCAAAATTGGATGTTGAGGAGGTGAATGGAGGAAGACACAAAACTGGATAAGACTCTGCTGGTGCTGATGGGCAGGGACCTGTAGCAGCGTCAGGATGGCATGAGAGTCTAGTATGTGTGAAATCCCCCACTAACTGTCGAGCCTTCTTTATTGTCCATCTCCTATGGAGCTGCTGAGTGATTCTGGTTCCTGGCCAATCATTTTACTACTTATTCTGACAATTCTGTTGAGTGGGTTGAGGTTGGTAGTGCTCTTTGCTCTGAACCATGTTGTGCTGTTGTAGAATAATATTGATTCAATGAAGCATTTATAAAATGTCTGGAGAATTGGTGGTTGGACCTGAACTTTCTGCATCTTCCTGAAGGAAAATGGCCGTTGTTGGCACTTGGAGAGCATCAACCCACTGTTGGTCATAAAGGTAATTTTATTTATCTTTACTTGTGCTGAGGTACTTCCAATAATTTTTCCACTACTGATGTCAGGCCCACTGCCTTACTGCCTTGACTAAAAGAAAATCCAAGTATTTTAACGCAGGGTCCATTAGTTGCTGAAAAATCTGTGCTGTGTTTTTCAGCCCAGATAGTATGTGCAGAAACTCAGATAGGCCAAATGGGGTTTTAACAGCAGTTTTGGGAATGTCCTCAGCACACACAGGCACCTGCTGGTAGTCCCTGACCAAGTCCACGTTAGAAAAAAATTATCCTTCCGGCTAAATATGCTGAAAAGTTTTGATTATGTGGAACTGGGTAATGATTTGGGTGGTAGAGTGTTAAGGTAGCAGTAACCTCTGCATGGATAGTAACCTCCATCGAGCTTAGGACCATGTGGAGAGGTGATGCCCAAGGGCTATTTGACCCTTGTACAATGCCAAGCATTCCCATGTTAGCAAACTCAGACTTTGCACTGGCCAGCTTTTCTGAGTCCAGTCTACACGCACAGGCGTGGACCAGCGAGCCAGGTGTGGGACCGTGCTGCTTGACCACATGCTTTGTGACTGTAGTGAAAAACGTGAGCTTAGTGTGGTTTGGGAATTCATCCAGGCGAGCGAGTTCACGCGTGGTGGTGCATGCACTAGACAAAGTCATCATGGGGAAATTACTGGGGGCACAGAGTCATGACCTAAAGACCTTTGCTTCTGCAAGCCAGCTGCTCTTAAGATCTACTATCACACCTTTGACACTCAGGAAATCTGTGGCAAAAAGAGGTCCAGCAACTTTAGCCAAGACAAAGTCCCACATGTAGCATTGTCCACTGAAATAGAGCATTACGCATCATGTCCCATAAGTCCAGATCTCTTTACCACTGAGAGTCAGTGAGGGTCTGTTACCCTAAAGGTGTGTCCCTAACGAACAATGGACAACCCTGGCAGCTGAAATCCATGGTGTTTACAGACCTCCAATGTCCCAGTGAGCTGGCGCTGTTGAAACTGCATGGCGGATGGTGTTTGTGCCAAACTGTGTGTTGTAAAATCATAGACTCGACATTGCCTGGTTTGGATTTGTGGGTGTGAGTCTGCTGGCGGCTCTGCTGATAGGACGTATTGAGGCTATGAATGGATGAGGAATGATACACCTCTGCTTGGCTGAGTGTAGACTGTCAGCCATTTTAGCAAGCTCTCTATAGTCCTTCACAAGTGTATGAGGGAGGGATGTGCAAACTTGATCAGGCATTGGTTGCAGAAAGAGTTCCTTAAAAATAAAACAAGGATGGTGATTGTCCAGGGGAGATAGTATCTGGCCCATCAGTTCTGAAGGCCTAGCATCACGCAGGCCGGGCATGGAGAACAACTGTTAGGCGTGCTCAGACTCAGACAGTCCAACAGTCTGCAATAGGTGAGTTTTCATAGTGAGGTATTTATCACATGCAGGTAGACTCACCACTTTGGCTGCAGTGGAGCCACTTAGTGATGCTACAACATAGTAAAATTTGGTATTGTCCACACTGATTTCTTGCAGCATGAACTGGGCTTTGATCTGTCCAAACCATGGGATAGTGTGCTGCTCCAAAAATCCCAGCAGCTTCCAAGGTGACGTCATTGAGTAACTCAGGAATCATTCGAGAACATTGGGGTCTTTAAGGTAGGATTTTGCAAATAAAGCATGCAAGAGTCATTTTACGTGCTTAACAAAAGCTGCAATCCTTTACTTCCATTATGAACAAACCAAAACCAGTTGCCTTACACTGACAACATTACGTCAGACACTGTCTCTTAAAGTGACACAAGAACTCAATGACGGTGTTTGTGAATTATATCAAACAATTTCTATTCTGAACAATTTGCGTCATCTGTCACCCATTACATTACCCTGCAATATCATTCCAGTTGTCTTCCTTATCACCAACTCAAACTGCAAGTTAACCTTTAGGGAATCCTGCATGAGGACTCCCAAGTCCCTTTGAGATTAGGGTTCTACATAAATGCATATCTAAGGAGAATTTCTTCAAACTGCCAGTTCAATTTAACAAATATAATTGTTTTATAAATTTGAAATGTCTCTAATTTGACGCACAATTAATGTAAACTTAACTCCCAAGACAGTCAATTTTTCCACCAGAAATGTTGCACAGCCCACAATGTTTGCTCCAGATTCCGACATAAACAACCTCTCAAGTCTCTGTTTTGTCTGTGCACAACTACATATCAGTTAAGTGAAAGCACGCATGCGGGAGATGGCTTTCACATGGGGGGAGAGGGAGGGGGAGAGGGGGAGAGAGAGAGAGAGAGATATGCCCATGCACAGACAACAGATCAATATGTAATACTAAGGGGGAGGGGTCATTGCTCTAAAAGAAATAGATCCATACATTACACTTCCTCCCCCTTTAGATTAATGCAACATAAAACTGTTTATGCACAAAACATTCAATTTCCCTTTCATAAACCCATAGTCCAAATAAACACGCTTTCACAGTAACAGTCTATCATTAAGCTCACAGTTCTAAAGATTCAGTCTTTTGGGTGGTGCTCTGTTTCTTTGAGGATAATGTCTCTGGACCTGTGGAGTATCATCAGGTTTGATAGGTTTCTTGTCAACGATAATGTTCTCATCGCGCCCCTAGACCTTGAATGTTTTGTGCATAAACAGTTTTATGTTGCATTAATCTAAAGGGGGAGGAAGTGTAATGTATGGATCTATTTCTTTTAGAGCAATGGAGTGGCATCAGATTTGTTAGGTGTCTTGTCAACAATAACGTTCTTGGTTTCCAGTGTCATGTTGCTGTCAATGACATCATCACCGAGTGGTAAGTCTGGTGACTGTAATGTGTCAGTCTTGTTGGATGCTGTTGACTCAGGTGTGTTCTTCGGTTGAGCATCCAGTATCTGGTCCACATGACGTCTCCATGTCTGATCTCCAACATTCACTGTGTACATCAGTGGTCCAGTTCTTGTAGCTATCCTACCGGATGTCCACTTGTTTCCTTGGTAATCACACACCAGGACTTCCTGTCCAATTGTGAAGCTCCTTGCTGCTTCACTTGGCCACTGGCTGAACTGTTTATTCTGCACTTCCCTCTGTAGATCTGGTTTCAGGATGTCTATGCGAGATCTCAGATTCCTGCTCTTGAACAACATTTCAGGTGTTTGATTTATTGTCGCATGAACAAAGTTCCAATACACAAAAAGTAAGTTGTCCACCTTGTGCTGTAGAGGAATGTGCTCTTTGTCCATTGTTTTAATGGACTTCTTGAAGGTTTGGATGAACCTTTCATCTAAGCAATTCATTGCTGGCTGGTGAGGAGCTGGCTTGAAACGCTTCATGCCATTTTTCTTCGTAAACAGTCTAAATTCTTCTGACGTGTATTGTGGTCCATTGTCACCCACAATTTGTTCTGGTAAGCCATTCCTGGCGAAGGTAATCCTCAGAGCAGAGACAGTCTGTGCTGAGGTGGTTGACTTCATTGGTATAACCTCTGGCCACTGAATGAGCATCCACAGCAATCAGAAACATGGAGTCCATGAATGGCCCAGCAAAGTCAATATGTATTCCTTGCCATGGTGAAGACGGCCACTCCCAGGGGTGTAACAGTCCCTGTGGGGGTGCATTTTGAACTTTTACGCATCCTGAACAGCTTCTGGACAAATTTTCAATCTGTTTATCTATTCTCTTCTCAAACACTTCCTCATTAGCATTAAGCAGCTGTACCAGTCTCTGGCTAGTGCTACCACTCGAGCTGCCTTTGTCTGTTGAAGTCATACTGAGAGCTTTGACTGAGTGCTAGTCTAGTTGGATTTTTCCCAACCATTCACATCCAAAAAGTGCTAGCTCTCCATTTTTCAATACATAAAGCTCTAACTGTTGTGTTTGGCCTCCATACATCACATTTATTTTCAGCTTGCCTTTGGGAGACACTTTTTCA
Organism: Mobula birostris; assembly: GCF_030028105.1. Taxonomy (NCBI): domain Eukaryota; kingdom Metazoa; phylum Chordata; class Chondrichthyes; order Myliobatiformes; family Myliobatidae; genus Mobula; species Mobula birostris. The sequence goes on from NC_092376.1 coordinate 43,578,464, forward strand.
CCTGTGTAAGTCTTTAGCAGCGCTAAGGTCTTCTCTCATGGCATCTTAGAAAACAGTCTGTTGTAGTCAGCCTCTGGAATTATGGACAAACCTGACCCTATATCCATCTCCATATTCAGATCTATTGTGACCCAGATGATTTTGTGATCTGCTTCAGTTATACTATGCAGTTCTAAGCATGACAGTTCACCTTTGTCAGACTCTATGTTGTCTGATTCTGTTTTACATCCAGTAGCTTTATGCATTTGCTTAGTTTTGTGTTTGAGACTCTTCACTCAGTTGTGCTTTTTGTCTGCCCTGCACATTCTCTCTATGTGACCTTGTCTGTGACACTTCCCTTTGATTGGTTCCTCTTGTAAAATCTATATCTCTCAGCTATTACCAGCGGTTTAGGGCTCAAGTAATTATGTAAAATTGTTAACAATTTTGTCCAATGTCTTGCCTGCAGGCTTTTCAGGGGTTACTAAGTTGTGTAAGAGACCGTATGTCCTTGCACCCATTAAGCTAAGAAGTGCAGGGGCTTTCTTTTGCTCCTCCACGTTATTCGTACAGCTCAACCCT